>NC_087549.1:140439661-140762994 GCF_036250125.1 Pseudopipra pipra
CCTTCTCTTCTCCAGGCTGAACCACCCCCACTCTCTTGGCCTGTAATACTAATACTAGTTGAAACCTTTTTGAAGGGGAGAAGTCTGTTGGAGGGAAGCTAATGGGTTTCCCTATTTGTTTGTGTGGGGTTAAGTGCATGGACCTGTTTCAGTCACATATTTAATGCTTCTTTGTGTATGTTAGACCATCAGGTAGTTCAGTGTGGGCGACTGAGCCAGGCTTATTGCACCATTTCAAATTATTATTTCCAGACTTTCAAAATTAACTGTAAAGGGTTTCAACTCTTCAATCCAAAATCCATCAAATCTGTTTAATAATAAAAAAAAAGTAGCTAGACAGTACTTTTGTGCAATTTTGCACCTTCTGTCTCGAATTAAAATATTTGGAGCTGTGGTGTCTGTTCTTTAATCCCCACCCCCACCAGTAATTTTGCTCATATGTTATCCATAAATCTTGTCTGTTTTAAATGTTCCAACTAATAGTTAAGCAAAACATTTAAGCATAATGATATGATTAACAGAGTCCATTTTTTGGCAGCCTGAATGCTGTTTTTCTTAAGCTAGCACTGCAGTTTATCCTGATTAGAGATATGAAGGAATTATTCTTCTTCTTGGAGGTTTTTTCTGGTTTTGTTGTTGTTGGGGTTTTTTTGTTTGCTTGCTTTCATAATACGAGGATTTAGGGGTTCTGCATTCATTTTGCAGGAATATAGTGTGTGATTTGGCTGGATCTTTGAAGTGGTAATATTATAAATCTCCCAATCACCATTGCCCAATCTGTTTTAGCATTCATGTGCCTAATTTCTGTTTGTAATCTGATTACTGGCTTGAGCTGCTCCGGCTTGCAGCCTATTGCTATGCATTTACTGTACTCCCTGGGACGCGATAGCCTGACAGCTCCAGTCCTCTGCTATGAAAAATCTCTACACGATATTGCTAAGACAGGCCTAGGGCTGTGGCTGGTGGAGAATTAGCTGCTATTGTAGTTTCTCTTTGCCGAATCCTTTGTTTCTGCAACCATGTTCAGAAATCCTTGGATCTCCAGCTATTTGGGAAATGTTAAATACTCTGAGGAGCAAGGTAAGAGTTCCAAGTAGATAGAAGAAAATGCAGTTCATTTGTGTGTGTTTAATCTCTTGTATATATGTATGCATGTGTAAATATTGTTTGACTGGATCTTCTGCAGCTGCATTAGGTACTTTAGCAATCAGTATGCAGTTAGTCAAATAGGCTATTTCATTATTTCCTAAAGGGCACTTTTGAAAGATCCGATTAGATGGATCTTTTAATTAGCTTAGCATGCCACCGACTTAGGGCCTTTAAATATACTAAGTAACACTGGAAGGTTGCATCTACTTTTTCTTTTTGAATTCAGCATTTGAAATTTCTTATGTGTTAAATTATGGACAGTGGTTTTATCCGGTAGCTTGTACCTAAGAGGGAGGGGAGCTAGACTGAACAAATGGTTAAACTTGTGAGCAAGTTTGATTTACACTTCAGTGAATATACTCTTAATTTTAAATGCAAATACTTAAAATTTCTTTAATGTGATTATGAACATGTTTAGAATTCTTCAGCAAAAGAAAGAACAAAATGCTGTTGCAAATATTTTCCTTCTGTGTATCAGGTGCTGTGAGGGTGGGTTTTTATCTTTAAATTAACCATTGAATAAGACTCTACTAAACTGATGTTTCTTTGTTGAGCATATTTATTGTCTTTTGATGCACAGTTGTTTTACTTTTCCTCCTGTGTTTGTATTTAAGACTTCTGTATTGTGGTAAGTAAGTTTTATTGGACTTTAATCCCCCCCACATGGTGTTTAATTTGAACAGGAGGAAATACATAAAATATCAAAACTGTGTAACAGAATATAATTGCCTGCTAGGTTTTTCTGTGTTTAGGGTGTGGGGGAAAACTGGAGCTCACCCCTGTGAAATACAGCAAAGTTTTAAGATGTTTTTGAGGCAACAAAAATGTGGTGTGTATGATGTTACTGAATGTGTTTAATGGGTAGCAAGAGCCAAACCGGCTTATGTGCCCCGTCTTAGCAGCCCTTCTCCCTCCCTGCTCCCAGGGAAGCAATGCAGGCTACTTTCTTCCTTTCTCATATTCCCTCCCCCGTTTTGGCTAGGGTAGGCAGATTTTCTCTGTGGTCTGCTTGTGGTTTTCATGGTGGACAGCTGTTTCAGTGCCAAAAATTCTAGGATGGGTTGTATCCTGTAGAACAGCTATAAATTTAAGATATGCCTGGTTCTGATTAGCTAAGCTGATACTGAGCTGGGCTTTGAAAGTTAGTGCATAGTCTTCTCAAAATCATGTAAATCTGGCCTTTTTTAGAGGATGCTTATGGCATGGAGTATTTTTTTTAATGCTGTAGTGTAAAATATAATGATTTATATACTATTCACACTGTTTTTCTTATAATACTCTGTTTTGGTTTAGCAAGATGTTTCTATGTAATCTATGTGCTTTATTCTCCATTTAATGGAAAGAGAAAATGAATGTTAACAAAAACAGGAAAAAGTTGCCTATTAAAGTTGAAGAATGCTATTAGCAGAGCTGCTTGAAATCTGCAGTGACTTGTAGCAGATGCCTAAAAAATGCTTTTTTGCACAATTTAAGCTTCTTTATCAAGCTGTTGAAATTCTTTGTTACTTTTTTTTACCTTTTTTTTAATCTTTATACCTGTAGAGATGGCAGAAAGAAGTGAAAGAGGATGAAAAGTTTTGAAAGATATAGACAAAATATACGTTCTCTATATTAAGACCCATATTGTCAGCTATAACTTGCATTATACCCTTTCTGCAAAAATAAAGGACATTCTACCCTGACTTTAAAATATTCTGCATAAGCAAAAAATTTTTGTTGCCAGTTAGATCTTCTTTGAAATAGTTAAATGATTGCTGTATTAGTGACCAACTTTATTAATTTAAGGTCTTGAGGTAGTAGATTTAATACAGATGGGGACAGAAAATTTTCCATTGGGAGTAAGTTATTAGTAGCTTTATGTACTTTTCAACAGCAGTCACTGACCAGGTGCTCCCCTGCTTCCTGGCCAGCAGTTCTCTAAGGTCTCTTAATAGCATCCTCGTTGTTGAATGGATGGAGGTGGAGCACTGGACCCCTTGCCACTGGTTATCATTTAGACCCTCTGGTGATGCACTTGATTGCAGAAATGAAAAAGCTAAATCTGGGAGAGAGTGGGGAGATTGCCCATTGCTTGTTATAGTTCACAAAGGTTTGGGAACCTAGAGACTTTGTAATACATACTTTTTGAAAATGAGGCTGCATCTGCTCTCAGTGTAAACACATGTTCCTCTGTGAAAGTAAAGCTAAGCCTTTACTTCTAAGGCTTTTCAGAAAAAAACATGGGAGCTTCCAAACAGTAGACAGCAATTTCTGTCTGTCATGGATGGTGTAATACTGTTGCAACAGATCCTCAGCTGGACATCTCTGACTTCTGCAGTGAATATGCAGTTTTTATATGCTAGGCTGCAGCCAAAAAGGCTCTTTCTGCTTGCAGCATTTCTCATTTGCAGAGTGCATCATAAACATGTCTACTGTCCATTTTATAAGCTGGGAAACTGAAGTTAAAATGATCATCCCAGACTGCAGTACTACACCACAGATATTAAGAGTAGAACATGGCAGTTCATAAAGCATTGATGTTTTTAGGATGTCTACTGTCTGTACTCATTTTTGCAAGGCTTGGGTTTATCACCATCTTGGACATGCCAGATTGTGCTGTTTGCCTAGAGAAAAGGCACAGTCTTTTGCAGTGGAAAGGCTATGTTTGGAGGCTACAACCTAGTTTACCAAAAGTTCCCCATTTATTACAGCATCTTCACAATGTTGTGTTTTTTTTCTATTTTGCAGATTTTGCCAAGGGAAACTCAGTCAGATTTAAACCTTCACGATTGCTCCTACGGAAGAGAGCGTTAAGGTAAGGTGGAGCTCGTCTTGCCTGGTGAAGATCACTGGTTGCAGTAACTTACAGTCGTTGCTTGAATCTGCATTTATTCTTTTGTCAGGAAAAGTGATTATTGGTCCTCTCACAGGACCAAGCTCTGGCACAGAGCAGATGCTCTGCATAGGTATTGAAAAGACCAACTGTCTCCTAAGTAATGTTAAAATCTATAGCTGGAATTGCTCAGGGAAGAGTCCCACTCTGCACTGGGCCTCCTGCCACTGCAGTGCACATTTTTCTTTGTGTGGCATGGACACAATACAGACCAGTGAACCAGCTTGGAGTACTTACCTGTCTGTAAAAGAAGGTGGCTGAAGTGGATGAATTAATTATACATCCTTGCAGGGAGCTTTGTCAGCAATCTAGGGGAGAGAGATGAGGCAGGACACTGCAGAGATGAATGGACAGGTGGTGTTGCTGTTTCTTTGCAGGGCTGTGCTGCCTTGTGCCTGCATTCTTAGGACATGGTTCCACAAGCCTGAATAAGGGGATACAGCTAAGCAAGATGGCAAATCATGTTCCCTCTCTCTTCCCATCCTTGCTCCAGCTGTTTTTGGCGTCCACATTTGTGCTTCCTGGACTCATTCATAATGGCACAGAGAAGAGATCAGGGAGTTGGGAACTGACTCTTGCCCCAGCAACCAGCCATGATGTTGGCTCAGCTGCACAGGAATCTGCCAGCACACAGGCTCACTTTGCAAACTTCTTTTCAGTCAAGGCACACCACCTGGAGCACACCTGATTCCCTGTCACGTTGTTTCTTATGTGCTGTAGAGAGATGGAGAGAATAGGTGTACAAGACACACTGTGTTATGAAAGCAGGTAGGGGAAAGTAGAAATAAGAGTAGCAGAGGAGGATATGACTGTAGAATGGACCTTTTACTTAAGGGTCCAGGGAAGAAAATTCTCCTGGAGGTAGGGAAAGAGGAGTGAACACCAAGAGCCTAGCTGACAGGTATACAAGTGAATTTTGTATTTCAATCATAAAATCTCAGTATATCCTGTAGCTTTAAGTGGGATGGCAGGTCAGTGTTACCAAGTGGCATTTGGATCAAACTTCTGGTTGCTTTTGGGCATGTAACTAGGTTAGTGGGGCAGCTATTTAGAAACTGTATGCTGCTGCAGCAGCAGCAGATGAAGTTTGCAGCCTGGAATCCCTGATGTATAGAATACCACCCACACTTACTTTGGAAGTTGGCAGATCAGTATAACTACTGAGACTGTCAAGTACTCTACTAATGCTGCATTATACAATGTTTTTTAAGAAAAACTATTGAGATTGTGAAATATTGTTGCCTGTGTCTTAACAGGAATCATCTGAATTCCTGAACACTGGAGAGTATAATGAGTTTGTTGGGAACCTGAGGCCAAACCACACACAAATCCTGTGTGAAACAAACTGGTGGGACCTCTTGCTGTTGATTGTATTTCATGAACCATGGTCACAGGCTATGTTTCAGGCAAGGAAAGGAAGTTCCTCTTTCAGTCCCAGATTTAACAGGGACTTTAAGAAAGAATTCTTGCAAATTTCTAATTTTTTTTTTTTCATTTAGAGAACCTCTTGTATGCCTTAATTATTTTAATAATGAATGTGCAGAGCCTAGCTGGTAAGTGTGGAAATTCATGGTACTGAACATATCTGTTCAGAATCTGCACCTAAATTTATAACATGACTAGATGTAGTTGTGTTATTTCTAGAAGAGAGTTGTGGATGAGTTTGAAGGTACAATATATCTGGCAATTCAAGTCTGACTATCTGACTCTACTTAAGCAACTGCATTGATGCAACTCCTTCTTCAGCAGAGCAACTAATAAAGCAGGGAGACACATGGATATATCTCTGAGAAAAAAAGGGAAAAAGGGAAGTCTTGGTGTGGAATTACTTATGAGTTTATTTTTTTAAAAACACTTATGAGTAGTGCCCTGTAATTTTATTTTTTGGGGGTTTTTGTTTCTTTTTTTTTTTTACTATTTGGAATTGCTTTAACATCGTTCCAACTCAATTTGGATTCCTAATGAATGTTCTTATTGAATACTGTGACATGTCCTAAATATGCCTACTTTCATTTTTAGAACTAATTTGATATATGAGTCCATAAATACCCAATTGTTTGGCTTGACTCTGTCATCTTCAGAGCAGTGCTCTGTCTCTGAATCCTCTGTGTGTGTGAAAGCAATGTTATTATATATTGGATTAAAACATTTTGGTTTTTTCATGTGCAAATACTTAAACCAAGCAATGCCACCTGCAGCTTAGCTAGAGAGAGGAAAAAAAGCCTCTGAAGAGATAAAACTCCTCAATTGTGGATTAAATAGTATATGAAAATTGTTAATACTTTAAAAAATAAACAAGTAAATAGATGTTGACAGTCTGTCCAGAGGGAAATGGAAAATGAGGGCATAGGGAAAACTATGAAGGGACTTTCACTAAGCAAATAACCTGTGATGCTGTGTAGCCCAGTGAGGGTTAAACTTAGGAAGTTTGTAGTTATTTAAAGAATTTTAGTGAAATCTGCCAGTGAGCAAAGGTTGCAAGCCACCCTCTGTACAAAGGAGGAGGGAGCTCACATATAGGAAGAACTGGATGACCTTGAGGAGTAATAGAAAAAGGATGTAATGTAATAACACTAAGTGCACAGTTGTGCATTGGGGGCTGATAAATTTTTCTGTCACTTGCAACTGATGAAAGCAAAACCTTGGCATATTAGTTTCTGACACAGGATTGAGCAGCCAATATGGTATAGATATAAAAAGGCAAATGTGTTGTAGATCCCAGCATTCAACTAACTAGTCAGATAATAATGCTTTCTCTACTAAAATTCCTATTTTTGTAAGATACTGCTAAGACCCAGGTCTGGAATCAAGACTATCCAATTCTGGTCATGATATGCAGAAAAAGATGACTTAAAACTAGAATAAGTGGAGAACGTTTTTACAGATAATCAATGAAACTGATAACCTGTTTTGAGGAAGCTAAGTACATATGGGTAACTTCTGTTAAGAAAATAAGAAAGGTAAATAACAACACTGGCACGAGAATGAATGTATGGAAACCCAGTAAAAGACATTTAGACTGAGTTTTGATTATCTCTGGCTTCAGAGTCCCTGGAACTCCCTGGAGTGAACCTAACTAGTTTATAGTACTAAAGGATTGTTGAGGAATCCACAAGCAATCCAATAATCCTGTTCTTTTTAGAACCAGCAGGCTAGTGCCAGTCTTGATTCTGTATGATTTTACCCTTGGAAATTCATGTAGGAATGAGACATAGTGGTCGGTGTTAGTGCATAATTAATTTAAACAAGGCTTTTGCTGTATGAGTGAGTGCTTTTCTGTACAGAGTCCCATGTTTATGGAAACTTAAGGTGCTGCACTGTCACAAGCATTATGGAAGCAAGTGGAGATGCTGCTAAATAAAGCACAGATATTCAAAAGTCATGAGCTGGGTCCCTCAACCCTTTTGTCTTAAGTAATCAAATTGATTTGACAAAATAAATTTGGGGGTGGTTTATAGCCTTAGGCCAATATTATTTTCATTTTTCAAACTCATGCTCAGCCAAAAGGAGTAGAAGCTGCTTTCAAGTGGGAACTGGGAATCTCTCCACCCAGGGTTCTCCAGAAGCTGTGTCTGTAAGAAAATAACATATTGTGAAACTAGTAAGAATCATGAGTATTGGCAGTGTGGGGTTAGGCATATACAAACATGCTGTTAACTGTCTGAGTCTCTGCCCAGTGTCAGATGACACATGCACCCATTTTCTTGTGGCTGCTTTGTGCTATTTTTTTACTGTATTTTGGGTTTTGTTTAGTTCAATTACAGTGTTTTTACCCGGTAAGGGTACAGTTTTCTCTAATGGACAGCTTATTGCAGCTCTTCATCTTCTATTTGCAATTTTCTGTAGTGACTAACATTGCTTTTCTTGGCAGTACCTGGAATAATTTCTGTAAGTGCAGTTGTTGGACACAATTTGCAGCAGGTGGCAGGGTGCCTGGATGTGACACAGCCCAGTTTCTTCATTGTCGTTTCAAGGATCTTATTCTTTCCTCAATGTCCTACAAAGGAATATTATTTATAATCGATAAACATGCAAATACTAATAGGAGTTAATGAAAAATGTTACTAGTCATTATATGTTAAAACTCTGTGAGAAATGTTCTTTTGAAATAATGAGTACAGAATTCTTTTTTTCCTATTTTTTTCTTTTCTAACCAAATAACTTTGGGGGAAAAGTGCTATTTAAAATCTGTCCTAGGAAGGATTTTCTAACAGTAAGACTGCATAGTTTTTCTTAACAGAATGACAGTAAATCATATGGCACATCACTACCATGGCAAAATGAAGAGCCTAGGATCACTGTGAGGATTTTTATCTGTTACACCTGTCTACCCAATTTACTAAACGTTTTAAGACCAGTATAAATTTTCTTATACCCAGTTGAGATAGCTTAGAAGTCATAATGCCAGAATACAGCAGTTTGCTCTCTATTTTTCATAATCAGAGAAAAAAAATCTTGCTTACAAGGAGGAACGCTTCCTCCCAAAAAATCTCTATAGACAGTTAGTATCTACTTTAGACCATTATGACACCTACATTTTACAGTTAAAATGTGTATATTTAATGGACATATTTAAAGAAATATTCTGTTTCACCTAAGTGAACATTTTTCTTGTTTTGAAAATACATAGTATAAAATTAAATTACCTGACTGATGCTCATATTAATGTATTATAAACCATGTAAAATCCAGAGAACAGGGCAGTAACAACAATAGGGCAGTCATGCAGAAGGCTGCTAGGTGGAGTGTACATACAGTACTGCATTTGATGACATATGTTTTAATATTTATGGAGAACCATTTGATACAGATTATTTCAAATGTAATTGCTTAGTATAGCATTTTGAAGGCAGTCTCCAGTCAGTAATTTAATGCAAAAATGTGTCACAGTCAGTTCCAAACAAGTTTCAAATTATGTTAGGTTTGGCTTTCTGATTTTCTTTGGGTTATTTCTTAGCTCATTCCTATGGAAAATATTTTCTTGCATATCTGTGTTAGACTATCTTGCAGTAAATTGATTACATCTTGGCTTTACTTCATTTGTAGCAGAAATATCCACAGTTCTGTAAAACAGATGTTGCTTTCAGTTTTCAGAAGGAGTTCTCACTTGAAGATAAAGAAGAACTTGCAAACAGCACAAAGGATATTGATGCTAATCTCTTAGCAGTACTTCCGAAAGGTAAGTAAAGGAGACTCATTACTAACACAAGTGGTAATTTAACAGCATGTGAAGTTTAGTTTATGCAAGTACAAGGCACAGTTAAAATTATTTAGGCACAAATGTTTTGTAGATGAATTTTCTTTTTCATATGAAGTATGCATAAGGGGTGAAGCAAGGGATGAACAACAGTGCTCTTTTATAAGGCCTTGCTATATCTCTGCTTCATAAAGTTCAGCTTTGTTTACCTAGTTTTCAATAGGTTAAGAAGTAGTTGAAATTCAAAACTTCAGAGAGGCTTCTTTGTACAGTTAGATTAATCCTGAAATCAAAATATTAACTTGACTTGTAGTCATAGCTCTTTCCAGTCCCCTTGGTTGGTAGAATTACTGTGCTTGCATGACCAACTGACTACACTGAGTTTTTGTCTTACATGCTAAAGGAGCTGCAGTAAGTACAGGCTTTGGTTTGAGTTTCTTTGTTCTTAAACTTCTGTCTTAGTCTGAATAACTTCTGAAGAAACCAGCAGTTCCACATTTATCATTTGACACAGTTCAGGTAGAAGCGAGAGTTAATTCTCTTGAATTATTTAGAGAAAATCACAGTATGCTTGAGTTTATATTCTGTAGCAAATGTTTTTGAAAGATTTCTGAATTCTATAAGAAATATTTCACCTTAATTTAAGGACTTTTTAAAACATTTTTATGAGGTGCACTCCAAATGTATTTGTTGGTTTTTATTCTGGGACAAGGCATGGAACAATACTGCTTTTCCTGATTACTGGTGTTCTAAGGTAAATTTTGTTTAGAAGATCTACACTTACCAGAATTAAGATGCCTCTTGGCAGTCTACCCTGGAGGGTATTCTACCATAGCATCCAGCTCAATAAAAATAAAATAAAGCCTCAAGTTTGGGGCCGTTTCTGAACTGTGGCTGTTCTTTCTCTTGCCCTTAAGTGACCACTGGTGCTTAGAAATTGTGTTGCCATGAATTAATCTAGATAAGGAGCTTTTACTGTGAAATTAATTATTTTAAGCTTCTTAATCTTTTCCTGTGTGCTGAATCAGATCTTTGTGCTACTTTTTAGGTAGAAGTGTTGTTACTGTTCTAACACTGCCATGGTGTAGTTTCTGATGGTCACATGGAAAAAACATCCCATGAACAGATGGAAATTGGTACCAACCTATTCAAATTGCAAATTAAAAAGGAGAAACCTGGTCACCTAATTTTACCAGGGTCAACCAGTATCCTTGGGAGTGAAATGTCTCCAACTGGCTTTCATGTTTTGAAGTAAAATATTTTATTCATCAAAAATAAATTATTAGAGTAGAAAAATTCCTGCATTTAATCTTTTTTTTTTTTTGGGGGGGGGGGGTTTGCTTCTTTTTCCTCACCTCATGAAAAGAAGAATAGTGCTGGAACTGCTTTTACAGAAAAACTGCAGATGTTGGCCAACTAAGCTGAAATTACTGTCTGTAATCCCAAGTGTGGAAAAAGTGTAAGGCAGCATAGAGTAGTCCCATGCTATTTTTGTCCTATGTTGTTTGGGAAGGTGTTGGAGAGATTCTTCATGGGACCAGTGCTCTTTTTAGGACTGCAAAGTGGTAGTAGAATCTCTGGAACTTCAGCTAACATGTAGCCAAGAGGGTGTTGAGCTAATGCTTCTGGGAGTTCTTTGGATGTTCCACATTTCTTGTATGTAGACAACTTATGGTCACGTTTCCTTTTCTGGGGGTGGGGGGAAAGGGAAGAAGACTTCTGCTATTATATGAAGCTATGCTTTAGAACTTTACTAAAGTTGTGTAAAAGATCTGTTCTCTGATGATGGTTTTAATGACTGTATAAATTGGTGACTAGGGAAGAAAAATTATTACGATTTGGACGGAATGTCGTTTTAATAACTGTGAGCTTTAGAGGCCTATGTCTGAAGTGACAGAATAATTACGGGTTTTGTTTTGACCTTTCCATGTGTGTGTAGCCAACAGATAGAACAGAAAAACTCCAATAGCTAGAGGAGCATACTTAAACAGAAGTAGATTTGGGGAGGTTAGAGCAAAGTATTTATGAGAAATCATTTCCTTTGGTGTGAATCTGAAATGAAGGCTGGTTTCATAGGGGTAAGTTCTCTGTTCATTACGGTTCCACTGCTAGCACAGCTTGAGTGGGCAGAGCAACAGTGGAAGCTGCCTGTGCATTGAGAGAAAAGTCTGTGAAAACACAATGTAAGGGCTCATCTTTGCTTTGGTGTTGGTTCAGAATGCAAATTTTGCATTGCCCAAGTCCAGTTTCTATCCATGTCCAGAGATGTATGCTTGGAATTTACTGACTTTCAGTGGCTATCTTGCACTGTCAACTTGGTCAGTAGCATAAGCATAGACTTCATTCTGCTTTGCTGCAGATATTGAACTGAGGCATGGAAGAGGTGTCCCCTGAGTTAGCTCAGGATGCCCTGTTAGCACTGTTAAGTATCTGCATCCTGAGCTACTCTGCATCAAATGTGTACATGTTAGATTTTTTCATGGTGTGATCACAATCTGAGCTAACCTGGCTTCAGAAATTAGGTTGGCTAGCTAAAGTTTGCTTTCTGTAGAAATACATACTAAAGGAGTTGTTTTTGAGAGTGGTCATGTTCATTTCTTTTCTCTGTTCATTACACATTCTCAGCAGGCATTCATCTGTAGCCTCAGACATTGTGTTCATATCTCATTCATTTGCATCTTTGAGTCACGATCAGAATGTGTTCATTCTTGCTGATCCAAGACATTTTATCTGTAGTCCTAGTGGCTTTTCAGCACATAAGGCTGATACAACATCCAGTGTCGGTTGTATCTGTGAGGTATGAGCACTGGTATTAACTACAGCAGACTTCCTGGATGTGTCAGCTGAGCTGAAGCCCTGACCTAGCTATGCCTGTATGTTCTTGCAGTACAGGGAAGGGAGAGAAGGGAAGGTGCATCTGACCTTTAAAAGGGTGGTGTTTCAATAATGTTTATCTTGTATCTAGAGCAATGAACTCTGGTAGCAAAGAAGAGGTCATAGATTTACTTCTTCAGTAGAGCAATGTCTGCTAGACAGTCCTGACTCATCAGGCGTTTCTGATGGCAATCTCTGGCCAATTTAGCAGGCTGTAGATTTTAGCTTGCTTTGACTTTTTATCCCTGGGTCAACATGGTTAGAACCCCGGAAGTGCATTGCATCAGAATAGGTGCACAGAGCTTTTAGAACTACATATTTGCCAAGGCAGTGATTCCAGGGGGTGGATGTATGTGCATGTGTGTGTGTTAGGTGCACACACACACTCATCCCTGTCCACTGCATCCTTTGACAACCTGGATGGTTTCTCTTCCTGGTGGTAAGAAGTTACACCACACTTGTTTACATAGCACTTACTGCTCCAATGTGGTTTCCATGTGCACATACATGTCTATATATAGGGATTACTTCATCTATCATGCCTCCTCTTGGTTCACTACTGTTTGAACTGTGGCAGCTGTCTAGTAGCACATAACAGCGGCAAAAAGTTTAGAGGAAGTGAAGAAAAGTATGTCCAATTTAAACTACAAGGGAAAGTTAGCAAAGTAGAAGGTAATTATCCATGCAGGAATATCATGACACTGTAATTTTCACTCTAGCAATGAGTCACTGGGATTCTTGGGATTTGCTCAATATAGGGGAGTGGAGGAAAGTAAGAATTAGGGGGGGGCACTGTTTCTCTTTAAACATAGTCAGTCCCTGACTTGTGTAGACAAGGAAAGCAGTAATTCCATACTACCTGATTTTGAAACAGGTTACCATGGCATGTGAGCTAACCAAAATACAACTTGTCCAGTGTATGCTATGTCTTGAAAACTGCTAGGATACAATAGCAGATTCGAGTTCAGCTTGGAAGAACCTGGAGGTGGTGATCACACCTGCATGCCTAATGCACTTTTGACAACACAAGCTTAATAAACTAGGAAAACGAGGAAAATGCTCATTTCCTGATAAAAACTATTTCAAAACTCTGAACTTTATTTGACTGTTCCTTCTTATTCTAAAGCATTTTAGTAAGTTTCTGAAACCTAGTAGCTTATAAACTACATAATCTTTTGTTGTCTCAGTTTCAGAATTAAGAAAACTGTTTGAACCAAACAACCGAGATTTTTTGGAAATGAAAAGGTAAAAAAGTCTTTGGCCTGTAAAACAAAACACGCAACTTGTTTTGTAACCTCCTCTTAGAAACTGTCCCTTCAAATTTTCAAGATGCCTGTTTTCACATTTTTCACATATTTTTCAGAAAAGAGAGAATAGCTAGACGCTTAGAGGGAATTGAAAATGATACACAACCTATGCTTCTACAAAACTGCCCAGGTTCAGTCACACACCGTTTACTAGAGGAAGATACACCAAGATATATGCGTGCGACTGATCCATACAGTCCCCACTTAGGTAAGCAGCATATTGCATTGCTGAATTACTTCATGTTTACTACCCTATTGTGCAGCATATTGCATTGCTGAATTACTTCATGTTTACTACCCAGTTGTGCAGTCCAGTCCATGGAAAAGAGTTCTACAGAAAAGCTGTGTCAGGGTGGGTTTTTTTTTGACTTGCCTTGTAAGTCTCCAGTTGTCTTATTTGAAAAAAGTTGATTATCCTTATTGTTTTAATACAACAATGTGATATGAGAACTATTAATTATTAAAGAGTTACTTCTTAAAGAAGTATTACTAATACACATTTCTTAATCATTTGTATGTGCTTTTGGAGACTAAAGTGCAAAAATATAATGTGTCTATGCAGTCATTTTGATTTGTAAGACAAGGGGAAGCTTTTAGTTCACTTGATTTGAGTGATGGGTGGGATACTTGGAGTTTTGGGATGGACTTGCTCATATATGTTGTACTTTTGACAGGAAGATCAAATGAAGAGGAGGAAACTTCAGATTCTTCTGTAGAAAAACAACCCAGATCATCCAGATACCGATCAGAAATCACAGGAGGTAACACAGAGCCCTTGTATAGTACAGGAAACATGGATGTCCAGGAACTAGAGTCAAAAGCAGAGAGAATAGCTAGGTACAAGGCAGAGAGGCGACGCCAGCTGGCAGAAAAGTATGGATTATCTCTTGATTCTGATTTGGATTCTGACTACTCATCCAGATATACGCGAGCAAGGAAAGATCCCGACAGTGGGGAAAGAAAGGGAGTGAAAAGTGAAAGGCAAGATGATGAAAACAAGGACTATGCCACCCTTTATTTGTCCAGGACTGAGACAAAGGGGTCAAAGAGTGTAATTTCTGATTCCAAAGAGTACTCCAGCCGTGAAGAAAAAGATGACCTCTCAAATGAAAAGAGTGCTAGAAAAGCAGATGGTGACAGTGCCATTAGACAGGCTTCTGACCCTTCAGCAAACTTGGATAGTTCTGTCTCCCTTTCACTTTCTGGACGAGAATCTTCCTCCTATAACGAAGTGCCAATATCACCAAAGCAAACCCCCAGAGAGTCCCTTTCTTCACCAAAGCGGGCAGCCTCACCCATCCACTTGCAGAATGACCAGCCCTTGCACAGTAACAGCAGACAAAGGTAAGTATTATTTTTATTTTGTTTGTTTTACAGTGAATTCCTTTATCTTAATCACCTTCTGCAGCAAGGTCTACAGTACTCATGAGAATGTATATATTACCCTTGAAGAATGTATTTAGTGGCTTTGGATTGGTTGGCTGTATTGGCTCATAGTGTGCTTCTGATATAAGGAAGTGGATATATATTTCTCTGATTAGCTATGACCTTGGTTTCACTTTTCCTTTATAGAATTTTTGCTAAAATTAGGCCCTCTGGGGGAAGCAGTGGAATAACTGATGTTTAAGATATTTACACAAATTAGAAATTGAAGGAGTTATGTGGTTCTAAATCTGATTTTGGTTTTTTTTAATAACCTATTATAGCAAGCCTTTTAACTTTTTTTCATCTATATCCTGTGATTGTTTGTGTGGGGGCTTCCAAGTAAAGGTAAGATGTTTCTCAGTGAAGATTTTAATATCTTCATGATGAGTCCTGCCAAAATAAACAGTTATCAGAGTTAAAAGCTGAACAGTGTCTTAGGTCAGTTGAAATAATAGTTGATTTGTTTTCATGATGTGAAAGTGTGAAAACCTTTTTTGAACTGTGATAGTCATTCTTTCAGATAATGTCAAGCATACATGTGCATGAAGGGGCCGAGGGGAAAGTTAAAATTCCATGATGAATTGCTTCATGTTTGACAAATTTACTACAGTAATAGGGTAACCAGATATTTCCAGAAGGAAAAAAATTATTTTTCATTAATTTCACATTATAATTTCACAATGTATTGCAAAAATTCTTATGGTGACTGAAAACAATGCGTGAATAAGAACTTTTAAAAAGTATGATTTTCTCTATTGTGTGATTCTTTAATTTCTAGGTAGATGGATGGATAGAAAATAAAAACCATAAAAGTTAAAATGTTGCAATTAAAAATGATGTAAATTACAATGAGAACTTAATTGTAAACACATCTGTGTCATGCAGTGTTGACTATTTATAAGAAACTGAAACTGGTATAAACTAAACCATTTATGCTTTCCATAGAGCACAAGGGGACTCAATCCCCAGGTGTGAGAAATCAGGAAAAGAAGGCAAGAGACCAGCATGAATGAATTGATTTTAAAGGGCAGGAAGCAAATGCACAGGCAGTTGAAGCAGGGACAGGTATTATGGGAAGAGTATAGGGACACCACCCCGTTGTGTAGGGTTGGGCTTAGGAAGGCCAAGGCAAAGCTGAAGCTGAGCTTGGCAAGGATGCAAAGAATAAAACGAAGGACTTCTACAGGTATGTTAGACAGAAAAGGAAGGTCAAAGAAAGCAAGACTGGCAGACTGGTAACAATGGACGAGCAGAAGGCTGAGATACTCAACTACTTTTTTGCCTCAGTCTCCAATGGCAACATCTCTTCCCACACTGAGTTCAGTGGTGCAGTTGACACTCCCAAAGGATGGGATATCATCCAGAGCAATATGGACAAGCTCAAGAAGTGGGCCCACAGGAACCTCATAAGGGATTCAGTAAAGCCAAGTGCAAGGTCCTGCACCTGGGCCGGGCAAGCCCCAGTTCCAAATACAGTCTGTGGGATGAAGGGATTGAGAGCAGCCCTGACATGAAAAGCTTTGCAGAACTGGTGGATGAAAAGCTGGACATGAACTGGCAATGTTCACTTGCAGCCCAGAAAGCCAACCCTGTCCTGGGCTGCAAAAAAGGTGTGGCCAGCAGGTCAATGGAGGTGATTCTGCCCTCCTACTCCACTCTCATGAGATCCCACCTGGAGTACTGCATCCAGCTCTGGAGTCCTCAGCACAAGAAAGACATAGACCTGTTGGAATGAGTCCAGAGGAGGACCACAAAAATCATCAGAGGGATGGAGCACCCCTACTATGAGGAAAGGCTTGAGAGAGTTGGGGTTGTTCAACCTGGATAAGAGCAAGCTCCTGGGAGACCTTATTGCAGCGTTTCAGTGCTTAACAGGGTCTTATAAGAAAGATGGGGACAGACTTTTTAACAGGGCCTGTTGCAATAGGACAGGGGGGAATGGTTTTAAACTAAAAAAGGGTATATTGAGACTAGATTTAAGAAAGAATTTTTTTACAAGAAGGATGATAAAACACTGACACAGACTGTCCAGAGAGGAGGTAGACACCCTATCTCTGAAAACATTCAAGGTGATGTTTGATGAGACTTTGAGTAATGTGGACGAAATGACCTTTAAAGGTCCTGTCCAACCCAGACTATTCTGTGATTCTGTGAATAAGTAATAACTTAGTACAAATTGCTGACTCCATTATCTCTAATTTCAGATTCTTTCTGAGATGAGGCTCTGGTCAGTATTTGCATAAAACAAGTTTCCCATAATTACTGTCATTTTTATCTTTTGAAGAAAATCATCTGCACCCATCAAGATAAGCAACCAGGAGCTAAAACCTAGGATTTGGTCCCTTGTTTGGACACACATATAGGCAATAGGTGGTATTTTAAAGGTTGAATTGCCAAGAGTTTGTTCTTTAATACCCTCAACATTTCCAGTGCCAGTGTGTACTCACTGGTGTGTTATTCAGAGATGTAACAATAACCTCTCAGAAACTCTTGTCCCTGTTTCTGCGTAGTAAAGAAGTCATCATCTATTTCCATGCAGTCCATTTGAAGTTACTGTATGGTGCTGTTCTATAAGGCTATTTGCACAACAGAAATAAGGGCTAACTCCAGTTTTTCAGGTGACTGCTCTTCTGAAGTCAGTTCCATATTATATAGGCTGCAATTTTTTTTTTGTTAAATTTAAATTTCCTGAGTTCAAATTGAAAAACAAATGCAGCTTGCTTTGGAATACATCTGAAGGCTTTGTGCCTTCAGTCCTAAGAAGATTTAATAATTAATCCTGTTACCCATCACTGAGAAGACAACAAAGTGCTGAGAAGGTATCATTTGACATTGCCTGCATTTGGCTGCTGAAATGGCTGATTAACTCTAAATTCAAAATGTGGCTTGTGTTCTTCTGACTGCACTCTTCAAAGGATGAATGATCAAGTACAAATAATTGCTGCTTGGGCCATGCCCACTATAAAAATGTGCCAAAGTACACATTAAGAGAGGAGAAGGAAGTTCCCTCGCTTCAGAGCAATTACAGGTGCTGGGGCAGCTTCTGTGAAAGGGTTTTATCTTCTATTTGGTCAGTTCCATTAGGGATTCAAAAACATTTGGAAAAACAAAAGATGTTTCAACACTTGGTGTTTGTCTTTGTTCTAAGATTGATTTGGATACAGTGACAACTGTAGGTGAGTTCTCAAATTTAAACTATTATCTTAAGAACAGTTGTTGACTTGACCTTTTTCAGTTATTTTTCTTTAAAGACCAACTAACAAAAATTGAAGTAGATTATCTGGAGCTTGATTTGGGATTTTAATCCCAAATGGCTCTACTGCAATGAGAAAAGTTCTTTCAGATGTACCTCCAGGTAATGGAAAGCATCCTGGACTCTTGTCACCTTAGGGGAGTAAGTTTGTAAACGTTAATGTGGCAGGACAGCCTGTGCTTGCAAGGTTAAAAGTATTTGATGTGATCTACTGTTGCTGAGGAATTTTAGGTGAAGGTGGGCATTAGGAAAGGATTTGAGAAACTGTATATAGGAAGTCTGTGAGCACCCTTTCCTGCAGAGCTTTTTGAGGTTTGTAGTGTCTTGTTTCTTTTTATGCTTTCATTGCCAGAACGGAAACTGAATAAAGTCAGGATTAAATTAGGGGTCACTTTGTTTCTTAAGCTTTTCCTTTCCCAAGTCACCTAGTGATGCAACATGTTTTACTTGTGCTACCTGAAGCTTCTGTGAGTAGGATTACAAGAGGAGAGAGGAGTTCCAGATACTCCCAGGAATTTCTTAGGAAGTATGATGTAGCCATCTGAATTTTTAGCTTCATTGAATTCCTGTTACTACTTTGTTTTGGATGCAGCAGTCTTTACCACTTTAACCACAAATTAAATTAATGGTTTTAACAACTTTTTCAGATGTCTTTGCACAAACTGACCTGCAATGGCAAAGGGCAAAAATAAGGTGTAGTTGCTTTCACTTCTGAAGTTTTGGACAATGTACACTTGGTAAAGTTACCTTTGCAGAATCTTTACCATTTAGAACACTTTCTAGATCTCTGTGGAATTAATATGATAGTTTGTTTCACAGTTTACCGCCTTTGAATTTGATTAGTGTACATTGCTTTTGTTTTCTTGAGCAGTCCTCTGCAATTGAGTAGATAGCAATAAAAAGCAGTGGGAGGGAGGATCAGGAGAAATGGGAATATGTGTTGAGTTCTCAAAGTTACCTGAAGTTCTGTTTTTCTGTAGTAGTGCAGGGAAAGCAAAACCTGAATGGTTTCTTCAGAAAGATTCGGAAGGGGACACACCTTCACTTATCAGCTGGCCCTCCAGGTATCATAAACATAGCTGTGTGGCTAACAATCAGATTACAAACCTCCCCTTTCTTTCCCTTTACTCTGTATTCATTTAACACTTGCCTTTAATTTTCCTTTAACAGCAGCAAGTTAGAAAGTGTTATTTCATGTGGATAAAGAGCTGTTGAAACTTTTTTGAAGCATCTGCTTTTATTCTAACTTATGACCAGTTGGTATTTTGATGGAGTACGAATGCCCCAAGCTTCTTCCACAACTACTATCATTCTGGCTTCCACTAAATTTTATAACTTCTTATTTGATCCCACTTTGTACTCTGCAAACAGCAGATTTGTATAACATACACCAATCCATCTTAGCATTCCCTACGACTAATTCCTTGAATTCCAAAAGAGATGATACAAGAGAGGTAAAAAAAAAAGAACTATAATTGGAAAAGTAAAGCAAGATCTTGATCAAAGCTACAGGCAGCTGCTTTCTTCTGGTTTGGTAACACATACAGTGATCCCACCATGAAAAACATTGTAGGAAGACTCTTTTTCATGTTTCTGATTAAAGTAATTCTTATAACCTAGTACTAATACCAGCATGGATGTTCTGGGGAATGCTTGGTACATGTAGTTAAAAAAATACTTTTTCAGACTTACACTCTTCCTGTGCTTAAGTAACTTTGAGGAGTTTCCCTGATAAGTGCATCAATCCTCAGAGGTAAGAAGCACCAAAATATTACAAAGATTGGTGTTTAAGATAACTTTGGGTATCCTCAATTATCCTCTTAGATAATTTGCCTCTTTTTTTCCTAACTTTTCTTTTTTCATAATGCAAACTCCAAAAAGTCTGTTGGTAGCAAGCCTGGAATTGCACATACTTCGAGCTGGATTACTTACTTTCAATTAGGGAACTAGTATCCCATTTTATTTGAGTTTCTCTCCTTCCTCAGAATTAAAATAATTTTTTATACCCTTTTGGGAGGGGAGGAAGTACAGGGCTTTCATTTTTAATACTGTGTGTGCGTTATCTATGAACGCCCTGTAAGCTGTCTGAGCTCTTGGCGAGGCTGTAAAACTGCTGGAGAGCTGCCCTGCAGTGACAGTCACAGAGCAAAGGCTGCCTCTGGCTGCACGTGCTTGCCTTCCCTTGTGCTGTTGCAGTCAGTTTCTGAAGGTGAAATATGACTCTGTTTTGCATGGATATTACACAAGTCCAGAGGTGTTTCTAGAAAACACACTGAAGGTAACTTTTGGGAACATTCCTGTAAGTTTTTGCATGTTAGAATGTAATGAAACCTTTTAAAATAGAAAGCCTGTTTTGGTTTCTAAATCCCTTTCTTCCCTGCAAGGTCTCTGAAGAGCAACAGCCATGCCATAGTTTCACTTTGGGCTTTAAGGCTTGCCCTTTCAACATTTTTTCTCGCTACTGAAATAGGTTACACTACATATAACATTTCGGGTGTCTTATATGATACACAAAAGCACAGGTAAACCAGTCTCTGGCAAACCATCTGAAGGACTGGATGGAGATATTTTTCATCTCTTTTTCCAATGCAGCAACGTCTTGATATGACATAAGCTGCCCAGTGTTTAGACATCTTCAAAAATCTGACTTCATACATGATTACCAGCAGAATTTGCAATTTCAGGCTGAACCCAACACTTTGATAATATAAAATGCAGTTTTGATCATCTTGTTTGTTTGAGACTATGGGTATGTGCTATTTGACAGACACAGTTGTGATCTCATGGGAACATGCTGTATGTTTTCAGAGCTTGCACAGTTACCTTCTCAGGAGTCATGCATGTTCGAGGGCCTGTGAATCCCTGAAGTGTTTATGAGCAATATTACTGCTAAGATTTGTGGGGAGGAAGGGGTTGCATCATAAGATTGCTTTCTTTTATGTGTTGATTTTTTTTTATTTTAATACAGTGTTGCTGTCTGTACCCTCAGTAGGTGTCTGTGTTCCTTTCCAGATTGGGTATTGCTGTTCACAGCTTTAATCCTTTTTCTTTCTTAAAGAGTAAAAGTTAGAGAGAAATTGGTGAAAGAGGAAAGTGCTCGTGGAAGCCCTGAACTTGTCACAGACACAGTATCTCAGAGAAAATCCCATCCAGTTCCAGCCCACTACATGCCTCTTCAGACAGAAACGTCTGCCTTTGATAGGGTCATAAATCAGCCCGTCAGTTCCGTCCGCCAACCAATACATGGCTATATTCAGCCTGCTGGCATTGCTCACACAGCTCAGCTGATGGCAGCAGAAGAACCAGAAAACATCCCTGCTGGCAGCCTCCTCCCACCAGACAGTGTTAGCCTCATAACAAAATCCTCAGCAGCCACTGCATCAGAGGGTGAAAAGAAAGAAGCACCCTGTTATGGAACAAAACCTGATGAAGAAGATTCCTTGGAGGGTGATCAGGCTTCCAAAGGCAGAAGACCAATTTTGCCATCTGAGATTCGCAAGCAAGGGAAGAACCATGAGGGCCTCTTCGGAGGAGGAGAATTAGATACCCCTGTGGGGAGTTCCTCCTTTGCAAGCAAGCCGAAAGTTAACTCAGAAGTTCAGAGAGAGTTGGAGTGCAATAAGAGGCAGGCCCCCGAGGAGCAGTTTAAGCCCCCTGAGAACATAGAAAGGAGCGAAGCTGTTATGTACATACAGAGTGGATCTGTATTGCAGCCTGCCAAGGCAAAGGCTCCTGTTTGGAAAGTGTCAACAACAAAGCACAAGGTCCTGACTCGCTCAATGTCTGACTATACTGTGACTCCTAAGCTAGAAGCTTTTAAAAATAAGGACAGCATGGAGGCAAATCCACCAAATGGTGAGATTGGCATGGTTGACACGAAAGTCTCTGTTGCCCAGCTCCGTAATGTCTTTCTGGAGAGTGCTAATGCCAACAAGAAAACGGAACTGTAGGTGACATTTCAGTTGTATTTTCGTGTGAAACTTGCACGTCCTTGGCAAAAATTACACACACTCAACAGCGGTTGTGTTCAGCACTTAAAGCACACAGCTTAGCTCTCACCAGTGTGTATTGGAGGCTGAGACGGTTTGAATCCCGCTTTTGTGCTTCTGCTTGCTAGTGCAAGTTGTGATGTGGGGTAGCTGGAATGTGTACGTCTGTGCATGTTACCGGAGGAGCATGCAGAGTGGTCTCCAGTGAATTGTTGAGATGCTTACATCTATGCTTTACTTCTCTCTCCTGTTTTCTTTCCTATGCGCTCTCTGTTGTGCGATCTGAAAGTGAATCTCGGTCTGAGATGTCAACGGCAGGTAGTACTGTGTCTGCCAATGGTGACCGTGGGCCACGAAAGGCGAGGCGCTATTTTACTCCTGGTGAAAATAGAAAGACTTCTGAGAGGTTTAAAACTCAACCTATAACATCAGCAGAACGAAAGGAGACAGATAGGTAGGCACGTACGTAGCTCCGTGTAGCATTCTAGTGCAGGTAGACATGAACAAGCTTGTGGAAAGATTTGTTCATTTATTAGCACAAACATTTTGCAAGGTTATTATTTCTCTTTAAAAACAACCCAATATTTGTTATAGCTCCTTATAAAATGAAACCCAAAACACCCCTGACAAAACCAATTTGTTGCAAATTCCTTCCGTGTGAAATGGTGAACAGTGAATCATCATGATGGTGAACAGTGAATCATCATAAAGTACTGTAGCTGTCTGGTTCTGTCTAATAAATGCTTTTGGTTTTATATAAAGAGTTTCCATCTATTCTGCTTTATCATTTACCCTTTTTGTAAACTACCAAAGCAACCTATTTTATGTTAAAAGAGCTGGCAGCAAATCTTAGACTTTTATCTTCTGCAAAATGAACTAGAAATAATTTTCCTTCACTGTATTTAGGTTTGCTTGCAGTTGCTTGCCTTTATGCTTTACTAAAGGATGTTCCCAAGTGGACACTGTTGAAACTTGAAAAATAGATTAATTCTGCCATTCTTAAGACTTTTGAGGTCCTGCTACTTCAGACTGAGTTTGAATTTCATTTTTGATGTCTTGTTTCAAGCTAACTTTTTTTCTGTTTGATAATTTTTCACTAGGTCAATTTTCAGTGCAGAAATACCAACTGCTGAAGGTAGGTTACTGTACTGTTTTCTAAGGAAGAAACGGGAGCAAATGTATTTTTTGTTTTAACTGAAGAACTGTTTGATAATGCAAACAAAATACACTTGAAAATAACTATCTTTAATGTGAAGTACCAATTTTCTTTGGGCCATGTCTACTACAGACTTGATTTCAAATTCATTTAGGGCCACAAGTCTGTCTGTGGATACCAAATTTCATATGGGAGTCAGAGCAGGAATGGCTTGACACTTTTCAACATAGTTGGGGTTGGTTTTTTTTCCTAATTTAGACAATAAATAACCTAGTTGTTGGGAAAAAAATTTTAATCATCAGTCAATTTTAATCAGTGGTCTAGGACTAATAACTAAAAAAAGCCTTTAGTATAAAGAGGAACTAATGTTGCTAACTTGTTTTCTGGCTCAGGAAGTTGCCAAATGCAGGTTAGTAAATTATAGAATTCGGTCTGCCATCTTGTTTCCCTTTCCCTCTTGTCACCCTTGGCAAGTCTGGCATAAATTAGGTAGGTAATCTCATGAGTAGCTAAATTTAGATTTAATGCCTTATGCTATTTGAAAGCTGATATTCTCTGCAGCTTTGAGATGCTGGCTCTTGGATCCTGGAGGATGCTTATTTCAGCTCCTAAGGATACCAACTGAGCCTCTGAGAAATGGGGACACGAGGTGGTAATCAGAATGGTCAGTTAGTATAAAGTAAATGTTCAATACTGTTCACTGACCCTTAGGACAGTCTTTAAGTATAATTATTTTCTTAGTCCATGTGTTATTGTAGACTGATACAATAAGTTTGATTATTCATAGAAGTTTGTTTGGCTGACTTGAAAGGACATGAACTGTCCTGAAGACAAGTCTTTTGCAAATCATTTCAAGAATTTTCCTCTAATGCAGTACATGTAAAAACAGATAAAGTTTACACAACTGAGTTCATGATAAGTCTTTTGTTAAATGGGAGGAACAGCCAGCTTATTTGCTGGTTTGTAATCATTTATTAAAAAAAATGTATTTAATATAAGCTTGATTCACTATGTTCAACATCTTTTTTTTCTTCCTTTGTGTAGATGAAGAAAAATTGGATGACCGAGCCAAACTAAGCGTGGCTGCAAAGAGGCTGCTTTTTAGAGTAAGTATTGCATTTTGTAAATAAAAGACTGAATTAAACATCTCATATACAAGATGCTGAAGGAACCCAAAGTGCATTAAAATGAAGTATCATGCAGTTAACCACGCCCAAGCTACATAACTTTTTTTTTTCTTACTTTATTCCCTGCCTACACAGTAGACCTGTTGCTCTAAAGCCTTCTTGTCATTTAGAGAGAGGTGTGTAGTTAGTCTTAATTCCATGATGCATACTGTGCAATTGCATCCTGCTTTTAATTCAGAGATGGGCACTTGGGAACTTTACTGCTCTGCATGCAAGAAAGCTGAAAAGAAAGTACTGTTTTAGAACTTTTCATCCGTGGCTTAAATGTAACGTATATCCTCTTAGGAAATGGAAAAATCATTTGAAATGAAAAATATTCCTAAACCACCTACAAGAAGTTCAGCGGTAGAGAGAAGGCTGCGGCGTTTGCAGGACAGATCTCACACACAACCAATCACCAGTGAGGAGGTGGTCATTGCAGCTACGTAAGTCTTGTGCATGTGTTGGCTCTAACTCTGGCTCCTGCTTCAAATCTGGGAATAAGTTCCATGTCTGTGGTGCTTATAACTTTGTAGCAAGGAAAACATTTATTGTTAAGGGCCTTGACAACCATAGGGAAACTATATTGAAATTCCTTTTTAAATGTAGAGGGACTAGTAAAGCATAACTTATATGAACTGTAATTTGGCAGAAAGTTTAGGAACCTGTGGATTAGGTAAACAAGATTAATCATAGCATTGTTTCATAACTCAAATGAAAAAGATACTTTGCACTGAGGGAAATCTGCTCAATTTCTTATGGAATGTATATGTATTGGGGAAAACCTTTTACATTCTGAAATCTCAAATGTACTTTTTGGAAATGCATTTCTTCCACTCCCGTCATATATCATGATGTTTTCCTGAATAAGGGAAAATCATTTTTGGGGAAAATTAAACAAAGGTGAATGGATGTTCACCTAATGGTCTACTAAAAGGTAGCTTACATTATGGGTAATGAATAAGTTCAAGAGACAGCATGTTTGCTCTTCTAGGTTTTTGGTTCTTTCAAAGTATTTGAAACTATTTTGAAAATGTCGCAGCAGATAGTTAATTAAAAATCACTGCTGTTTGGTTTTTTTCTGTTTTGTTTTGTTTTGGTCTTTTCTGTAGTTAACACTTTATGTATTGCTTTTCTTAATGCTTTTTTCTTCTCTCTCCCTGTGAATTTTCCCTCCTTGGCAATTCTTTAAAGTGAAACTACCCCTGCTTCACGTTCTGTGAATACCCACACAGTAGTGACAAGAGTACCTAGTCCCACTGTAGTTAAGAGCACTGTACAACCTACCAGGTACTGGGGGGGTAAACATGCATGTTACATGGAGCACAAGATTCTTCAATAGCAGATGCATCTTTAAAGTCTTGAATGCCTTTTCAATGTGTCAAGTCAATACTCATTTCAAGAATATTTAAAACATTGGTCATTTATATTTGCATGATAAAGCAATGCAGCTTTTTTTTGGTCAAGCATCTGTTTTTAGGACCCTTCTAACCACACTTACCCGCTCTAGAAGCATATTCGTCTTTGTGAAGGAATTAATTTGCATGTGAGCAAACCCAGCAGAACTCTCTTTGCTCTTGTAATTTTTTTTTTTATGGTAATGTCATCCTCAGATGAAAATAACAAAGCTGAGTGCTTGATTTCACAAGGAATACATGTCCTTTGTCTGTCTCTACATATATATTTTTTAACTTGCAAAATTAAAGGAAATATAAGAAATTGCACCACCTATAGGTAAAGTTGCAGAATACTGTTGCCTGTTCTGAATTTTAGCAGAGACTATGACAGGAAAAAAAAAGTTAGAGAATCCTGCTAATTCCATAAATGTGGCCTAAGATGAACAATAAAATATTTTATTGTAAAGGTGAATAAAATACATTGTTGTAGAGACAAATGCAATTACAGCTTTTATGAATGAACTTGTCTGCCTTCAGCATTGGTCAAACAATCTACAAAGTCAAACTGTGTTTCAAAACTATTTTTTGTTGTTGAGTTACCCCAGATAACTCAAACCAAAAGACAGTCTGAATTCTGTTCCACTTCAAATTATAAGAGGCATTGCAATTTATGCTAACCTAAAAGCAGCACTAACTTGGAGTTTAAGTCTGTCTTTTAAATGTTTTGATCATATATGGTCCACAAGTTACTTTCAATAAAATTGAACTTTACATAAATTGCACTGTAGGACCTGTGTTTGTTCTACAGCAGGCATCTTAAATGTCTCTCCATAGCTCCGTATTCTGTATAAAGAGATTGTCTGAAAAATCTCTCTTCAGTCTTGAAGTTCCCCTTTTAAAAAAAAATGTTGTGTCCTAATCAAATGAATTTGTGAATGAAAATTTAACTTTTTTTTAAATCTCCAGCTGTTGAATTAGAATTCATCATGCCAATGTTGAACCACTGCATACCCACTTAGGCTGCTATATTACATTGGCTACTGTGCTTCACATGCAGTTCTGCTTCTATCAGGTTGAGATTTTAAAACTGCATAGCGGCTTCTTCAAAACTAATTTCTAATTCTGTTTCTTCAGCTTGCAGGCATCAGCACAACAAAAAATTTTAGCTAAAGAGGAGATAAGAGCAGCCAAAGAGGCAATGGGGCAAGATCAGTCTGATGAACCAGATTCTTCCACCTTAAGTTTGGCAGAAAAGATGGCTTTGTTTAATAAACTGTCTCAACCAGTGTCCAGGGCCATCTCCACAAGGAATCGAGGAGATCTGAGGCACAGGAGAATGAATGCTCGTTACCAGACTCAGCCAGTCACTCTTGGAGAAGTTGAGCAGGTAAGTGCCCTCTTAGCTCTTTTGCATTTGTTTTTGATTTTGTTTTGGGTTTGTTTGTTTGTTGGTTGGGTTTTTTTGTTTTGTTTTGTTTTTTGAGAAAACAACTTCAGTGTAAGATACTGTAACAGCTGGCCTTTCCTTTGCTTTGAGCTACACACTGAGGAAAGAGCTTGTCAGGAAGCAGACTTCTGACATTGAGGAACAACATCCCCAAAGTGTTTAACTTTGTTGGAGTGGTTTTCTTCTTTTTTAAAGTAATTCAAGTGTATATCATCTTTCTGTTCGGTGCATGCTGTACCTTTCACAGTGTGTGTCTTTTCTGGTAGATATTACTTGTCTTCTAAAAGTAAATTCCTGATCAAAGGGGTAAAAACTGTGACACACATCATTGTGTATTTTCAGGGATTTTTGGAGCTTTGTAATGTGCAACTTTCAGGCCTATTCCTGAAAGCACTATATATTTCTGTTATTAGTCAGGACATATTCTGACATTTTCCTCTGGGAGGGGGCCCTGATTTTTATCCTAATTTTTTTCTCTAAAAGCTGAATACTTTTGAAATTCAAAAAGTCATGGTCAAAAAGGAAATTTTTTAATGTGTCCAATGGAATTGGGCTTCCTGTTCTGGAATCCTTCATATAATTGGAACTGCAAAGGAATGCCTTTTTAGTGAAGCCTGAGCATAAGGTGGCCCAGCAGTGGTCTTTCAGAGCTGATGACAATAGCAGAAACATCAGTCCCTTAGCATTACAGCTTCAAAAGAAATCACTTTAACAGTGAAGCACAACTCCTATGCATGTCGTATTTCTAGGGATTTGGATCAATCCAAGTTCTCTTTCTATATGCTTCATCCATGATTATATGTTTTCCATATTATAATAATAGAATAGTGGGAAGGGAGGATTCCTCTAAACTGATTGGTGCAAAGCTGTACAGATACATAATTGTACTTTACACCTATTTTGCTCACACTTAAAGTAGTAATAAGTGTTTTGACAGATTTATTTTAGCAAGATTTCCAGACCATATATAGTCCTTTCTCCATCCACTTCCTATGTGCCAATCACTGTCACAGCCTGGCCTCTTTAATGACTGTGTCACTAACTTCTTTGTGGCCCAGGAAGGTGATCAACAGAAAAGGGCTGAAGCAGATGGGAAAGAAGTGACAGTCACATTACTTTGTCAGACTTTTAAAGAAAAAAACTTGCTCTGCAAGCAAGGAAACTCAGAGGAAGCATGTTTTGTCATCTCTTTCTGAACCTAGCAAAAGAAACCAGAGTTGACTCTGGAACAAGTTCAATGAGAGTGTATTTTCAAAAAGACTTCCTATAGTGAACTGTTCATTTGGAGTGTTGGGATGCTTTGAGATGCAGGTATGGTTTTTCTAGGAAGAAACAAAAGAGAGCTATCAAAATAGGTTACTAGAGGTTACTTTCCCAAAATGCATAATTAAAAATGTAGGTATCTTGTAATTAAAGCTGAAGTACTTTTCTGATCTCCTCTAAATTTCTAATTCTGATAGATGCAATGGAAAAAAAATAAACTGGTAACTATTTGCTTAATCTTTCTTTGGACTCTTTGACCTAACATAGTTGTCTTTGCTCTGCTTTCCAATTTGCTTAATTAATGATTGTGTTGTCCACGCTTTATGGAATCTGCATGCACATTTTACGTTCTGAGCTGATTTCCTCCTGCTGGTGTGATCTTGTCTATAACTTTTGCACGCTGTTCACTAGCTTTGCAGTTTAAGAAAACAATAAAAAAAAAATCTCCTGATGTGTATGAGGCATGTTTGTTACTCTCTTTCATAGTTTTTGTATCCTTTGAAGAAGACAAAGCTAAGCTCTGCATTTCAGAAAAAAAAATCCATCTTAACTGTATCTAGGAAAACTTTATAAAATTATTGTGCTAAAGAGTAGAAAAGATTATTTTTCCACTGTGGAGACTGGCAAAGCAAATTTGGAGGTATTTTTAATATACTTCTTAGGTTCAAATACTTTGCTCATGGCAGCCAATATTTATACTCGAAAAAGTCCTTCTTGAGGGTGATTTATGTGGCTGAAGCATCAGGAATGTCTGCCCTGTGTGGGACAGCACGGAGCAGTCTGTCTCTGGCGCTGAGCAGGCTCTAGAGCTGGAAGATGCAGAACTGTGTAAGAGCAGAGCTGTGCCAAAGCTAATTAGTCCTGCTGAGATGCAGAGTGGATTAGCCTGGGCACATGGCATGTCATCCAGCATCTGGAACATGAACTAATTTTTCCCCCCAGTCCCGTGCCAGTGTGAGCCTTTCCATGGAGCGCTGACACAACATTATGTTGCATGCTACACATACACCCCTTATTACTAAAGATGTTGCTGTTCACATGCAGTCATTTTTGACTTGGGGGGAATTATCCATCTGCAGCCAAATTATAGGGGCATTGCTGTTTTCCTTATCTGCTTCTAGTCTATATTGATAGAGCACTATATTTATATGGAATAATACCTCTGAAGAACTGACATGATTAGACTGTTTTTTGGAATTGATAATTTCAAAGCTTTTAAGTCCTATTTGTGTTCTTTGGTTGTTTTTTTTTCCTCATAGGTACAAAATGAAAGTGGAAAAATCACTCCCCTGTCAACTGCAGTTGCAACATCAGTTTCAACGATGGCATCTGCCCTTGCTCCATTGTTTGCTGGAGATCTGCACATGAAGCCAGCTAGTGATGCGAGCATGAGTGCTGCTGCTAGAGCTGATTTGAGGTTCCACTCTTCAGCAGAAAACTTGGACTCATCAGGAAAACGCACACAGAAGTCAGAACAGTGGCAGCCCTCAGTGGAAGCACTAGAAAGCAGAAGAGCATCAAAGAAACATGAAGAAGAGAGGAAGAGGTTTCTAGCACATGAAGCTAATGAAATTACAAAATACAGTTCCTTTGAGGAAGAAACCACACATCCTGTTCCTGAAAAAACAGGAGACTGCCATAAAGAGACAACATACAGCTTCCTGAGGAAGGGCAGCTTGGAACTGTTTAGTTCACAAGGACTTTTTCAGCCTCTTGAACAGAAGGAAATGCAAAGTAAATGGGAAGTCAAAGAAGGCCAGTCCTTTGAAGAAAAGATGGATTTTGAAAGTGTTATGAAAAGCAAGACTTGGCAAAGAGGTGCAGTATATACTTGCTGTTGGTGTAGTCTCATTCAGCAAATGGTGTTTCAAGCTTTATCAATGCTGGTTATGTTTTCTTTTTTTAACACTGCTTAAAAGCAGAGAAATACCTGTGAAGTTTTAAGTTTTGCAAATACAGTTTTTTATTTTTTTATTCTTTCACTTCTTCAGTCTTTAAATATGGCTCAATTTTATTCAGATTTTCTTACTTTGAAAGAAGTGGTATTATATGCTGAAGCTAAGATTTATCCTTTCTTTTGCCCTTGCCCCTGCACTTCAAAATGCTGAACAAACTAAACTTGCTGCTCTAGATCAAGCACTTGCCCTTAATTTTTGCCTTATTGTGCATATATAGTTATGAATTCACTACATATATGCATACATAGCTAGTAGCAGATAATTTTCAGAGAATTAATTTTGCAAAATTAATATTCTTTTCCTTTTATTGTGGTGACAAATACAAACCAAGAAATTCTCAGAGCAATTGCATTTCTATATGCACAACATAATTTAAACTTAAAAAGTAAGCTTGCCCATCTTTAAATAAAGGATTTCAGAAATAATCAGTGGATTTGATCATTGCACAGTCTTCTATTCTGTTGAATTTAGAAGGATGTTGTATTGCGTTTGTGGTTTATTATGATGGGTGACAGGACCACAGTACCCTGTAGCACTGAAAGCATTTTTGTCTTTGTCTTGTGAAGTTAATTTATTTTAAATTTAATGGTCCTCACACAGGCATGGAGTGGAGGGTATAGTTCTGCCTGTATTCCTCAAAAGCAGTATCCATTCTATCCCGTTAGCTTTTGATGACTGCAGAGGAGATGGAGACGGGGATAAAACAGGAGTAGTCATGTATCAGAGAGATGCTGTGCTTATAAAATTTCACGAAGAAAAATGAAGATTGCTTATATTTCTTTAAGGATAACTGTAATAGTGCATTTATCTTTCATCAAGATGTTTTTTTCCTGTGGTTTAATTGCTACTTGAAGAAACAAACCCAAAAAACCCCCAACACCCTCCCAGAAAATAATGCCTCTATTTATTAAATGTCCTCCTAGTAGACTACTTATTATGCATTAAACTGCTTTACCAATAAGTTAATTTCTTGTTTAAATTCTGTCTGCTTCTCTTCCCTTGCTCTTTGTTCCCTCTCACTTTTATTTCTCCATTTGTTTTCCTGCTGGTGTGATAATGGGAGCAGCAGTTTGTGCTTCATCCATATGAAGTTCAGAACTGTGTGTTGAACATGATATTCTGTGGCTTCATGTGAACATCAGTCAGAAACAGCCAGTCTCTGCAGCAAATAATACTTCACGATTAATCTTTTTAATTTAGCTCAGCCAGAATTTTTTCCCTGTTAACAGAGTATGTGATATGAACATTTAAAAAAACATCTGCTGCTTCAGTGTTAGTAATGTGAAATATCTTTGGGTATAGAACTAAGTCTAATGCAGCACTTCTCTTTTGAATGGGCAGACCACGCTGAGCCTGCTTCTGAACTCACCAGCACATCAGCAATGAGGACGGTTTCACAAACTGCAGCTGCGGCATCCTGTAGACTGCAGGAACTCTCTGAGCAATTGGAAGGCAAATTTTATAAGAATTCCTGTGAGATGTTTTCCATTGGAGAGAGCAAAGCACAAACAACTGAGGATGTCCTTGATAATTCTGGCAAAACTATGTCAATTAAGGAAAGGTACTTAAATTTCACTTTTTTTTTTTAATGATCTCTGTAAATACAGTTATTAGACTGATGATGGTATAAAAAGAAGCTTTAAAACTGTTTCTGAAAAACCTAAGTAGCGATTATTAGGCTATATTATTACTAACAGCAGAAACATGCAGCTAATCTGCCTGACATCCTTATAAAGCAGATGATGGTGAATGAGAATTACCATTTAAGAGAACATAAAAACCTGATTTTGAAAGAGCTACCTGAATAACCAATAACTATTTCAGAAAATTAAACTTGTAAAAAATACATTTATACTCATACACTTAATCTACTTCCCCAGGTTCTACTTTCAGTTACAACACCTATAATGTGATTGTGGTTTTTTAAATAACCATTTCTTTTTGGGCTATGTGGGTCTCCTAACTAAGCTGAGTACAGGGAGTTAGGGACAGACTCTCTGATATTGCCCCCTCTTCTTCAGAAATACATGGTTGCCATTTTGACTTCCAAGAACTTACTGTAGGGATTTTTAAAAGGATAGTAATTTAGACAGGTTTGTAGGAATATTAGAAATACTTTTTCCAACCCAAGATCATTCTGATCTGAAACAAAATGTTAAACGTCCTGTGCTTGTGCAGACAGTAGGAGTTCAGGGCTGGACCTTAAATAGCTGCTGTAGTACTTCTAGAAGTTTTTCTGATTTAGTTAAAACTTTGAGAATATAAATTCAATCGCAAATTTGTAGCAGTCCAGTGAGTAAAATTATGACTGTTTGCTTCAGGTTGACAGATAGGCCTATTTGTCCTTCAGTTTTTCTGCAGTGAAAGCAGAACCAATAAATAAAAATAGCTGCTTGATTAAACTTTCAGTCTGTAAAAATATTCCCTCACTTGGTGAGGTGGGTATGATATTAGGAACTCAACCATTTTTTTTAAATTTTACACATGATTCCAAAGTACACTTCTTAAATTCATATATTTCCAGGAGGTGAGTCATCCACATTTAAAAAGCATCCCCACTCCCTGTTTTCCCCTTTACACAAAGGTGGTGCAGGGGCAGCTACAGCAGCTGTGCAGTCTTAGCACCCTTCTGAAGGATGTACTTACCTTTTTCAGTTTACTGTTGTTTTGTTTAAAACAACTTTCACCCCTCTTCTCATATTCCTAATGTAAACATGTCGGTTGTCTGGGCAGACAAGGTTCAAGATCCATAACTTCTGGTTTATAGGTTGTAAATGATCTGCCTTCCCTGATCCTGGTGTGGAAAAAGAGGTTGGAGGGAAGATCCAAGTATTAGTAGCTGCTTTAGTCCTAGCTTTAATGCCTCAGCTGAGTTGATCTTTTGAGGAACAGAAGTAGAAGGCTGTCGGTCACACTCACAACCAGGAATTGCTTTTGTTAGGACTACGAGACTGTCTAGTCAGTCCCAGAGCTGACAAGAAAATGCCTGCTATCTTGTCAGGAATTTGTATATCGTGATTCCACAATACCTGTAAATGACTGAGATGGTATCAAAATGTTTTAGACTTCCAAAATACCACAGTAGCCTGCTTCTTGTCCCAGAATTTAAAAACTACAACCCGTCATTTTCTTTTTCTTGGCTGTAGGTGATGCCAAGTATTCATAAACATCAAAGAACATTTTTGCTAAAGATGAACTTTTTTTTTTTCCCCCTTTTACATTTACTAACTTCATCTTCCCATCCAGCGGATTTTTCTGGCTGTGTCAGACATTCTTTCACCTTTTGGAAGAACAACTTTTCCACACATGTAATGATATTTGGGCAGGATGCATGAATGCTGGTCTGGATGAAAGTGATTTTCTCAAAGACTTGCTTCACTGAACTAATATTATCCTTGTGGAGTGAGTGCATGCCTGGCATTTTCAGAATTACGTATATTATATGGAAGAATGAAAATCATGATTTTTCAAGGAAGAAAGATACCTCTCTTCTCCTGTCTTTGTGCATTTATGGAGACCAAAGTTGCTAGAAGACCCGTCCTATCAGCTCCGCTTTAGAAGTCAACTCCATGCCATAATCACCATTTAAAAAAGTTACAGATAACTAATTTCTGGTGGTCCTCTTACCATCATTCACACCTTCTGAGGAGGAATCTTAACTTAATTTTCAACCTTTTTTGATGTATGGATGCCAGAGCAATACTTTCTTATGCAGTTTGGTCCTCGCTATATTGAATTTATGCACTCTTTTAACAGTCAACTTCCTTTTTGTAGTTATGCATCTCACATTGCCCTCCAGGATTTATGATTTATCTGAAAAGTGTTAGTCAAGTGCAGCCAACAGAGTACATGTGAAAGACAAGCCTATGTCCAGTTTGCTCTATCTCAAGGGTAACACTAGCAGCTAAGATACTAAAATATTGTCACAGAAGAAAGATGTGTCATTTTGGACATTTTTTGCCAAGACTTTTACCAAGGCCTTTCATGCAACATTCTTTTTTAAGGCAAAACACTTGTTCAAATCTTGTTTCTGTTTCCCTTCAGTATTAATCCAATGTTTTGCCTTCAGCTCTGGAAGCTTTTGCTTTGAAGCCATCCTGGCACCTCTGGGAAGATGATCATTCAATCTTGATGTCACATATTCTATCTCAATAGCAGGTGAAAGAAGGATACAGAGCAAGTTGTCAAAGATGGGCAGACATACAAAAGCTTTTTTCTTCAAGAGAAGAGTAAAACTTTTTTTTTCAGAATGGAAAAGGAACTTTTGGAGGCAAAAGCAGTATAACTGAACAGTTAAAATAATGAATACATGATTATTCATTATTTATTGAAAGTGGAAAACTAGGGGTATGCAATGAAACTAGTAAGAAGCAGGTCTTAAACAAATCTAAGTATTATACCTAATAATTGACTTAGTTTTGAAGACTTTCCAAAGAATCAACTTCTGTCTACTTTGAGTTAAGCTACTGAGCTGGTGGACTTGCTTGTATGAACCAATTCAGTAGTTCTTGCATCTTTATTCATACAAAAGGGCACCCTCCACCCAATTGTTGCTGAGTCAGGGCAGTCTGACTTTATTGCCACTTCCATTGTTTGAAAGAAGTTTGGTTTTTTTTTGCACAGCAGTGAAGTTTTCATTGGCATACAGAGCATACACATTACTTTAAGTGGTGATTTCATTGCTCAAAACAGACAAATGTGTGTTCTCACTTGTAGGGTGAGTTGTTTTATTACACATACCATTGGAGAATGGAGGGCTGGTATGAATCCATCCTTATGGCAGAGAAGAAAACAAAGTCTCCAGAGACACAAGTATTCTTAGAATTATAGATTTTTCTCTCCCTGATCAACCAGGCTATTTGGGTCAAAGGTCAAATACCCTGCAGTAAAGCCAGCTTAGAAAAAAAAAAAAGACTTTTTTTCCCCTGCCTGCTAAAGACATTTTTAAAAACAAACCCATCTTAGGCCAAAGCTGACCAATATACCTTCCAGTTTCAATTATCACAGATCGTATCTAAACAAAACTGACATGAGAGAACATAGCTACTGAAGATGATTCATGGCATGGTGGCAATTCAGTCCCCTCTCGGTCTCCTCCACAGTTTCACACATGCATGGATGCACTCCAGAAGATTAGTTCTGGGCAGTGAATTCTTGTATCCCTTCTGGAAACAATGGCCATGACCTCATCTCCTTATTGTGAGTCCTTCTCACCCCTACTCATCCCATGCTGTGAGGTATGAAGCAATCAGGCAATGTGAAGCCTGCCAGCACTGCCTGCCTGGGCAGGAAGAGAGGAAATAACTGCTTTCTTGAATACTAACATTCTTACTGCCATTGTATTCTGTGGATTACTGTTCTCTGCATTCTTAGTTTTTCTCAAATGACCGCCTTAGGGCCAATTGATCATCCTCCATAGGTCAGTAGCATAGTTGCATCCCCTGGATTTTTGCAGGAGGCAGCTGCCTGAAACTTGGTTTCTGGCTAAACATATTCAGCTCTTTCCTCCTCCTCAGAGTTTCAAGACAAGACTTACTGTGAGGGTAACTAATCACATCTCTAAAAAAGGATTTCCATATCTTGTGGTCAGAATAGGTTTAACCACTGAACCTGTTCAAATATTAATAATGTTAAGGGTTTTGTATAATGCTTACTGAAATACTTACTTAATGAAATTTTAAAAAGGTATGTAGTAAGACTTAATTCAACTAAAATAAAAATTATTTAGGGGACTGATACAACTGTTTGCACAAGTGCTGCAGATACATGTTTTATGGATACTCAGAATGATTTCTAGAATGTAGAAAATTCATACAGATGTTAATTTCTGAGGAAGGTAAGCTGAAGACCATGCCTGAGTAGACCTCGTATTCCTGACTGTCTTACCCTACCCTACTAATCACCTCAATGTTTGTATGGACAAATAGATTCTAATTCTAGCAAAATAAATCTACATGTTGTCTCCACCAGAGCCAGTCAGTGTCTTTTTGAGCTACGTTCAGAATTTTGCTCAAAATTAGGAAACAGCACTTGGAAAAGATCGTACTTACTGAGATTAATGGTAATCCACATTATAAATATGAGGCATCCTTTAAATGAGTTGAATCTTGCTAATAGATTTCACAGCTGTAGTGTAGTTAGCACCGAGTTATTAGAGCATTGGTGCTGCTGATCTGTGTCACAGCAACGCCTGAACTAAGCAAGGAGATACGAAGTGATCCAGGGGAGTCTGATAGTAACCTCAGTCCCTGGAGTTGTAGTGAAAGTAGTAACTGTAGAGTTGTCCTTTGATGTGCCTGTTGAGACCTAATTGGTGTGTGCCTGCTGAACAGACCTCTTTCTTCTTGTGTTTTGAAGAAAATAATTTTTTAATTTTTTTTTATGAGTACAAAGAAGACTAAAGGTAGGATATGTATTTGTAACTTTGGTCATCTGCAGGATAAGTATCCATAGCCAAGCTAGTCCGTCTCTGTGCCTTATCAACAGAAGGGAGGGAAAAAAAAGCAGTTACTAATCTAACCTATTTATATGTCTACTTTAGGGCGATCTGCGTTGTACCTTGGTCTCCTTGACTGTATTGGCAATTTCCGCTGATTATACAAATTAACTGGGGTGCCTATGTCAAATCTAGATGTCTGTGTTTTGACAGATGATTCCCGTTCAACATGTACAGTAAAGGCTTTGTGTTCGTTTGTGAGCCTTGTATATGTGTATGAAATGTAAATAACTATAGTTAATGTTAGAAAACCTAATTTCAAATTATCTTGAATGCAGCATTAATGCAACAGTAAGATTATCTTTTGAGGATAATGGGAAGTACAGTGTTTAAAGCTACCTGTTGGCATGGTTTTCCTTCTAGGTTGGCATTGCTGAAGAAGAGTGGTGAAGAAGATTGGAAGAGCAGGCTCAGCAAAAAGCAGGAGTATGCAAAAGTCCCTGTTGCTGATCGTAGTATGCAGATGCAAGAAGTTGAGCAGCTGTTGAAGAAGGTAACTGTCCTTGTTTGGAAAAAACATCTTGCTTGAAATGCTTTTGCTTTTTGAAGACGCATCCAACTAGACAGGCATGCCTAATATTAGCTACTAGCTCCTGTTATTCCTCTTATTTTCCGGCTTGTTTAGAAAACAATTCTCCCAACATGAGAGATCATTAAATGAGAATAGCTTCACTGTCTTGGGACATATAATATTGGTTACAATGTCTTCACATCAGGAGATTATGAACTAGTAAATGGGTCTGTAAGGCTTCTGGAACATGTATAATGATTTAAGTCCTTTCCCCTTACCCTCTGCCCACACCCCTCCCACAATGAAATTGCCTTAAGACTTCGTTCAGGTGTTTTCTTATGTATGGGTGTATGACACCATACATTCCTAAAGCTGTGTCATCTCTATGCAAACACTGGGGTTTTGACCAGTAATTTTGGATCCTAGAACCACTGAGGAAATGCAGGTACCAGAGCATTCATGAGCCATTTGGCTTTTGGTTATCTTGCATGATCTTTTCAGGTTTTGGATAGCCAAAACTGTCAGGACAGGGATTTTCTGTCTTATCAGTGTTAATGAATAGAGAGAGAGATGGATAGAAAGATGTAGAGAGGAAAGGGAGGTCCAAATTGTTAGCACACTCTGGTTATGTCTATACATGAGTAAGTTATGTTGGCCTGCAGAATTGGATCTGTAAATCAGAATGATTACTGCTGAGGACCTACTGTCTATGCTATACTTGCTTCTTTTGGTTAGCCTGAAGCAAAACTTCAGACTAAATTTGGTCTGGTCCTGTGGCCTGACTGCCTTTACCAGCATTAGTGTTACATGGGAATCTGGGAGGGCACTTCGGGGCTTAGTTCTGTGCATTCTGCAGTGTGAACCAAAGCACAGAAAGTGAGGATGACTGGGAGATTTGCTTCAAAATGGACTGACTGCTGCCTCAAAATATGGGGCCAATGTGGACTTGTTTCCCTTCTGAGTCTAGTATTTTGAAAATGACAATGTCAGATAAAATAGGCCGTTTCCAACGCCTTTACTATTTGAAGGAGTATTTCCCAGATGACAAGTGAAAATAAAATTTGTGTTACAAATTTTACTAATGGTGACAGTAATCTTTGGATCCAATTATTTGTGAAGGTCCTGCTTCTATTAAATAGTATAGACAAACAGTAACAAAAAGTCTCCTGTTCCATCACTATATTACAAGTAAGGTCACGATCTGTCATTATTGAAGGTAAATCTGTGCCTGAACATATGGCTCATCAATTATTGCATTAACTGGACAGAAAACAAGAAAGTTGATTTTTGCAGTTTGGTTTATATAGTTTGATTTGGTTTTGCCCTGCAGACTTGTTCAAAAATCCAGTCGCTAGTTTGAAACATATCTTAAAGTAAAAATAGTTTCAGCAAAGGAAGCAAAATTTTGGTCACATTTTTAACAGGCTAGTCTCCAAAATGACAACTGTTGAAATCAGATAACAAATGTACTCCAGCTAGAGACAATGGGGTTGAGAAAAAGCTTTTAACAGCTGCCAAGTTTTAGTCAGAGACAAATCCTTTGTTCTCTCTTCTCAGTCCTCAGCACCCATATCCTCCCTGCTGTGTTTCCATGTGCAGCAACTTCACTCAGTATAGCACGAGTTAGGCTTTTAAAGCGAGTAAGCGAGCATGAAGTGCTTGAAGGATACAAGCTTTGAAGTGACAGTGCTAGCAATGGGAGTTTCTGTGACACTGGGTCACCCACTCTAATAGCTCATATTAGCTCTTGGCTGTTTAGAGCCAAAATCAAAGTATTTGCATGTCTGCTAATGGTTGAAAACTTGGGTATGTAAGATACACAACTCCTTGAGCTGTATTGATATTTGTGATGCTCATTCATTATGTGACATATGAGAAATAATGTAAACCTTTAATAAGTTGACCACACTGTTTACAAGACACCATGTCAGCTGCCCTTAAATCTAGAAATACTCATTTTGATAATTAGTCAATGTGATGGCTGTTATCCTTTGAGAACCATGAAGCAGTGTGCCACTGAATTCTGTTTGTAGAACTTTGAGACTGTGGTGTACTTGAGAATCTTGGTTCTTTCTGTTGCTGGATTGCAGAAAAAAAAATGCAGAAATTGTATTGATTACTGCATTTTAAGCTAGTTATACAATTTCCACACATGGCAGCTGTGCATCGACAGCAAGGGTGTGTAAACTTCTGTCATGCCCTGGTGGTTCAAAGTAATGCCTGACATTTTTAATTGCAGTATGGCGCTTCTGTTAATGTAGTCAGACACCTTTTTGGGGTTTTTTTTTGTGTGTGTGTTTCTCCCTTAAAAGGTTATCTAACCTGCTCTGGAGATTTGATTACTGAAGTATGGCTGTATAAATTAGAAGTTGTTAAAATACATTTAGATTTCATACAAACAACGAAAGTGGAAAGATTCATACTCTTTATAAAATAGTTATATTAAATAGTGCTGTTTCAACACTTCTAGTCGAAAGACTTCTGCACAGTTCTCTGCATGGTGAGATATTTCTCCAAATGTGTCATAGTAATTTATACGTAGAGTAAACTGTAGAAAAAACCCATAAAATTCATGAAAAAGCTGACAGAGCAACCTCAAATGGGGAAAAAAAGAAGGGACTAAGGAATTAACTAAAGGCAGTACAAATGAGGGGGGGAAGTGGAGATTTACTTGGAGGTCCAGCATCTGTTTTGATGATTGCTGCACACAGGAGGAAAGTTTTTTGGAAGCTATGAGCCTTCTTAAGTCATTTATATATATTGTAAAACATACTTGGACAATTCAAAGAATAGCTCTAACATCAGGGGAACAACTGTACACTGATGAATGTCTTAATGGAAAAAAAATCCCTTTTATTTGGGAAAAATATTTTGGATTTAGTATATTTGTGTTCATCAGTTTAGGATGGATGGAAGATTTCCAGTTTGTTGGGCTTTTTTCATGAGTAGAAAAATTTACTAACTTTAAAATCTTCCCCGGTATCAAAATAGCAAGATTTACGGGAATGAAAATTTCTTATTTTATAGTCAGCCATTTTTAAGAGAGTCCCTGATTAATGTGGTTACCAGATGCATTGCAATTGCATTGGTGACTGACATTTGAAACACTTAATTCTTACATTAAGTTTAAATTGCAGCTCAGCACTGATGTTAAAGGCTAGGGCCGAGCAGTCATTTCAAAATTATTCAGAGGTGAAGTGTGTAAAAACCTTAAAGGGGGTGAACCCTTAAAAAGTGACTTTTAGGCAAAATATTAGTCTCTTGCTGTGGTAGTAGTTTTATCCATTTCAAATATGGCATCCACTAAGTGCTTGTATCTCATTCTCATCAAAGCTGAAACTAATGATTAGGCTTCACTTCGAGCCACTCTAATGAGCTGTGGTTACCAATATTCTTTGCCATGTTCCACACTTGCTTTAACCTATAGAAAGGAAGAAGAATTATAGATGATAAAGCCATGTCTAATCAGCTTTGGGTAAGCCCAGCTCTGGGGCAGGGGTTATTTGTAGGCTTTGTTTAGAATGGTGAACTCACCTTCACTGAGTAGTACTATGGGCTTAGCAATTCCCTCCAGATGGCATTTGGGTCTCCCAGTTTTAGTAAGCATTCTTTCCTTTCATCCAGAAAAATAGATGGTTTGTTATTTAGCAGGGTCTGATTAAACTTCCAGCAGAATCATTCACATTGTTGTTGACATGGTTCATCCATTTAATGATGCATGAAAACACAGACATATAAAAATTATCAGCATATGAAAATTGTATCTTCCAGCTGTACTGTTTTGTTCTGTGTTGAGTTGTAGTAATATTGTTACTAACTTGGATAATTCCTGCATGGAATGGTTTTAGTAAGTGTGTTGTTGTATTATGACAACATTTTTTATCTCTGGCTTTCCAATAGGGAAAACATTTCTAGAAGATTAAAAGATTAAGTAAGAAATTAGGGAAAGAGGAGTTATTTCTTCCCCATCTCCATTTCTGGTAGTTCAGTTCTTTTCTAATTCCTTTGCTTTGCTTCTGTCCTTGTCATAGGAACCTGTATATGCTTCTACTTACTCTCCTGTTATACCCGCTCTCCATAAATTTCATCCTTTTCTACCTATTAATCAGGTGAGCAAAAGTCTGCACAATTTAAATGCTCAACAATTTCAAGTAAGCACATTTTGACTGTTTTCTTACATAGAAAATTAATAATCCTCTTAACTCGTTAACCAGCTTAGTAAATGCAGCTTTAAAGAAACGTGGTGTTATGCCACTATGTTGTGTACTCTTCTTCAATATACATTCTACTGTTTCTCTAATGGTTGCTTTTCTAAAAATTCTATATCTATGTTAGACAATATTTGAGAAAGTAATAGAAGGAAACATTATTATATTTGTTATGATACTGAAAACTTGCAAGTTGTTAAAAAGGGTATATAAAAGGAGTAGTATGTAACTGCACAGCATTTATTTTAGAATAAAATGCTGTGTACTCTGACTTCCCTGTAAGTAATGTGCATATACAGTGTAAGACATAATATCCTATAATTTATTGACTGTAAAAAACCAAGCTACTTTTGTTCAGAGGTGACTTTCCTATAGTGTTTTTCCCTAGTGCCTGTGTAAAGGATTTTTGCCTTGGCACATCCTGCTTCTATTCTCTGACTGTCCCATCTTCCTGCTTCTCTCTCTTTCTTCCTTTAAGGTCTGTAGTACTAGTTTGAAAGAATCAAGCTCTCTGATTTCTGGTGAACGTCATCCTTGGAGATGGAAGGTGAAATGCTCTATAAATTTTGTATTTAATTATTGGAGGGAGGAGTAAGACAGAAAATTACATTCAGGTCGAAGATACATATTTCCAAAGCAACTTGTGGCAGTAGAGTTAACTTTGTATTTGCTTGGGAATAGAGTTCTGCTGCTGTTCCAGTAAATGTTAGAGAAGCTTCATGTGAAGTCTTCCTCAAAATCATGTCCATACCTCTGCAATTCCATCATAGACAATTTGAAGAACTTACTTACGAAGAATTAATAGATAATGAGAAATATAAACTTTCTACATAACAAATTTGTCTTTGAGCAGAAGTACAATAGTAGATCTTGATCTGAGCAAACAGTACCTGATTCACATGATCAGAGGTAAAAAATGCAAAGGCAGGAGTGGGCAAAGAAACAAGCTGAAGAAAAACTCAAGAAAACAAGGAGAGTTCAGTGGAAGTTCTCAATAGATCTATGCAAATCTAATTCTGCTATATTACACCTCCTTGTCCCTTGCCTCTCAGCTCACATCTGTGGTTGTAGTACTACTAGGAATCCATTGGGTTCTTCATTCCCACACATACACAGTCTGTGTCACATGTGGGGAGCATTCTGACCAGTATGTGTATAATGGCAGTGAATTCAAGGAGCAGATACTCACTGCTGGAATAGAGGATGGTGAGTACGGAAGGGGCTACTGGATATATTATAACCATTTAGATGACTGATATTTACCATTTCCACATTCACTTTCATAGCTGTTTTTGAGTATGATCTTTTACTACAATTTTTTAAATTAAATATTAAATTTTGGACTAGTAACTGAAATGTGTTAGTATTACCTCTTCTCCATAAGCTCTGGATTTAATATAGCTTATTATTTTTTACTTCAGATCACCTGTTAATTTTGGTGTGACAGAGTTCACCAGCTTTATGTATCTAGAAGATAAACATATAGTCTAACTTAATGTCCCTCCAGTAATTAGGGGAGGTCCTTCAATGGGCTGTTCATTCCATCTGTCTTAAAAGGAAAACAGCCAAAAAGTGTTCATCTTTCCATTGACTGTGGTGAGATACATCCTGCCCCTTTACCAAGCTGCTTTCTTCTAGCACAGCGTGAAGGTACATGCAGATTTGTGTGGTTGTTTGGTTTTTTTCCTGGCACAATTAATCATTTTGTTATTTGCACCAAATATGAGTTGAGTGTGTTCTGTTTTGAACACACTTTTGAACAGAAAAGCACGTGTTTGCATTGGAGATTTCTCCCCATGTTTCTCTTATAACAAGACCCATATAAAGTTGTGGAGGAAAACAATTCAGAGACTTTACGCTACTCGTACAACTGCTGGAGTCTTCTGGTGCGGTTTTTTTGTCTTAGGAGCTTAAACTAGAGAAGTTACTTGTATTAAAAAGGAAATAGATGCTTTTTGGATTCTTCTTTTATATAATTTCAAAGATTGATTTAAAATGGAACCCTCTTTTGAAAAATACATTTTTTGTATTCATTCTTGGTTTGGACTCCCCTGGGTAGGAGCAGTCTTTATCTTCTACACAGAAAACCATGAATTATCTTATTTCTTGTATTAAAAATCAAAACCAAACCCCTGAAGAGCACACCAGCATGCTAACAAACCACTTGCTCAGTTGTGTTCTTGTGACCTAAAAGGAACATGCTAGGACTAGAAGATTGTAGGGTACAAAATGGAGCATTGCCTAGGTGTGACCCCTTCCTTAGAATGAACTGACGTTGCAGAAGCAGTGCAGTGCCTGTGCATGCCCTCAAGAAATGTGTTGCAGTGCTAGAAAAGACCAATATTATCATCCAACCTAGCCAAGTAGTGGGAGAAAAGTAATCCCAGTTTCTAACTTTTCTTGCATTGAGCCAATAATCCTTCTCAGACCTAAAACAGGAACTTTTAGAAAAATATGCAGTCTTTATTCTTAACTGTCAGCATATAGAAAACTCCCTGCAATATTCAGTGACTTTTCATATGTAATTATTCTTGCTGTGTAAAATGTAACTTTTAACCCTCTCCTCAGTGAAAATATATACTCATCTGATTTAATCTGAAGTAATTTTTTTTTTTAAATCTTGAAAAAATATTTCAGCCCTTTCCTGAAACCCTTCAAAATTGTCACGATCCTAGGTAGAAGCATGGAGGCTGGAAGTGGATGAGCTATTGCAGTACAGATTATCTATTCAAAACAACTGTTCCATGGGACTTTTTCTCTCTCTTTTTCTGTCTTCATAATTTTCTGGGGTTTGCCTGTTTCCATTTTCAAATAACATTTCTCCTAAAATCCTGATTTACCAGATTTTTTTTTTTTACCCATCTATATGATTATCTCTTCTTTATCTTCATCACTTTGTGTATGTTGGTGTCCTCATGAGGGTCTTCTCAGCAGAACTGCATCTCTTTTTTTCCCATGTTCATGAAAACATTTTAATCAAAGTTGGGATGAATCAGATCAGTGCATGGGTACTTTCTGTTTAGAAATAATTTTTCAGTCAGTTATCTAGTTCGCAGCCTGTAAGCTGCTCTGATATTTTTATATTGCTCAAAAAAACCCACCTCAGAATGTCATCTGTGATTAAGTCAAATATATTAAAGAAATCAGAGGTAACTGTGTTAATATATTTAATCACACTTGAGCTCATCAAACTTACCATTTTGATTAAACCTTTTTTCCATAATGCCATGTGGAATGGCATTAATTATGTGCCCGTGATTTGATTCTTCATTGATTGTCTTTGCAGCAGTCTTTTAGTGGGTCTCTGGAACAATACAGCTTGTGTGACCTGTACCTACATGCTTTAGTTTTACTTCTTCTAAATATTTTTTCCATCTAAGCTTTTGTCAGTCCTGTATATTTTCCCATTTTCAAAGGCTTTTTTAAAAATTCACTGCTTGTGTTTATATTCCAATTATTTCACCTAAGACATCAATGAACACATGTATGTATTTTACATGATGAATTAGAATATTTCATTGAAAGTAACTACCTTTTTAATGAAAAAAAACCCCACACTGAAGCTGTTTTATTCCTAAGCTTTTATTTATTATTTTTATTCATTCTTTACATACTAATTCTTGTTTTTACTTTTTTACATTTGCAAATTTGAGATTCTCCTTTCATGTCTTACTTTTTTTTCACTTGAAAATAAAATTTATACTTAAAAACTTCTTGAGTTTTAACTTTCTTGACATACTTTCTCCCAACTGGAATGTCCTTTAACCTATTCATTCCTTCACAAATGCTGCATGTGGTAATTGTGGAAGCTTTCTAAACTGCTCCCAACTAACTACCAGGTGTATTTTTTCTGAAGTTTCTTTTGACAGTTGCATTGGCTCATGTTAGCTTTCCAGCTATAGAAAAATCATTTTTTTATTTAATCATGACATATACCTCTGTTTTTCACCAGGATTGTTATGGGAAATTAAATGGGTTGGGGATTGCTTGGTATCTATTCACTTTATAATTTTTTAGTTCGTTTATTTATTTGTAGATTAAAGTGGGAGTCTTCATGCATTAGGAAGAGATCTAATATGGAATTTCTCTGAATTGTGTAACATACACGTACAATCTGAGATTTTATTTTTTAAGAACTCCAAAGATGTTTTGCCCAATGGAACAGTTTGAAATCTTCCATTAAAAAAAAAAAAAAAGGTTTGTTTTTGCTGTCAGACAGCTGCTCTCTTTTGTCCTTTGACACAGCTCCAGAATTACTCACAGTCTTTCTTGCAATTCAAGTGTGTAGTGATTAATACACACACTTTCCAGGTCTGCTTCTCCAGAATTTTCAGTAACTCTGCAGACTCTGAGGATTCAGGTATTCACTGAAGACAAAATCCAAAATTAAGCCCCTTGTAAGTTTAAAAAAAACCAAACCAAACAAAAAACAAAACCAAAACAAAACCAAATCCATATGATTCTACTTCTTTCTCCCTCTTCCTCACTTCCCTTTGTATTGTAATGGAAGTCAGCACCCTTACTAAGTTAAAAGCATTAGTTTTGTGTATGAAATTTCCCTTGTGGTTTCATTAGGTATTTATTAATTTCCTGCCCAAGTCTCCTTTAGTATGTTGCTGTGTTTTTTTTCTGCCAACTGTTCATCCCAGAGATGGCTGTGCTGACACTGGAATGGGTATAGACTTGGGGAAATGAAGATAAATACTTCAGTGTTTTTCTTTAAAGCATTCTGAGGCTTTGACAAATGAGGAAATGACACTGAAGAGACTTCCGTGTTGTCATTCCTGTTGAACGTTTCCGAGTTCTAGGAAAAAATCACAGTTTTTAATCTTGATTATCATGGCTTGCAGTCATATTGTCTGGCTGCCCAGTGCTCTTTCCTGATAAATTGCAAGGAAGTTTTACTGCAGGAGGATGCAGAGATATATGGAACTAGAGGGAAAGAGTGGAGACTCTCATGGTCCTAGTCCTTGTACAAGCTATTTTCTGGCTTGTCTTCCCTCTTCTGGCTGATGGCTACTGATCCTGGTAAATGCTGAAAGCTATGAAATTTCTATTTTAGTGTGTCCTCTGCAGTCACAATAGCTTTTATATAAAGTGACTTATTTATTTAGTCTATTTGATTTTTACAAAAATAAAAAATAAGTGGGTTTATATCTCTTTCTTGTGTCTTGAAAGAAGAAGAATGTTTATGTTCACAAGCTTTTGCATACTTTTACATTTTCCCTCTGTGGTTCCATGAGTTAGAGGTGTGTTAAAGCTTGAGATTTTAATTTTTTTTTTTTCAGTTCTAGCAGCAGGGTTGTGAAGAAAAATGACGAATAACATACAATTTGAAAATAATTCTAGCATTGATAGTCCCTTGCACTAAAAATGCTTTTACATCTGATTTCTATGCAGTATAATCCCTAAAATGTTGCTACTTTTTTAAGATAAGTGCATTAAAGTAATATTTCTTTGGCCTGACATAGCTACAGCAGAGTGTGTAAGTTCAGTTTCTTTCCTATTTAATGTACCATCATCAATCCTTTGAGTTAGGAGGGCACTAAGATAATTCACCTTCTGCTTCTGATCACTTAAACTGTTGGCTGATAACCTCTAAAGCAAGCAAGGAAAGCTGAGGGTCACCTGAAAAAAAAAAAAAGGGTGCTGGTGATGATCACAGTCATTGGAAAAATATTTAGTAGAGCAAGCTGACATAGGAACTAAAGTGAGCAGCCTCTGGAGAGATAAAGCTGCTAATCCTGCCAGGAGAATTGAGTTACTGTAAGAGACTGATTCAGGAGTCACGCACTGAAGTTACACCATTTCATTGCTGTTCCCTGTGCCACCTGCAGATTTGCACACTCAAAAACATCTGCTCAGTGTCAGTTTAGTGATCTCACTTGTCTAGCGAGTCATGCTTCAAAAGAACGAGGTCTGAAAAATTATATCATTTGCAGAGTGAATGGTTTGTTTTGCTTAGAGGGGGACCATTTGCCCTGGCTGGTAGGTTCAAGAAAAGGTCAAAGAGCACAGACCAAAACCTCATAGTCACATTGTGATGGGGCAGCAAGACAGTGAAGCATCTGAGGGTCACTAAGCTGTGTCTGTGACTTCACTTCAGTAGCTTGTTCTCCTTCTCCTTCCCTCTGCATCTGGCAGTTGAAATGTTCAGCCAGTCTTTAGCTGTATCCTGGTTATTTATCTTTTTTTTAAACACCTGTTTCTCTCTTTCCCCAAAAAAGCAAAGAATGGCAGATAACCAGGAGAGTCAAATGACCATTGAGGAAAGGAAACACCTGATTACAGCTCGAGAAGAAGCCTGGAAGTCCAAGGGTAAAGGAGCAGCCAATGACTCCACACAGTTCACTGTAGCTGGCCGAATGGTAAAAAAAGGTCAGTGATGAAATGATCCCAGTATAAATAAGACACCTCTTATCTGTCTAGTCAAAATAAAGTCAAGCTAAAGCTATGCAGAAACAGTATCTGTGTTTAGCAAGAGGAGGATTGTTTGTCTTCAGCTGAATATCATGTCATGAGGCTGTTCACTTTAGTTTCTTGTGGCCCTCATATTGATCTATTTTGTTCTGCACTGTTACACTGCCATCCAGTTATTACGGGGCTCTGACTGGTGGAAGTCTATCACTTGAACAGGGATATATGTTTTGTTTCTCCTCCTAATACAACCCAGACTGCATAGTTGGATTATTCTTTCTTATTTATCCTTCCTTTGAAAACCCAGCTGCACTGCCTAGAGAATAATTGTGAAATCTAGTTGTTGCTATTGCTGGCACTTCCCCCACTCTTAGGAACACTGGGAATATTTAGCAAACGAGTGTTATTTTTATGGATGCTGTCTTGTACAACAACTGTGCTGTGTTTGGCTGAAGAAATCACTGAACAGATTCTCTGGTTCTACATAGAACCAGGAAGTAGAAATGGTAAGGGAGCAGTGTTGACTTTTTTTTTAATCTGTTGAGTTCAGTCACTTTTTCAAGACCTAATCATTCTTCTGAATTGGGCAGGAGTCTCTGAAGGCTGCACATGGTAGAAATGTAGCTGTTCTCACAGTGCTCTTGGGAAGATGATAGGTTTGGGAAGAAGGCACTTAAACTGACCTCTTGTGCTTAATGAATACTAGATTTTGTTTTGTTACAAAACAAACATTGGTTATTAAACACAACAACAATGAACCTTGAGTTAAATGCCAACCATCAAAAAAAAAATCATTGTAGAGCGAAGGCAATATTGCAACAGGAGTAACTGTTTGCAGTCCAAGCCACATTCTGTTGGCAGATAAACAAATACGCAGTATTAGGAATTACATCTATTAGTAAAATCTTTTAGCTGCTGCTTACATTGTTTTGCTGCTAGAAACGCCAGTGTTCAATGTGTAAAGAGTAACCTACTTTGGAGGGTCACCAAGAAAAATTGTTCAGTTGTCCACAGACTTGCTTTTTGAGATTTTTTTTCTTTTTTTTTTTCCCAAATATATTGGTCTTTGAAAAGGAATAGAAGGTGATAGCATTGTTCTTCTTAATGGGAAAAAAATTACCTTGCAAGGGTCTCTTTAGGTGCTATGATCATTCTTCTGAGGAAGCAAAGTAACACAATGACAGTGGCATTAAAAAAAGTACCCCAAGTGGGATTTTAGTTACAAGTGTGTTGTTTTTAGAACCTGAAAGAATAAATTATCATGATGAGTTTTTAATTTAAGAGGCTATGAGAAAGAAATGCAAAATTACATATTCGTTATATGCATGTGCACAGATGCTGTATTTTAATTGCTTATTATGGCTGAAAATTTTTCAGTCCTAATTGGAAGGTCATCCTTTACTAAGCAGTTTTCCATGTGGTGTTGTGGATTAAGTCCTGGTAGAGCTGCTTAAGAGCTGTGTCCTCTCAAGTATGTCTTGATGGAGGCTTTACCCATTGACTTAAAACCTGCTGAAACTTTAATAATCTTAGGTAGAAGGGAAAAAATTGCTTGTGGAAAAGCTACCCAGTTATATTCTAAATCTATCTTGGTGTTTGACAAGTAGGACTTGCAGTAAAGATAGTGGAAACATGGTTAGTATATGTTGTCCCAGCACAACATTGGTTTAATCTGATCAAAATAACTAAAGACTTAAACTTACATGGCTCAGTAATTAGTAAGTTATAGCTAAGTGGAAAACAGATATTAGAGAAAGGTGTAAATGTCTGTTCCCCCATTTACTGAAAGTCTAGGCAACAAGAGTTAATAGATGCAATTCGTTCCTTTGGTATGCTTTTCTACCTAGAAATAGAGTGCCATTTCTATTACTAGAGCAACGTAGATTCACATGAAAAGAACTAAACAAAAATCTTATTTTATCCACTGGGTCCAGGATGAATTGCTTTATGGTAATTACTGAAAAGGGTGGAGGAGAGTGCAACAAAAGGAGGGAGTAGTGCTTAATATGATGGGAACTCTGACTTCCATTTCTGCTTCCATTTCCATGTTTTCTCAAAACTGCATCCTGCCACGTGTATTTATAGGGATGCATTGAAATTTAAAAAAGGCAGTGAGGACACGGTGGAGGTGAAGGTGCCAAACAAGATCTTGGTAGTTTCCTTGCTAACCATATCTTTTTGTTCAGAACACTTGCATGTTTTTAAAATGTGGCTTGTGGTAGAACTGGAATCCAAAATGTAGACCAAGTGAACTGCTACTATCTTGAAAAGGTTAAAATTACTGTATTCAAGAGAAAGCTTGTATTTTGTGTTAGCTTGCTTACAGACACTTGGAATTGAAACTTTGTTCTTGTGAATGGGGTGGTTTCTGAGGCTGCTGTTGACTAAAGGAGCAGGTAGGGCAGTGCACTCTACCATCTCTAATACAGTGATTAGGGAAGCTGGGGAAATATTCCAGACTATAGGAAGTGTCCGGGCTCATCTGCTTTCCCTAAATAGCTTCCCTGTCATCACTGCTGGGAACATGGGCTGAAGTCACAACTGCATTTCTTATGTTCTCTGTTCCTACACAGGCCTGGCTTCTCCAAGTGCTCTAACATCAGTAGCATCCCCTTACAGTAACCGGCAGAAGTCTACAAAGCCCTTGGAAGGTAAGGAATAAAAATGGCTGAGATAAGTCCAGGCTTTTTTACTTTCTGTCAATTAACAGGTTTTACTTTCTGGTTTGCTTAGAAATTGAAGCCAGGCCTGATATGCAATTGGAATCAGATATGAAGCTTGACAAGTTGGAGTCGTTCTTGGGAAGGCTGAATAACAAAGGTTGGTAGAGTTACCAAAGGTGGCAGTGTATCCACTCTCTGACTTCAGTAAATGGATTAAAGTACCTCTTAGTTAAAATATCTGGTAACAGAAACTGAATATTTCTTTTTTCAGACTACACTTACTGATCACTTGCTTTATTTTTGTGATTCAGTCTTTACTAAATTTTAAGAAGAAAAGCATTTCTCTATTGTATTACAAATGTACGATAGAGTAAATCACAAATGCCAGAATAACTTTCTTATTTCTCTACATGTGATGTACACATCCTTCTTGAGAGCAAAATTTCTTAAAGCCACACAGCCAGTCTGAACCATATTGCCATATAGTGAAACAACTTTAAATGTAGTTTAGTGTTATTAAAATCAAGATAGGACACTAAGATGCTCCAAGCACAGTTCATTCACCTTCCTGCTTTTTTGAAAACTGACTCTCTATAGCAGTTCTTCAGCTTCCTTGTACAGCTTGTTTGCTATTTATGAAGCTGTCTAGAGTTCTCCAGTGTTTCTATTTCATATGTCTGTCCTCCATTTGTAAGACAAAAAACCTTTTGTAATTCGTAATGTGTCAGATACCATAAACAAATGCGTTCACATTTCAGCAGAGGAGGCACTAGTGTAGAATAATGACTCTGCCATACTCACTAGTCTGAAGTAGTGACTTTTCCACTTGTAGTTCTAGTAGATCTTTTCAAAGGAAGGAATTAAATGGTTGGACGCAAGATGGAATATAGAAGAAGTTAAAATGCTTATATCATCCTACCAAAACAACTCATTTTTTATAGTGCCCAAATTTTTCATTTAGCCATATTTCCCAAGCAGTTTTGTATAATGATTATTGCATATGAGTAGCAGTTACACTGTTTTGACATTCTTTACCAACACTTTTCTGAGTTAAAAAAAAAACAAACACACACACACACACACAAAACCAACAAAAACCAAAACACCACCACCCCTTCAAAAAAATGCCCACTCCAACAACTACCAAACAAGGTATGTTTACCTTTCCTAGAGTTAGAAACTCTAGTATGATTATTACTGGGTAAAGTGTTTCTTTCCTGCAGTTGCTGGGATGCAAGAGACAGTGCTGACAGTTACAGGAAGATCCGTGAAAGAGGTGATGAAGCTGGATGATGATGAAACATTTTCCAAATTCTATCGCCATGTGGATTTCCCTTCTTCCTCAGTGCCTTTGGACCTTGATGAGGACTTTGATGCCATCTTTGATCCTTATGCACCAAAGTAAGAACTACTTTTTTCCCCATTGTTTTGAATGCAGACATAGGGCCAGTGCTCAATGTTCAGCTCTAAGTCATCATAGAATCATAGAATCATAGAATAGATTGGGTTGGAAAAGACCTCCAAGATCATCAAGTCCAACCCCTGATCCAACTCCAATTACTATATCATGGCACTAAGGGCCACGTCCAATCTCTTTTTAAAAACCTCCAGGGATGGTGAATCCACCACCTCTCTGGGTAGGCCGTTCCAATGCCTGATAACCCTCTCTGTAAAGAATTTCTTCCTAACATCTAACCTAAACCTCCCCTGGCAGAGCTTGAGCCCATGTCCCCTTGTCCTATTGTTGGTTGCCTGGGAGAAGAGTCCAACCCCCGCCTGGCTATAACCTCCCTTCAGGTAGTTGAAGAGAGTGATGAGGTCGCCTCTAAGCCTTCTCTTCTCCAGACTAAACAACCCCAGCTCCCTCAGCCTCTCCTCATAGGACTTGTGCTCAAGTCCCTTCACCAGCCTCGTTGCTCTTCTCTGGACCCACTCCAGCACCTCAATATCCTTCCTGAACTGAGGGGCCCAGAGCTGAACACAATACTCAAGGTGTGGCCTCACCAATGCAGAGTACAGGGGAAGGATCACTTCCCTGCTCCTGCTGGCCACACTGTTCCTGATGCAGGCCAGGATGCCATTGGCCTTCTTGGCCACCTGGGCACACTGCTGGCTCATGTTCAGCCTCCTGTCGATCAGCACCCCCAGGTCCCTTTCCGCCTGGCTGCTCTCCAGCCACTCTGTCCCCAGCCTGTAGGTAGTCTGTCTTAGTACTGGGCATGGCCATTTCTTCTGCATATTTCTGAAATCATGCTCCCGCCTGAATTGAGGAACTGATCCTGATGTCTTGCAATTAGATGATTCTCCCTAGAAAAATTACCTGATGGTTATAAACACTGCTTGTTTTTCAGGTTGATATCTTCTGTAGCAGAGCACAAACGTGCAGTTAGGCCTACACGCAGAGTCCAGTCCTCAAGAAACCCATTGAAAATGCTGGCAGCAAGACAAGATATTCTTCATGAATACACTGAACAAAGACTGAATGTTGCCTTCATGGAGTCAAAGAGAATGAAAGTAGAAAAAAGTAAGCTAGAAAGGTGATTTGTACAAAACACCATCTTGCTATTTTAATTAAAAGTGAACCAAAATATCCCAACACAAAAGCCAGAAATGAAGGAATGGAACGTACTCTCTGAGTGGCAATAAACTGATTGAAGTCTAAGGTTAAATGTAGACGGTCTAGGAGGTCTGCAGAGAAGGGTGTGTGTGACTTCCTCAGGGAAAGCTACCTACAACCCCCTCCTGCGTGTAGGTTTAATTATTTATTTTTAGCACAGTCACCTTGTGCAGAGAGAGAGTGTGCCACAGTGCCTGCAGGGTGAGGACAGGAGATCAAGGAAAGCAGATCCAATGTTACATTATGCTGGGGCAAGAGCTGGCAAGAATAGATGAACTTTTGTTCAGGTACACTGGCCTCAATTTTGGGTCCTAATTTTCTCTCAGAAACTAGAATTAGCCTTCTTGACTCCTAAAGAGTAATTTCCATAGAGGATCAGTGCTTTGTGGCAGGGCTTTGTGTTTTACTTGTGACATTGCTTTCTCCTGACAACCAGGCAGACAGCAAAAGACATTATTGTAAAATTTATTCAAAGGTTTGTCAAGCCACTCTTACCATTTGGGGTACAAGTTTTCCTTATTACATTTGAATAAAGAAAGATCATCTTTAAACATTGACTGTATTGATGAAAATGCTAATTATGTGTGTAATACTTTCTTGCCATCTCATGAGAAGCATTTCCCTGCATTATAAATTCATGAAGTGCTTTGCCTTTGGTTGAGCAACAAGCAGAAGTAGCCAAGAATTTGGGCTTTACATTTACAGTAAAACATGACTAAGACTTTGAACTGCAAATGGCTCTTGCATCACACTGTCTGAGCCAAATTTTAAGGGAATATCAGTTAATTAACCTTGAATCTCTGCTGTCTTTTATTATTAATGACTTATAAGGCATTGAAGATCTACACAGTACTTCACAAAGCATTGGGTAAGACATGTTTCCTAATAGAGTTGGTGTTTCTGCCAAATAACATAATTCCGATGCCAGCAGTTTACTCTTGGATGATATCTAGAAACTTAGGTAATCCTAAACCCATAAACCTTTTGGGCTAGTGGTTAATTTGAGTTCAACCTGGTTTTGCTGTTTCTATTGATAAGAAGAAAAGCTGGAAATAATGGGCAGAAATTATTTTCTTAACGCAACACCCAATTTTTTAATATAATTTTGTCCTTTTTGTGTGTGTGTCTTTCCTCCAACTTCTTTTTATGTACAAGTGTCTACAAACTCAAATTTCTCAGAAGTAGCACTTGCTGGCCTGGCAAGCAAAGAGAACTTCAGCAACATTAGCCTGCGGAGTGTTAATCTAACAGAGCAAAACTCTAACAACAGTGCTGTGCCATACAAGAAGCTAATGCTCCTGCAAATTAAAGGTATGCTGGAACTGCTTTTACTTTCCATAAATAATAGACTGAATGTAACATGTGGGAGTTGCTACCACAGTTGGATGCTTAGCTTGCTCTAGATCTTCAGCTCAAGATTTCTGTCCAAAACTTAAAAGAATAAGTGACAACTGCGTGACTAAAGTTAAACCTTACAAATAAGTTTGCATTGTGCCACTGGTGTGTGTCTTCCAGGGAGAAAAACACAGTATTTCAGAAATTCTAGCCATCTCCTATGGAAATTTTTTAACTGTCCCACTCTTCCAGTGCTCAGTATAACTCGGAAGTGACATGACAGTGTTCTTGCTCCACTTCCCCTTACAGTGCATAGTAATGTATCTGATTCTGCAGAAATAATAGCTACTATTTTGGCAAAGTAAAATTCCTAACACCTTTTACTGCCTACGGTTACTCTGTCATAGCTTCACTTAAGCAAATGTAAAGGGTTCTGGAATTTTGCTGCTGTCTGCCATTTACTTAATTCATTTCTTTCCAGAAGGACACAGAGTTGTTGAGCCAAGAACAGGAAATAATAGAAATATTAGTTGATAGGAAACAAGTTATTTTGTTTTCTATGAGTAAACTCTTTTCACAGTAATAGTCTTTTAATTCTTCTTTAACAGTCTGTTTCCATATATTTTGCTAAATGTGCTGGGGTTGTTTGTATTTCATTGAAAACAAATTAGATCTTGGCACTTGATAATAGTAGTTGAAGGAATAAAATTAACTTTATTTTCTCTTTAGGAAGAAGACATGTTCAAACAAGATTAGTTGAACCTAGAGCCTCATCACTCAACAGCGGAGACTGTTTCCTGTTGTTAACTCCACATTTATGTTTCTTATGGGTAGGAGAGTTTGCAAATGTCATAGAAAAAGCAAAGGTCAGTACTATTTTGGGGTTTTATTATTTGTTTTTAGAACTGTTGCAGTATATTTCTCTTTGATCAATCCTTGGTGGCAGTTCTCTCAAAAAGTGACATGTAACTGATAGTCCATGACAGGTAGATATGCAGGATTCCTGAAAATATGTTTTAGCCTATGCACTGAATGAAAGCTGATGTAGGAGCATGTAGGTTGTGAAGCTGCAAGAGAAAAGAGGATATCCTCAGGATACAGATTTGGACTCAAACAAAAATAGTCTGAATTGCAGGATGTCCTTTTTATTCCCATGTTCATTGAGATCAGGTCTTGTTTTAAGGTAAATGGAAGAATGAATGCATTTCTGTAACTTTTTTTTCCAGTGTCTGTTTATTTAGTGCAACAAATAATAACCATTTCTTCTGTTATTTGCTCTATTATATCCCATTTATACTGCACAAGAATTCCAAAGACTTAAGCAATCCTCTTCAGATAACTGTTAATCTCTTAGGCTTCAGAACTTGCAACTTTAATTCAGACAAAGAGGGAACTTGGCTGTAGAGCTTCTTATATACAAACTATAGAAGAAGGAATAAATACTCATACCCATGCAGCCAAAGACTTCTGGAAACTCCTTGGTGGACAGACAAATTACCAGTGTAAGCATTCTTATAGTTACAATATCTGATGTTCTATCACAGTAAAATAGTCGAGTCAGTTCTGTTTAGTAAAAGATGTTAATTCTTTTATTATTTTTGACAATCTTTTCCTTAAGCTGCTGGAAGTCCTGAAGAAGATGAAATGTATGAAGCTGCAATAATAGAAACAAATTGCATTTACCGCCTCGTAGAAGATAAGCTCATTCCTGAGGATGACTACTGGGGAAAGGTGCCAAAATGCACCCTGCTACAACCAAAAGAGGTATCGTGCCACTTACTGCTCCTGTGGTAAGTGCAGGAACATGTAACTGATAATGACCTTCAGTAACTGCAAATGCTCATGGAGAGGATCACTGAAAATTGGGTCCTCCATACTTCTGAAAGGCTTCTGAACACTTTGCTGTCTAGAGTGTGCTACAGGTTTCAAGAAATTTGATCGTGTTATCTTTAAAGTGAAATACCATTTTAGGAGGTGTAAACATTTTTGTCAACAGTGGCTCACTTCAGAATCATGAAGTGCAAAACAGGTAGCACTTCAGAAAAACAAAACAAAACCAAACCCTGTTTTTATTTCTAACCTTAGCAGTCTTTTCCCTTTCAAACAACCATTTCACCCATCTAAGTCAGAATCAGAGCAGATTTCTAAACTAAAGACACAATGCATTTTCTTGAAAGTATTGAGTCACTGCCTGTTTACTGAGCCAGTTACCCATGTTGTGCTCTGTCAGCCTTCCCTGGCTGCAGGACAAGGCATAGGTCAAAAAGTCAGGGAAAGCTGCTGTAACTAGACAGCAATCAGTCATGCAATGGAATCAGGTTTTTAGCAATAAGAGCTCTCTAATCTGCTAGTGACTTAGCTGTCACCTAAAGATACACCTCACAGCATTCCCCATACTTGCTTCCAATCATCCTCAGCAATTAGACATCACAGTACAGACCACTGCCCTGTCCATACTTGCATTGCAGTGCTACTTGTTAGTGTCCTGCAGAAACTCGCATATTTGGAGGAATTTCTGTTCAGCACAAGGAAACTGGAGGACCAGGGTATCACCTAACCTAATAGTAGGTTGTTGGTGTTTTATGTTTGGTTTGGTTTTTAGGTGCTGGTGTTTGATTTTGGCAGTGAAGTATATGTATGGCATGGAAAGGAAGTTACTTTAGCACAGAGAAAAGTGGCATTCCAGCTGGCAAAACACTTGTGGAATGGCACCTTTGACTACTCCAATTGTGACATAAATCCTCTGGATCCAGGAGAATGCAATCCCCTTATACCCAGGTATTGTAACTTAAATTTATTCTCATTGCAGATACCTAGTTTTCTTGTCCGTTTTTCACAGTGTTTAATTTGATTCTATGTCTTTTGTTCCCTTGTACAGAAAGGGACAAGGACGCCCAGACTGGGCTGTGTTTGGCAGACTCACAGAACATAACGAGACCATACTGTTCAAAGAAAAATTTCTTGACTGGACAGAACTGAAGAAACTCAATGAGAAGAATTCTAGTGAATCCCTTCACCAGAAGGTGCATATAATAAACATGCTAGGTATTTCAAACTAGGTGACTTAGCTGGGATAGAAGCCAGGGAAGCTTGTTCTCAAGGAATCCAGAGCACATTTATTATCTTGTGAGCTCTGACCTAGGGGTCAAAGCATCACCTCCTACAGTGAACCCCTAGAGTTGCTTTATATTATTATTATTTATATAGTATTTTATATATTTTTTTTTAATTAATCAATTAATTAATTAATTCTGTATGAGCCAGGCAGCTCAATGAATGGTGCCAAGGTGGCTTTGACAAGGCATCAAAAGATGACAAGATACTAAAGTACTGAAATATTCAGAAGTCAAACTGTTTGACTGGAACGGTGGGGTAAGAAGAAAAAAAGCTATGTTCAAAGAAATCTCTCCTCTGTGTTTTTTGACAGGAAGAATCCAGATCTGACTCTAAACCATATGATGTCATGCTAATGGTACCTGTGCCTCAAACAACTGTAGGCACTGTCTTGGATGGAATGAATATTGGCCGGGGCTATGGACTTGTAGAAGGAGAAGATGGGAGGCAGTTTGAAATTATCACTGCATCTGTGGATGTCTGGCACATTCTGGAATTTGACTATAGTAGACTACCTAAGCAAAGCATAGGGCAATTCCATGAGGGAGACACATATGTGGTGAAGTGGAAGTACATGGTGAGCACTACAGGTTAGTGAACAATTCCATTTCATCCAGCTGAAACATGGAGAAGTGCAACTAAAACTGCTGCTCCTAGTGGTGAAATCCAGACCTAGACTTCTTTGGATAAGAGGCTGTTTTAAAGGTTGGGGCTGATAATTTAGCCTTCCTAGGCCATAAGAAGCAGAGCTTCTTATTTTATTTTGTTTAAAAAAAAGCAATAGAAAAAAAAGTAGTTATTTTTCATACATCAAATGTAATGCTGTCCATCTCTGCTTTTGACCAACATTGGTGGTGTACACATTCACAGGACAGCTCATTAAGCCAGAATTGTGTCCACAGCTTAACACCAAAATAACAAGGCAGCTGGACTAATGACAGTGGTCTGAATGTCTTGCAAGAGACGTAGGTTTAGTAACAAGGAACGCCTTTGCTGGATAATTGAGATAGGTAACAATGACAGGAAAAGCTCTTGCCAACCCATTGCCCTTGCTGTCCCTTTTGCTGTTGCTGGAAACCTTTTGCTGTGGGTTTCAGGCTCAGCAGTGTTCTGACAAAGAGCCTGAGTGCAGCAGGTAAAGGCTGAGAATCAGTCAGCTCAGGAAGCCCGTTGGAACTCACCCTTCTGACACTAAACTAAGAATAGGTGGCTTTTGTGGTAAATTAAATAGAAATAGTCTAAAAATGATTGTTGGAAATAGAAGTATATTAAAATCAATTGAAAGCAGTGTAACAGTTATACAGCTTCAGACTTTTAGCCAAAAACCGTAGGTAGGTCTTAGTCAAGATCGTTGAGTTCAGATACTGACAAATCCAAGAAAAACATGAAAGCTTGTAAGTCTTGGGAGAAGTTCACTAATACTGAATTGTAAACAGACTTCTAAGCCAAATGGATGAAAACATATTCCATCACTCCAAAACAGAATAAATTTTTATGTAGGAGGCAGTACTTTTTATGAGCTGAATGTACAGATAGGAGTGAAAACCATAAATTTTAGAAGTGAGTAGTGGTTTGAATATTCTCAACTTGAAAAAAACAGGATGTTTTCTCCTAAGTGTTTCAGTTGGATGCTGCTCAGCACTGCTGGAATCAAGACAGAAGTTTTAATACTTTTTTAAGAATCTGTTTTAAAACTCTCAGCTTTTCTTAAAGCTTTGGTTTAGTTATATCCATTTATTCCCTATTCACTGGAAAGAGTGAAATATTCCATAATTGGTTGTATTGTTGAACTTCATTTGCTGTAAACATTATTTGCTTATCATAATAACTAAATACTGATCTTTAAAAAAAAAAAAAGTTGCCGTTTCCCTGCTGCCAAGGAACAGTGTGTAATGTGGAAAATGAGCCATAATGCACTCTTCTGGTAATATAACTGGACATACCATTTCACATGCAAATTGGCTCAAGTGCTGTCAGTTATTTTTCTCCAGATAGTACCAATCTTTCTACATCTCTTTCTCCTGCCAACACAGGCTTCTCTGCCTGGGGGGCTCACATCCACCTGAGGAGACAATGCCAACTCTGCGTAGGGACACGCTGGCTTGGAGGCTTAATGTTCCTCCAACTGGACATTTTATCTTCCCTGTTCTGGATGGGATAGTGCTGAGCTGGCAGATGAGATTAAACCATGTGCTGTTTAAACCTATAGCCAGCGTACTTTCTTCAGCATGTGCTTTCTGTTTCACAGTTGGAAGCAGACAAAAAGGAGAGCAACAAGTAAGGGCTGTTGGAAAAGAGAAATGTGTGTATTTCTTTTGGCAAGGAAGGCACTCCACAGTGAGTGAAAAAGGAACATCGGCACTGATGACAGTGGAACTTGATGAAGAGAGAGGAGCACAGGTGAGCTTTCTAGGTGGCAGACCTGGTAAGATTTGCCTTCCCAGGTAGCCACTAATGGTAAATGGGAATTGTCTTTTTTGGCGTCCTCCCTTTCTGTAAAGGTGTTCTTGCCATTACAAATAGTCAGACCTCAGAATTACTTTTGGTGTTACTCCAACTGCCAGAGACATGTAAGCTCCTTTATGGATTGTCATTCCCAAATCTCACTTCTAAAGATTATACTTCTGAGAAAGGCTGAAGGAGGTCTTCTCTCCTTTCAGGAATATGTGAAGCACATATTCATGCCTTCAATTCAAGTACATGTTCAGATAACAGAACTGTCTTCCTAGTGCTGAGGAGAAGCACTTTCTGCAGGCCAAGACCAAAAAATTAATTTGAAACTTTTAATTTGTTTACTCTGTAATTAGACATAAATGGCCTTGTTTTTTATAGATTCTAACAAATGCAGATGCAGCTAGTTTGAAGCCAAGAGGACAGGCTAGCTTTCTTTGTCTTTAGGCAGACTTGGGCTATACTGTGGCTTCACTGTTACCAGCATCCGAGGTGGGAGGTTTAAAGTTAGTTCCTATACCTTGGTCATGCTGTAATTACTTTTTTTAACAGCAGTGTAGACATGACCAGCAAGACAGGAGTTCATAGAATAGAAATGTAAATGCCCTTGTTCAAGAGCGAGTCTCTGCAACAAAGCTGATTGAGCAATTTGCCATGTCAGTTTGATACTCAAAATACAACATTTAGTGAGCAGATAACATGCACGTTGTCACAGGAACCAGTTTTACAGCAAATTTTGAACCCATTTCAGTTCCTCAGTTACCTCCATAATGGTTTCAAAGAACATCAGTGAAGGTGGACCAGTTCTGTAAAGAGTTCAAATAATGGTTGGAGTTTAAACCAGTCTAAATCAAAGTTTATTTGGTATTCCTTATCCTCTGAAACTCTTGATTGTTGGATTCTAGCTGGAAGTTTCTTTTAATATGCAGGTCACATATGAAACCCATTGCATGCTGATATATGGTAATTTAAACAATAGTCAGCAGTTTTAAAGCAAAAGGAAAGCCATCTTCATGGATGGCCATAACTATATAATTTTTAATAATCCACAGAGTCTAGTTTTTCTGAGTCTGTATACTTGCTTCATTTTTCTAATGAAAAGTGGTGCTTTCAATTTCCAGGTACAAGTGCTTCAAGGGAAAGAACCCCCATGCTTCCTGCAGTGCTTCCAAGGAGGGATGATTGTGCATGCTGGAAGAAGGGAAGAGGAAGAAGAAAATGCACAAAGTAAATTATTGTTAGTTAAGAGCTTCTGCCCCAAAATCCTTTTTTAGATATTGTGGAGGGCTTTGAATTCAGTCTCAACTACCGTACCCTGTAGAAAGAGGAAATTAATGCCATGAAACTCTTAAAACAGCTTTGCAATGCTTTGTTTCAAGGTAGTCTGTTTCTTCTTTGAGCATAGAAAGATTGTATTGGTGCACATATAAATTGTTCTAATTGGTTTCTAATTAAGCTAAGTACCTGTTTGCTTTAAAATGTATTCTTTTTTACATAGTCTGGGGAAAAAAAAAAAGGTGTTTTTATGAGCAGTTCTTCTGCTCCAAGGAAAGCTCTAAGCTTTTGTTACCCAATCACTCCTTTTTGTAACATATTCCTTGAATGCTATAGTTGAGGTAGGAGAATTTCAATGCAAGTGTAGCTTGGACATGTTCCAGTTTGCACCTGAATGTGACCTTCTGTGCCTAAGGTGCAGAGGGGAAGAGGAGCTGATAGGAATACTGTATTTGTCTTCCTTTTCCCCCCTTATGAAACAGCAGAACTTGACTGTATTGCTCTGTTAAGCTCTTCAGCTCTCATTACTTGTACTCTTGTAGCAAGGTTTCAGAAGGCATCTTTTCCGTACTGGGGTTTCTCAAGTAGTGTTAGCCAAACCTGGTGCTTAGCTAGTTTGTTCTGTGACCATGTAGGTAATGCAGTAGGTAAAATTCATCCAGTGTGAGAACAGCTGTTCCAGAGGAGAGGGTTTGAATTTTCAATGCCATGTGACTGTGTAATACTGCTGCACTGTTCCTGTCTGCTCCAGGTGACTGGAGGCTATATTGCGTGCGAGGAGAAGTTCCCAATGAAGGAAACTTACTTGAAGTAGCATGTCACTGCAGCAGCCTGCGCTCCCGGACATCCATGATTGTCCTCAATATAAATAAAGCTCTTATCTACCTGTGGCATGGCTGCAAAGCTCAATCTCACACCAAGGATGTAGGAAGAACAGCAGCCAATAAAATAAAAGAACAGTGAGTGTCTGACCTATATTTTGGAGATGGTTATATAGGCTATCAATTTACTTAAAATAGTCTGACTCAAAGAAAATTTGAAATAAATAAATCTGTCTTCTGAGTACAAATGCAACATGTGCATGCTTGGTGAGGAGGACAAGCTGGTTTGGTAGAGGGGAGAAAATGTTCTGTAATCACTTTCACTGAAGGTCGAATGCTTTTATTAATAGACTCATAGAATGGTTTGAATTGGAAGGGACCTTCAAGATCACCTAGTTCCAACCCCCTTGCCAGGAGAGACACCTTCCATTAGACCAGGTTGCTCAAAGCACCTTGAAAACTTTCAGGAATGGGACATCCACATTCTTCCTACTGTACTAATTACAGTTGCAAAAAAACCCAGACACTTTCTATTTGGAGGGCTCAATATCTGAATACCAAATTAAATTACAGTTGATAAGAGGATTAGAGTCTACTCTTGTGAATAAGGATGAGGAAATTATTTTGGGAAAGCATGCAAGGAGGACATCAGCAGTTACAAAAGCAGGCAGTGAAAATCCCTACTCGAGAGCTCATGTAAGCATCTCCTCCACTCTGGGAATGGGATCAGAAATGGTATGAGAATGGTTGTTGAAATTCCCTGTCTTGTTTTTTGATAATTTTTCAAAGTGCTTGTGTTGACATGAAGTGTACAACAAGCCTAGAGGGTACTTTGGGGTTCTAATAATGCAAATGGCCAACAGGTTTGTGTTAGCTGTGTTTGGGGCAGGAACACTGGGTTCACTCTCTCTCTCTTTGTGTTTTGTAGATGCCCGCTGGAGGCAGGGCTGCACAGCAGCAGCAAGGTGACAATTCATGAATGTGATGAAGGGTCAGAGCCCTTGGGATTCTGGGACGCGTTAGGAAGGAGAGATCGAAAGGCCTATGATTGCATGTTGCAAGGTAGATCTGCCTTCCTGGATTTGGCACTCACATTTTACTTTACTGGTCTATGGTATTGTAAGATTTAATGTAAAGTTCTTCAAAGAACTTCTTGATAGTTGAGATGATCCCTTCAGAGAGATGCTTCCAAAAATCTACTGAGTTAAGTCATACTTTTCTAGAATGAAAGTGTTGGAAAACCAAGTGTTTCATTTTGTTCTTCCCCCTTCTGCTGCCATCTGTATTCAGGCAGCTCAGAGCAAGAGTTAACACCATTACCAGTACACTTTGCTTCTCTTCTGAAGGGATTTAGGAGGTACTTCTGCACACATTCCCATCCAGTCTTTGCATTGAAACTGCCAACAAAGGTAGCTGGGGAGTTGATTTACCAAGTGGAAAATTTGTTAGCTCACTCAAACTCTGAGTGAGCTTGCTTCAATTAAGCTGCAAAACAGCCAGTTATGAAATGGCTGATAGTAACTAGCCAGGATCAGATTCAAACTGATGGCAGCCAGCCGTTCAGCTCAACTTCTTCACAGCTGTTGCTAGTCCGCCAAGACATCTGGTTGTCTTTCCTGATTTTTCAAAAACCAGAGAATTTACAGTCACTTTAAAAGTGACTGTAAATTATGTTTTTATTTTTCACAATCATCTCTGACATTTTCTGTTACAAATCTTCTTAAATTCTGTTCTTTTAAGATCCTGGAAAGTTTAATTTCACCCCCCGACTGTTCAGCCTCAGTAGTTCATCAGGAGAATTCTCAGCCACTGAGTATGTTTACCCTTCAAGAGACCCTGCTGTCATCAATTCTATGCCATTCTTGCAAGAGGATCTTTACACTGCCCCACAACCAGGTATATGCTTTAAAATACTTATGTAACAGGAAAACAGATAACTGTATCCTGCAGCAGACAGTGCTTCAGTAGCTGTAAGCACTTTTAACTTGATTTATTGCAGGAAAATGTGTGCACGTGATGCTTATACAGCATTAAGAAATAACTAATTTTTCCCTTACAAAGATGCTGAGAACTAATCGAATGTATATGTATCCTAAAAGCTTGCTATAGAAATACATTGTTTATGTCAGATAAGCAAGAGTCCATCTGAGGTTTAGCTGGATGATTAACAAAAGGGATTGGTAAACTGTGAAAGGATCCCGTTGTCATGCTGACAAGCATGTGAGACTGGGGTTGTTTAGGGGATTATAAGAACTAATAAGTGACTGACGATGGGTTTGTTATTTTCTGACTGCTTAGCACTGTTCCTTGTTGACAATCACCATGAAGTGTACCTGTGGCAAGGCTGGTGGCCTGTGGAAAACAAAATCACTGGATCAGCTCGAATCAGGTGGGCTACAGACAGGAAATGCGCCATGGAGACAGTGCTCCAGTACTGCAAAGGTAACAGATTGCTGTGCCTGACTGCTTTGAGAGTGTCATACCTTTCCATGCCTTGCTGTCTTGAGCTGAAAGGTGCTCCCCCTATTTTATCAATAAACATCAGCTTATTTGAAGATACATTCTCCACTCTTTCTTAGCAAAGAATTTGCCTAGTAATAGCATTGTTCCCAAATTGCCAAGATACTTTGCTGACTTAATTCTCAGAGGAAAGGTTTTATTTTTTTTCTGTGCCCCTAGTGGAGGAGAATAGCTCAGACATCAGATCTCTAAAAGTGAATACTGAGAACACACCCTCGTAAACCCGAATGCTTTCTGTATAGCTCCTCTTAAATTTCATAAGCTTCTGTGTATCAAAAAGACTGAATGAAGATACTGTTGGCTGATGTTACTGGGTGTTGATTTAGTGGGGGAGGTGGAAAGACTTTGAAAATCAAGAGCAAGTCTCACATGGAAACTGGTGGCTATTGGAAATTGTGGAGGACAGAGCCTCAGCTCTGTCCTCATTTCTGCAAGATAGTTGTTGCCACTCAGTGTGCAGTGATTCAAGCTGCATTTGATATCATGTAAGAGTACAGTGCCTAGAGATTATTTTCTGCACTAGTAGAGGTTCTTTGAGACACCATAATGCTGCCTTCTCACTTCATCTACTATTATGTGAGGCTGAGAACAGTCCTTGCATCTTCTGACAGAAGATGAATAAAGAAAGGTGCGAAGTTACCATGCAGGAGAGAGGGCATAAATAACAGCCGTGTTCTGTTAATTCAGAGCAGTTTCCTACTGTGAACAAGTCGCTGGGGCTTAATTGGTGCAAACTGTGTCCTCTTGCAAGGAAATCCTGATTGCTTATAGACCTTGAGACCTCATGATGCCACTGATTTCTTCTGTAGCAAATAAACTTCGTAACTTGTGACACAGTGGATGGTAATGCATTGTCTCTCATGGACATTTGTATATTTGAAGAGGGAAAGTGATATCCTGGTTGGATTCCATCCTTATGCCGATAAGCCAGTCTTTGCTTTGCAATGTTTAGGTCAAATAGGAGTAACAACAAGTGTTGTGTTTCAGTTGTCTTGTGTCACTGAGTGGAGTCGGTAACACCTGGCAGGAGACAGCTGAAAACCTGTACTCCAGACATTGAAATGTGACCTTTACTGGACTGCATTATGGCTCAATGTGGTTCATCAGGTGTCTCTGGCACTGCCCTGCAAAACAGCAGCATTTGTTTAGGAATGGGGGGCTAAAGACAGGGCAGTTATTGGAAGAGTCTTTGGCTTTGACTGCAGAATTCCTAAAGAAGAGGCCAGTTGCTTGTTCAGCACCACCCCCAGTTTTTGCAAGTCAAAGATTCATTTCTTTGAAGCCATGTCATACAGTGTGCTTCACAGCAGTGAAGGTCAGCACAGAGGAACAGAGTCCCATGCAATGAAGTGCCCAGAGCTGCTCAGCAGGCTAGGGAGAGATGAAGGTAAGATCCCAGTCTCATGCACTCCCTGATGCAGTGCTATAATCTTCTGGTAATGAAAGTCATGTTTTCTGGTCCCAGCCAGAGACTGAATCAGATGCACATGCTGAGGTTTGGATACTTTTCCAGATTTCTTGAACTTTGAGTTTGATGATGGGAAAAGGGATTAATGCCTTCTGCACTAGTTTGAATTTGCTGCATTCGAGTTTTATGCACAGGGGGAAGTTCTTCAGTGATTCCTCAGGGGTCTGAAGTTTAACTCGTGTATCATAGGACAAGTTATTTTGCTGGGTGCTCACTTTGCAGCACTTGTGGTTTTTAATTTCTTTGACATGTATTTCTCAAGAGTTTCAGGCTGTGTGGTAGGATAGATACAGAACAAGTTTGTTACTGTTAAAAGACCAATTCTGCTCATACTATTTCTATGCTAAAGATGATGCACACTTCTGTAGCAGTTTTTTTCCATTCAAACTATGCTGTTCTGGCGGTCTGTTGCTTTCATGATCTGGAATTTTGTCAAGCACTTCAAAATTTCACTGCATCAAGCTGTCAGGGCTGTCTAGTTCTTATGTGGTCTTACTTATCAAGGTGTAGAAATTTCATTTCAGGAGTTATTAAGGCTGCTGTAATTATTTTGACTACCAGAATGTAGTTGAGTGATCAGAAGCATTAAAATGCTTTTCTCTTATTTTTTCTCTCCATTTCTTTCCTCATCTATGTCCCCCTTTTCCTGCCCCTCCCCTTTTTCTTTTCCTGGCTTGCAGTGTTTGACTACATGATGGCATGAAAGAGACTGATTAGCAGCTCTGGATATCCCTTGAATATATGTAGCAGTTTCCCTTGTGCATAAATCTCCTTTAACTTGTCAAAATATCTTGAAATTTTTTCTGTAGTTTTATTTGCTAAATCAGCAGTCTGCAGAGTCAAGCTCCAGATTGCCAGAAGAGGGAAGAATCTGGTTTGCCCTTCAGTGATACTTACTGAGGAGATCAGCTTGTGCTGAGGACAGAATTCATGGAATGAAAATATTTCTCCACTTATATATAAATTCATCTTACCTATACCAGAACATTGCAAACACCACTCTCTTTTTATTCTTGGCTGAATTACTGAGAGCAGCACAACTAGAACAGATTCACATGTTTTTTAAATGCACAGATTTTTAAGTATTTTTTTAATAGTTCATGGTAGAAAGAACAAATAAACCACAAGGAAAATATGTGAAAGAGAAGGCTGTCTAAATTCTAATTCACATTCTAATACATTTGTTAGACTGCTCCACAGAGCTTTTACCTCTAATATGCAGTTTCATATGAACATATTCTCTCAACATCTGAGGTAAGGCCAAACCTGTAGCATTCAGATTTTGCAAACCTAAAGGAACTCCCATGTCCAGCCAGACCCTCTGTTTGCATTCAGCAAAGGTGTTGCATGAGTTCCCTGGGGTGCTCCTTAGCAATGGGGAGGAGCTGTGTTCTTTTAGACCCTCCTGCCCGACAGCCCACAGGCACCAAGTGCAGGTAGGGACTACAGTAAAAACCAGGGCCTTCTGCAATGGAGGAAGTCTTAGGGCATTAAAGATGCTCTGAGACTGAATGTAGGGAATAACAGAATTTTTTAATAAGCAGTTCTTACAGAAGCTACAGCTCTCAGAAGCAAGGTCATGTCATGTTACTCTGTTACTTTCACCTGTGAGCTTTGCACCATCTTCAGCTTTTCCATTGCCCATCTGGAAAAAAGATTTGTTTAGTCTGAGTTGTTTGAATCTGAGTAAGATGAAGGTACAATATATTTTTTGAATTATAGTTTCTCTCAGTCCCTGGCTGCCTGTCCACCTCTTTTCAATAATACTTGGAGTTTATCAGGGCTTTCGAATCCCTGGGGAATGAAATCATTCCCTTTGTTCACTAGGACGTGGCACAATGACTTTAACCACTTAATCAGATACATCACTGCTGGGCAGGGTTATGTCCACGTCCTGCTCTGTGTGCACAAATACATGTTTTAAAGAAGCAGGACTGTCTTGGAAAATCATCAGTAAATACTATCCAGCTATTGCTGGATAGTTAACTTTCAGATCCAATTCCTTTGAATTCATAATAACAAAATTATTGTGTTATACTTCAGTATCCCAAGAACAGTTTAAACATTCTCCAAGCTTAAGCTTTGTCGGCTGCTGGCAGGACACTTCTGCTGAGCATGCCAGAAGGTTTCATTTACCTGAATTTGGCTGATTTCAGACCATTACACTCTGCTTACTCTATTCAAACTCTGTTTTTGTAAGACAAGAAAGGCACTGGGTTAGGAGTAGCTTTTGGAGATTTTCAGCATACATGTTTTGATCTTTGTGGTCAAATACAGTAAAATGCAGGTCTAAGAATACTGAAGAACATGTTAGAAGGTCCCATGCTAATTTTCAAGAAAAAAAACCCTGTTGAAATTTATTCTTACTGCCTTAAATTACTTCAGCTTTTCAGGAAAGAATTAAACATTCTAAGGAGGTAGCTTTGGATAGTGGGTTGCATTGCAAAATATGGTACCATTTGTAATTTCTCATTTATCTTTTTTTTTTCTTTTTTTTTTGGATTTTGACTCTTTTTAGGAAAAAATGTAAAGAAGCCCCCAAAATCCTATCTAATTCATGCTGGCCTAGAGCCTCTGACATTCACTAATATGTTCCCAAGTTGGGAACACAGGGAAGACATCGCGGAGATCACAGAAATGGTAAATCTTTTCATTGCACTGGCTGTTTCCTATTGCTAGTAACTGTGTCTTGTGTTGTCAGTAACATTTGTTTGTGCTGTTTATGACAGCTTGTTTGTGCTGTCAAGCCCCCAGATCCAGAGAATGAACTTAGAAAGCACAGTTCAGGAGTCTGCGCAGGAAAAAAACCAACGACATAGCTGAAGTCTGACTGGGAGCGTGAATATCAGAGGCATTCCTTGTTGCTTTTTCATGTAACTTTTCATATTCTCTTTTTGTTAAAAGCAGGAAGAAAGTGTTACCTGAATCATCTCTTAGAAAGAGATGTGCTAGAGTTTAGCAGAACAGCTGTTTCAATCATGCAACAACATGCAGTTCTGGTCTGTCCACTAGATTTAAAGTGCAGGGGAGCAAAACACCCTGCAGAGGAGCAGCTGGCTCCAAAGGCTCCAGTACTGACTTCCTCACCTGGGATGTAGAGTCACAGCCAAATTACGTGTGGCTGCTTTAAAAGCTTCCAGTCAAGAGGCATCTCAAGGCAAATGACATTTTCTGTTTTGTAAGTCTTCTGCAGCCATCTTTAGTGCAAAACACTGGCTTCATGACTAAACACAGATTTCAGCCTCAAACTGAGTACAGGACATCCTTCTGCTAAGTGCAGACGTGGTTTTAGCTGTGAAATTGTTGTGGGGCAGGGCTTTTGGCCTCTGTGCACACCTGGATGTACAGCTCTGTGCTTTATGGCCCAGGCAGAGCAGGTTATCCCATGCTACCTGCAGAATTCCATGAGCACGGTTGGTGGTTTCAGCATTGTGATCCTGTTCTCCATTTTCCTTTTCTCTTCCAGGATGCGGACGTTTCTAATCAGATAATACTTGTAGAGGATGTGCTAGCCAAGCTGTGTAAAACCGTGTACCCATTAGCAGATCTTTTAGCTAGGCCTCTGCCTGAGGGAGTTGATCCACTGAAGCTTGAAATTTATCTTTCAGATGAGGACTTTGAGGTAAGAAGAGAATAGGTGCATTGTTACTCTCTGCATCTGTGTCTAACCATGCAGTAAAGCCATTTGCCGGTTATGCTACTTAAAAGTGGTTTTGCTAATGGCATATCCTCTTGTTTTAAATGCAGGTTGCATTAGAGATGACAAGAGAGGAGTACAATGCACTGCCATCTTGGAAGCAGGTTAACCTGAAGAAGGCAAAAGGACTTTTCTAAGCTGTGTTTATGGGAGTGAGCACTAAAGGGATGTTCGTTCTCACTTTCTGTGTCCTTTAGAAGAATTGTACCCTATATTTACAGAACAAATAGAAATAATCTGAAGTTAATAGTGACTACCTATCTGGAGGTGTGTAATATTATAAAAGGCCAAGAGAACTCTTTGAAAATGGAATTCAATTTTGACTTTTAAAGGCAACATGTTTAAGCTCGGCTCTCCTATGCACTTAAACAGTAGTTTCTTGAACTACTGCTTCAGGTGTCCTTTGGCTATATACAATACTTGCCATTTTTGTTTTTAAAGAAGTTCTCTTTGTAAAGTGTTATTTTGTTAGTTTGTGGATTACAAAGAATTTATATTTATATAAACACATAGAACAAGTATGTATTTAACAATGCAATATATATTCACTTTCGAGACTTTCATGTCAAAACTACAGAAAAGTAGCTGGATGGCAGTTGCTTGTACTGAATTAGCTATACCACCAATATGTATCTCCTACGCATTCTGAAAAGTTTCTCTTTGCAATAGTTTAAGAATTGTTCTCAGTGCTGCTTCAGGTGCTAAACCGAACAAAGCGTTTGTATTTATAGCATGGATTTCTTGAGAAACTATGCGAATCAACCTTTATACTTTATTATCCAAAAATGTATAGTGCCTTGTTTTTTGTGTACAGTTTATATACAAAAAAAAAAAGATTGGTCTGCATTTTGAAGATGGCTTAGAACAGTCTCCCATGTTACTTTTATAATAGTAGAAATAAAAACATCTCAGTTTCTAATACTTGTTGTAAACATTAAAAATGTCTTTTGTGATATAAGAACTGAAAGTAAAAGCTTCTGAATAAACTCCTAGCGATGCTCTGGCTTGTCATTATCTTGTACTGCTAAGTAATTGGAACCTTCCATAACGTGGTATTTTCTCAAAATATTTTAACTTTAGATGTCTGCAGGTATTGTACAGAGTTATAATTTGAGAAGCAGATAATGTAGAAAATAATCAAGGTATGAGATAAAATTATGTTGGGCAACACTTTAATGCTGAATGTTGGAACAGTCACACAATTCCTGTATCTTTTGGGTTTCCCTGTTTTATATATGAAACCAAAATTGTTATGCTGATTTTCAAACTTTGAAAAAATCTTTTCAACCTTTGTGCAATTGGGAGTAAAACTTGAGCTGAAAATGAACATTGTGTCCATTCTTTCAATAAGCACTGAAGTCAAAATCATTTTCATTCAGCTAATTACGACATTGAATAGAATCATCAGGTAAATATTTGCTATTGTTTGAAATGGTTTTTTAGGCATTTGAAATTTCTATAACAAGTTGTGTGGTTCCCCTCTGGTAGATTAGTGGGTTTCACATTTTCATTCTTGCCAGCATAAGTTTCCTTCTGCCCCATAGCTGTTCAGAGCTGCTCCTGGCCTGCAGAGGTGCTGTTGCTGCTCTTATCATTCTCCTAGGCCCAAGGAATTGAAGTAAGACCTTTGAATGAGTGAGGTCCGGATTTCCTCAAGATCTGCAGAAAGTATTGCTCCACAGTTAATCTTGCTTTGACAGATGGGTTAATAAGTTGTAAGCAAGCCTTATAAGGAAATTAATTAAAAACTTAGAAATAAAAAACTTAGAAATACACAAGTACAATTAACCTGACCTATTACAGGTGAATTTTCAGCACTGGAATATTTCCTTTCACGTACGTGGTTTCTGTCAAGAACTGAAATGAAATAACCCAAGAAAATCACAGCAACAGTATTCAGATGCTTCTTACACAGCCTCCAGCAAAAAGGTGTTTAGATGCCAGTTCCTCAGAGGTCCTCATCTGCCTTCTGCATGGGATACACTATTAGTTTGAAAATGCAGGTCTTTATAGTGACAAGTTTATTTTTCAAGCACTGAGAGGTTTCCAAAGTCACTGCTGTATTCGTCTAAGTATTTTTGCACCCATATATTTTCCTCTTTCACCTTCTCTGGTGATAAAATCAAGCAGGAATTAGGTTTTGATTATTCATGTTCAGTCTGTTCCATGGGGGTAGCAGGTTTCTCTGTTTTGATTTTTCTACTCAACAGACAACAGCTGATTTGCATAGCATGATTGACCTTGTTTTTCCCTCTGGCAGGGTAGTATCATTTGCTTTTGTGTTTTGAAAACACCATCAGTCCTTCAAGTGCTGCTGAAGGGCAACATTCACCCACCTTTAAAGCCTTTAGAATCTCAGCTAAAAGGCAAGATGAGCCAGCATGGGACCCACAGGCAGTGAAACAATTCACTGTTGTCAGTTCCTGTAAATTTTACACAATTTGGTATCTAATGTCCCAGTTCCAGGAACCACTACACAAAACCCAACTTTCTACTCAGGTGCTTTGCTCATAACTTTGCCCAGGGAAGCTTCAAGGTTTTGCAGAAAATATTTTATTATCCATAATATACTTGTTACTTATCAAAATGCTTTTCTGAAATGTGAAGCTGGCAACAGAAAGCAAGTCAGTGTAAGGACTCAGACAGAACTAATTTCCTGCTACCTTTCCACTCCACTATGAGGATGCCATTTATGGTTGGAAATTAGAATCACAGAATATGCCGAGTTAGAAGGGACCCACAAGGATCATGGTGTCCAACTCCTGGCCCTGCACAGGACTATCCCCAAGAGTCACACCGTGTGCCTGAGAGCATTGTCCAAACGCTTCTTGAACTCTGTCAGGCTTGGTGCTGTGACCACTTCTCTGGGGAGCCTGTTCCAGTGCCCAACCACCCTCTGGGTGAAAAACCTTTTCCGGATATCCAACCTAAACCTCCCCTGGCACAGCTTCAGGCCATTCCCTTAGGTTCTGTTACCATTCACCACAGGAAAGGCCATTAGAATCTTCTTGAACTGTGTTTTTACCCCTGCATGGGAAATGGAGCTGAAACAGATCTTGTCTGGTTAGGGGGAGTGGGTTAGTTTTTTTGCTTGCATGGGTTACCTGGTGTTATCTCCTTGTTTCAAATAGACCCCTAAGAACACTATGTCTAGGGTGAACTTGAAGGCAAAGTTTCTGGTGTAGGGAGTCTGTGCATGAAAAAGGCAGTTCTATCGACCCCACAGCTTCCAGGCCTTGAGCCATGATTTTTATCTCCTATAGTTTTGAACTGCCCCATCCTTACCCTTAAAAATGCAGTTCTTTGACTGCACAATCATTCCAGCACAAATAAGGATTTTTTTAGCAGTGAAATGGGCTGGAAACATGGATACATCAGTATGCCCCAAAACAGCAATTAAAACATTATGTCTGAAAAATCTGCTGCCTGTATGCTTCAGCCAGAAGAGGAGGGAAACTGGGAGGTGGGTAAAAGGAAAAAAACCTAATCTTTAATTGGTTGGGAGAGCTTGTTTCTGTCTATCACCATCCCACCTGTCTCCCAAACACGTACTTGGCTGAGGAGGAGTTGTGGACCCACATGCACAACTGGTGAAAGCTGATTCTGAGCTTCTCTCAAAGCCTGTGGTGATTTCACGGATAGGGCAGTGGCAGGTTGGTGCAGTGAGTCCAAGTGTTTCACGGCCCACTGGCGTAGAGCATTAACCCTGCTTGACTGCAGTGGCAGCAAGAACAATTTGACCAGTCTCTGCTACTAACTCCCAGTCTTTGTTTCCATTTTAAATTGAGTAGTAGATGAGGAGAAATAGCTTAAGTATTGATATGCTCCAAAGTGCCTGCTTTCCACTGAGGCCCCAGTTGACCTGATGCACTCTCCCAGTATGATGCTGGCAGCCAACAGCTGATGCTGCAGGGAATTCCCTTTTGGGCACCAGGTGAGGATCGTGCTCAGCCAGGCTCTACTGGCTCTGGGGACACATGGTCCCCTTTGCTTCTCACAGGGAGAATCATGGGGTTAATCATACAAGCATGACATGCTGCCACTGAAAGAACACTTTTAACCTTCCTCCTGAGGTTGGATTTGTGAATTGATCTCCAGTGGTGATGAAGGAGTTTGGAGTGCAGTGCTTGAAAGGCCAGGTTTGTTCTCCCTCCTCTGCTCTCATATTTATATGCCCTGTAGGATTAATGCTGATTCTGTGTTGTTTTCATGCAATTTGATCATAGAGTAAGAGGAGCAACTGGAAGAACAGATAATTGTGAGTAACTCACAGCTAACAGTAATACCTGCTGCTATTCAGGTGAGAGAGTAGCTAAAACAGCCCAAAGAACAGCCTGAAGAGTCAGTGCAGTTTCCTCACTCATGCTGGCTCTGTGGGTAAGTTTTGTTGAAATCTGTGACTGTGAGGTAGTGTGGTTGCAGTGTTAGCTTTCCTCTGTCTAAACAACTATCCCAGTCCTATAATAATAATACCAAAAAAAAGCCATCTAAAATAATGATATTTTTCCCTTCATGTTAAGCCTTAGCATGTGTGCTGTACTGGTATCTTGCTTGCAGTATTTTTCTGGGCTCTGACTTCTGAATTTGGAGATGAACAAGTGCAAAACCTCTCTACAGACAGAGACACGGTCCAAATACACGAGTGGTAAGTATGACCAATCCCAGAACGAAAAGGATGAAGCAGCAGCTCTCCTGCCAGCAGGCAGGAGGGCAATCCCAAGGACCATGCTGGTCAGCTGCAGCCCTACCTGTGAGAGAATGGGCTGCTGACAAATGTGGTACCTGTCCGAAGGGTGTTAACTTATCCTCTTCAAAAACAGTGTCTCTGTTTAACAAAGATGCTGGCTGCAAAGCAGTCACTTGCTCTGTGACTCGCAGGTGGTCTTAAACTCTCTGTTTGGCAGCCCCAAGATCTGGTCTGTATCAAGAATATTTCACGTGGGATTTTCCGGTTTGTGAGACTCAGCAGTAGATGTGGGGAATACACAGCCATATGGGAGCATTTCACCAGCCATGCAGCTGGCAGCCCTCTCTCATGGGGAGAACAGGCCTCTTCCATGTTTCTCTGTGCTCTGAGGTTACCAAGAGCAGTGTGGGCTGGGAGCCAGTCATGTGGAAACTATTCCAAAAACTGGAGAGCCACTGAAGGAGCAACCCCAACCAGCCTGTAACGCTGCATGCTCTGGAGATGAAGCTAAGTAAATCATCATCTGTGATTGTGCTTCTCCTGAAGTGTAGCATATTTCAGAGGAATGGTGAAAAAGAAGGAGTGCCATATGCTGTACGCACCATCGTCTTTCCTGAAGCTGGGCTACTTTGCCTTTGAATTCTCCCTGCCCTTTATTCTTTAGGGAATCGGTGCAATGTGCCCAGGAGCCAAGGCAGCAGGCCATGAGATCTGCAGCAGGGACTGCATCTTCACATTTTCATGTCAAATCTTGTGCTCTCCCCAAGGATGTACAACCCAAGGAGCAGAGATGGGCCTATTCTATTTCTACAGCCATAGTTATATAAGGGCAGCCCCATGACAAGGTCCACATACAGTCCTGATCCACTGACAGTTGTGCTCTTGGCAACAGAGTACCACTTTTATAAAGCTTTGTAAATCACTCCTGCTAAGTGTAGCCCTTGAACTAGCACAGAATATATTCTCACAGCAAGACCAGACTCTGGGCAAAATTCTTACATTCTGTTGCTAAAAGATATATTTATGTAAAAGAAACAGTTTCATTTTCTGCTCTCTCATTGCAGTAAGGAACTGGAGTATGTGAAGAAAGCCTTCCTTTATCTATTCAGTTGCAGAGATTCACAGTAAAAGCTACTGATGGTGAACCTGGGGTCCCTGGCTCTGCTACACCTGTCTGCACACACACAGTCCCGGCCCTGCACTCGCAAACCCTTGCAGTCGTGCGTTTCTACATGTTTGTCTCTACCAATCCAACGAAGCTGAAAGGGGCCTTGAGGGACTGCTAAAAATGTTACCTAAACCACCCCAAACTTCTGCTGACTCCTCTGAAGGGACCTGCCCATAGAAGTAGTCACCAAGTTACTGAACTAGAGGAAAATCCTAGCTCACATGCACTGCTGAAAGAGCAAGGGAAGGCAGGAAAAAACAACCTGTAGTGTCACCATTTGCTATTCTACTAGCTGATACCTGTTCAGCTTCAATTTTACACTCCCCTATTCCCCTCTGTGTGTTCCAGGCTAACCCCTGTGCTAACCCCTACATTCATTTTTCAGTGCCAATTGCTTGGTAACACTTGTGCTTGGTACTTGTGCTTGGTAACAGAACACTGACATTTAATTCCTTTAATTCAGAAATGTGCTGTATAAACTGGTAACTGTTTGCATGTGTGGCTTTTAATTTTCTTTATGCAGCCAGTAAACATATCATAGCCTCAATATGATTGCTACTCTTGGTTGTGGTGACTGGCTGTGAAGAAAGGCATCTGCTTCCTAGGTCCCAAAATTGGATGCTGTATATAATAACGCTGTTGAAGTGGTAACACTTTATTATTAGTGCCTCTGTTAGTTCACTCAATAGTTTATAAAGTGCTCACGATTTATAGACAGAAAAGTAATTGATTTGGCTTGGTTTATCTACAGGGGTCCAGGCAATATTTTATCATTTCACTTCTAAAGTTGTTTTTGAACTTTGGTCATTTATGCAAGTAGTTTCCGAGTAAAATCTCTGCTGGTTCTAATGCTTTTTTGTTTCCCAGCTCTGACTGCTACCCTCATTTCACTGAAGTCTTACAACTTAAATACGTGCGTGTTTTTTTAAACAATTCTAACTTCTGTATTTGAGGAATATGATTGATGGTGCCTTGCTGCACAGTTGTAGAGGGTGTATTCCCTTACACACCACACTCCCCACCCCACCCCCAGTTCTTTTCAAGTGGTTTGTCAGTGACCTGGGAAATATGATTTTCTATTTCAAAAAAGATTTTCAGAATTTGGCTGCAAACCAGAAGCAGAACCATGCTGCACCATACCACACCATACCAGTGGAACAAATACTAAGAAAGGCTGAACATTTCACAAAAGGAAAACTACTAGAAACAGTCTGAGGTTTTAACTTTCTCCAGAAGCCTCTGGCTTACTTAGTATCAAAATTCCCAGCAAAACAGACTTAATTTTTGCAATGCTTTTTGTTTTAGATAGAGTCATGCATTCTGCCAACACATGACTGCTGGATGAGCAGCCTTGCAAGACAGACTCTGCAGTAACAGATGCAGCACTGAGGGCTGGAACTAATATGAAGCATAGAAGGACTGACCAAAATTACAGAGAGCATCAACATGAATGAATTTTGAGAGCCCTGCATCTGAGCAACAGATGGACAAGTTGGAGTCCCTCAGGAATGACCTGTGAAAACGAGATCCTCTGGAATCACCACTGGTCTTGGTACCAGTTTGGACAGACACCACAGTAGCAGATCCACAGTTTGCACTTAAAATACGTGTAGAGACTCCATAAGGTGAGGTTTATGAGAAGCCCATATTGGTTGGACAAATAAGATACCACCTGCCCCAACACACCTCATTTGTTGATGTTCATACACCATAAAACCATGTGCTAGAAGAGTATGTGTTTTTGTATTTGAGTATCTTACCACTTTTGCCTAATTTCTGATGAACCAGAACAGGCAGCGGGCTGTGAGAGCCTGGTAGCCATATATTTGCTTAGAGGTTTTAGTTTTATCTCTAGAATGAGATGGTCCTTATCAGACACAACCGAGTGTGGAAGTGGAGCTTCTGGAAGCACACGCATGTGCAGCCTCCTCGCTCTGTCACCGGAGGGATCTAACCCTAACCCTATACCAAACCTTCCCTATTTTAGCCAAACTCATCGAGTTAGAAAACCCTTAAAGTAGCGTCTTCCAAAGAAGAGGGCTGAGCCGCGCATGGGCAGGCAGACAGAGCCCAGGAAAAGCTGACTGAGGATGTGTGCTAATAAGAAAACGGTCCTGGGTAGATGGGGTGGTGATTGAGCCTTCTTGAGAGGGAAGAGACGAGGAAAAACCACTGGAAAAACGTCGGCACAGAGGGATTAAATGGGGAAAAGTCACGGCTACAGGAGCACGCACCTGCGGGCCGGGGGGGGGGCGGGAGCGCGGCTGCCCAGCCGGGCCCTCGCAGCGCCTCCAAGTCCTTTTGTCTGTGCCGAGTTCGCTGCCGCTGCCCGGCGCCTCAGGCCGGGCTGCCTATGGCCGCCGGCCAGGGGAGCCTCCGGGGCCTCTCGGCAGCTCCTCAGCCCCACCTCGGCGCCCGCTCCATCCATCCTTCCCTCCCGCGGCCGTACTGTGCGGACGGGCCATGGCGCCCCTCGGCCGGCAGGGGCCGCCGCGCCGCCGCCCGCGGAGCGCGGCCCGAGGCGGGGCCGGGCAGGCCTCGCTCCGCCTGCCCGGGGGAAGCCGGCTCCGTCCGCCCCACGGGCTCGGATCGGTTTGTTGTGCATCTCCTCACAAGGCGGTGAGAGAGTGCCCGGAAGGTGTTACCGGTGCTGCGGGCTGCCACTGCCTTTCCAAAGGATACTCCTCCCATCCCAGCTCATGGCTGCGGGCACTGGGCTCCGTGCCTGGCTCACCCCAGTCCGGCGGGGTTGCAGAGGAGTCCCACAGCCCGGCACTGGCCACCGTGTGCCCCTGGCGCTCCACCATGAAGGGCCGCCCCGCTGCACAAGCCCCCTCACCTTTTGGCGAGGCTGCCTTTAGCAGCCGCATTTCCCCCCCGACATCCCACCGGGGTTTCAGGCCTGTCCTGACCCCTCTCCCTGTGCAGGCAGCGGTGATCCCAGCCTGGGAACAGGAGCTGTGGTTGGAATGAACCACAATCCTCCATCCAGAAGCACATGGAAAGGGAAAAACTACTTTGGCCATGAGAACTGAAGTGGTCCCTTGGGGACCATAGCCCAGGGCACAGAGGAGAGGGAGAAGACTGACTCCCTGCTGATGCTGGCACTTCAGCAGGGGCAGTTTTGAGGCTGAACATTTTCACTGACAGCTGAGTATCTGGTAGCCTGTCTAAGCAAGCCTGAGTGCTGAGGTCCTGTTTCACGTGGCAGCTCTGGGAATGACTTCCTGGCAGACACGGGGGTTTTTCACATTCCCTGCTCCGGAATAAGTGTGGGGCCACCTTTTCCCTCTCCCTTAGGACCCAGTAGTTTGGGCCAGCCTGGCTGCAGTTGTGCACGGAGCACATGTCAAATGCCAAGTGCCAGGGAGTTTGTGATGGCTGCGCGTCAGTGGGTATGGGTAAGGTAGATCTACACCGCCCTCCTCCAGCCCCATCAGCACACACACGTCTAGTGGCTCTTTCTTCCCTACTCCACCAAAGTAATTGGCACGTTGACTAGAGAAGTGGCTCGCAGCTGGCACGAATCAGCCGCGGCTCGCTGGCGCCAGCCGCTTCACTTTGAATTCGCTTGCTTGCTGTCGCCTCTTCCTTCCCCCCTTTCTTCCCAGAGCCACACAAAGAGCTGGCAGGGCCACTCGCCAAGTCGGCGGGCACTGCTCACCTTGCCAAGCAGGGCCCTCTTCGTGCCCCCTCCCTGCCGCCCCCCCAGCTGCTTCATCCCCACTACCATTGTGTTCACTTGCCTTTGAAATTGGCAGGAGACATCAGCCGTGCTCAGATGATGAAAAGAGAGAAGCACCTGCTCCTGTTTGGAGCTTGGGTTTAAAGAAGTGCTTGGGCTGAATACATATACCCTTATTTGTGTGCTTGGGGGCAGAAGAGCTGGAGAGGGACTTTATTCTGCTGCTGAAATATTCAGCCAGGTCACAGTTCGGCAGTTTGCAGAGAAACCACCTCTTCCACCCCTTCAACCCTCCTCCACAACTAATTTTTTAAATCACTTTATGTGCTGAATACTGACGTGTTTTTTACCTTGCAACAGGAACACTGTTTGGACAGGCTGAATGGACTAACCAACAGCAGTCTTCTTGCCCCTTTACACAGTGACAGTGTGTGTTGTCACCTTCATACATCGTGTCTTTTGAAAGCATTTTGGTACCACACAATTTCAACTTGTAAGACACATTTGAATGCCCAGGAGGAGACAGACAGTCTCTAACATCAAGTGAGAAGTGAAGGACATTTTTCCAAGTCATGGGAACTAACAGAGTGAGGGTGATGGAGTCATGGAGTATTGTGGGCAGTTTGCTCACTTCCAAAGCATAGATCCAAATGGATGACCAAAACCAGCTTGGATTTTCTTCTCTCGCTTGCTATGACTTTTTCGTGGGGTTTATTACTTTATATGTAGAAAGGGGAGGGAGGTGGGTCTAGCATATTTTCCCTGAAGCAAAGTACTGGTTATGAGCCCTGTACACCCCAAACCAGGCAGCAGCCCAGGGCTGCCCATACACAGAGAGTTGGTAACAACACGAGGTGCAGCCTGGTGTCCCACAAACGTAGCAGTGGGTCTGACAGCAGTACTGATGTGTTCACCTGGCAGTTCTTTCAGCCACTGCACCTGAGCTAATAAGCTCTGGATTTGTTAGCTTGGGCACAGCATTGCACTGACATCAGGGTACCTGCACTGGTTCCCAGCCCACCAACTGGGATGCCTCTGGGCTGTTTTCCCGGATTCTGGTGCTGGGTAAGCACAGGCAATTTGAAAGCCAGGAGCTACGTCATTCAAAATCCCCCTTTCTCACTTTCTGTAGCACTTACTAAAACTGAAGCCCTCATAGATCCTCAGCCTTTTCTCCTGCCTCCATCTCAAGAGGAGATGGCCAGGAACGGACAAAATAAGGGAAGGCATGGAAGCAGCTATAAATGGCTTTGTCACTGTGACCACTGCAGTGCCCTGCCTGCCCACTCTTCCTTTTATCCATATTCAGCCATCAGATTGCAGAGCATCTTGCACCTGAATCTACTTCATGGCTCCACACAGGGGCTAAGGTGAGGTTTGGGGAAGCAATCACCACGACTCAGATCTATAGTCAGCAGAGCTCTACTTGTTTCAGCTGCTGGATTCCATGATGAAAGTCACCTCATTCAAAAGGAGGCAGGCATATCATCAAGTGGATTGTATCCAAAAGGTTTTTCCCTCACCCCACTGACTGTAAAGTAGCCCGGGGTGTATGGCTGCACTATCCAGTGAGGAGAGAGGAATTTCACCATTGGAATCTAGAAGCATTTAAGTTTTCTCTGTAACCCAGGGCTCTGCACAGCATGTCTGCCCTGAACCCTTACCATTGTATTGGGACTCCTCAGATTCCTGCCTAGAGCTGTGCAGGAGCTCAGGGTCCTCCTCCCCTCTCTGAGGGACCCCAAGGCACAGGGGTCTCTGCACAAGACACACCACACCTGGCTGCGATTAGGCTGGCAGAGGCAGCACAAGCTTGTATTTGCCCCATAACACTGTAATTGGAAATGTGGAGAGACTTGGGGTTGATGTCTGGCCTGAGGGGCTACAGAGTCCTTACCTTCCAGATCATCTCCCTGATCATCTGATGTCAGTCTGCAGGGGCAGGGGGAGAGCAGAGGGGGAAGTTGGGCAAACGACTACTGTGTCATCTACCAGGCACTTCAGTGCTGGGTATTGAGGTTCTGGAGGTCACATAACATGGGCCACTCCATGGAGCTGGCCCTGCTTGCCCGGGTATCAGGCAGCTGGGTACCACGAATGCTGCATGGATTGAGTCTGACTTAGTAAATACGGTTTGTGGAATTGTGTGCAGTCTAGTGAAACCTAAGCCGTTTCCTGCTAAAGAGCCTTTTTTCAAAAAGCTGGATCAGTGAAGTTAGGAACACTCACATCAGCAGACATGATGCCTCAGTCATTGAGCAGGAAAAAGCCCTGAGGAACTGAAAAGTGCAATGATGAAAGGCCACGAACAGCTGCTGAAAGTGTTCATGAACCACGAGTAACTTAACATAAAGAACTGAAACAGAAATAAAGCCTGGTTTGATTAAATGGTTGGATTCAGGAAAGCAAGTCACATCCTGGAAAGCAGCTTATGTAGGTGTGTGATGATTCAGGCTATTTCTGGAGAGGGAAAATATGCAACACCTTGCTGCCTAAAGCGCAGGCCACCCCACTCCCAAGTAAGGCCACAGACTTCCACTGACCCTTGTCATCACTCCTTCCATCCCTGTGCTCTCAGGGAGTATTAATATTCCTCTGCCTATTCTTTGCCTCCAAAACTAAAATACACATGCACACACACGCACACACACATGTAACAATTCCCACATTGCTAAAATTCATTCACCTACCCAAAAGCAATTTCAAAGGTGAAATTCAAAGGTGATGAACCTTTCCACTCTAGATCAGATCATGCCCAGAGCTCCATTCTTAAGGGTAGCACAGTGGCCAAAATCCCTGATGGAAACTATAAGCATTTGGCATCTGAAAGAACACGTCCATTTTTGTGTCTAACCTCAAATACCTGCTTGGACGTAATACCTGATTATCTTCCCTGAGAACCCAAGGGAACTTTGCAAGTCACCTTAGGAGATGGTCCTGTGACCACGTGGGTCAGCTGGGGACTGCTACTGATCTTGCCCATATAATCAGGTAGGCTGGAAAAACAAAAACCATTTGCTAACTCACAGTTTGTCACTACTACTTGTGAGAGGTGGAATCCTGTGGCCCGAGTGATTTCTTTGCAAAATGGCAGGCAGAAAGCCTGGCTACACATCCTGGTTCATATCTGCTTTCTCTGTAATTTGGCCCAAGCAGTCAAAAGCAAATGAGGGAGGATGTAGCAATAATATGGGGGAAGCTGCGAGGTTGAAAATGTGAGCAGGAAACAACGAAATTAGACTGCGCTTGAGAAAACCAAAGTTAATACATTTGGGGGGAATAGTCTGAGAAACTACTGGTTAATAGGACAGAGAAACCTGGAAAGCAGGCACATCAGTTAGCAGCCACTGCTGCATGGTGGGCCAGGACAAGCCCATGTGATTTGGGGCTGTCCACTGAGGTACCACATCGCAGAGTGGGGTGTGCTGGGGCTGCAGCAGGGCTGTTGCAATCATTCCTGTGCACCTCAGCCCAGGGGTGATGTAGACAGGCTGGAGGCTTTCAGAGAGCACCACCACAGATGAAAGGTGGGAGGGAACAGCTGGATGAGGAAAGCCTGAAAGAATTCAGCATAAACAACTTTTCCAAATGATGACTAAAGGAGGAGGATATGATAACCCTCTGTAAGTATTTGAAGGCTATAAACACCAAGGGTGGCTCATGTGGGATAAGAGTACATGTAACGGGATAAATGCATGGGCAGTAAAAATATGTTTTATGCGAAGACACAGGTACAAAGTAACAGAAGGTGGTAGAGTTTCCCAAACTAGGGGTGGAAGTCCAATCGTTAAACTGCTCCAGGTAGGAGAAGAAAACAAGGCCACGTGCTATTGGAGCAGTCCAGCAAAGGAGAAGTAGATAAGGTAGGTCCTTTACCTTCAGGTCTTTTGCTGTGAGACTTGCTGTTCCATGGAAAAGAAAAACTTATACTCATTGCCTTGCTTAAAATCTTCACCAGAATCAACCTGAGAACAAAATTAGGCAACAAGACTCTTTTTCCACAGCGGTGAAGAACGTTGCTTATCATAGCCTGGAATTTTCCCTGCTTGTGCAATGAAGGAGGTGCGACATTCTGCTCTATGTAGGTTTTGTTGAGGATGGTCCAGAGGACATAAAAACGGATAGTTGGCTGCAGCCAGCTATCACCTGTGTCACTGGCAGCATGCCAGCAGTGGTGAGGTGACTTCATCTCACACTGCCTTCTTCCTGGAAGTTAACTTCAAACTAAGTCCGGGTGATAAGTGACAAAATGTTCCTCCTATCCCATGGCAGTTGATTGCCCTCTGGGAAATTAGGTGAATAGGCTTTGCACATTTCCAAAACAAATTTCCATACTGTGGTCAGTGGCATAAAAATTGAGTTTGCAGTCTTGTTCCTGCAGAGAGAAAGGTCTGGTTGGACCCCTTTTCATCCTTGGAGGGAAAGAGATCCTTATAATGAGGCTTTTCCCAGTATAGCCAGGCCATTTTATAGAAGCAGGAGATACAGATACCACTCTATTGACAAGTCCAGTCTACATGGCTCTAAGCACACCTTGGACTCTGCTGTCAGATGTAAGATGTTTCGGTGCTGCAGGCCCCTCTGGACAGCACAGTGAACAGAAAAAGTAAAAATAAAAAGAAAAAAAAACATTTCAGGGAAAACTTATTAATCTTAGAAACAATGAGGGGACTTACGAGAGGAGCACAAGGGAGCATCCCTTCACCTCCCATTTGAATTGATACAGAATGTGAAGTCACGTATCCTGCCTTTCAACACCTGTCTTGGATGCCCTAGGTTACCCTTTGGGTATCATGTGTGGTCCTGTGGCCACAAAGACAACTCAGGTGCTCAGTTTCACATGCCCTGAGCTGTACTGAAATGCATCTGTGTAACAGATATTGTACAAACTTCCACTATATTTATTTACTTTCCAAATAAAGCCAATGGCCAGACACTCTGTGATTTGCATTAAGCAAGTACTTTTGTTAGGAAAAGACATTTCGAGACAGTTAAACAAATCTAGAAATAAATTTTCCATACAACATATTGTTGTCATGGGAGCATTTGTTGACCAGGTATCCAGTGGCCAAGTTGTAATTAATTCCTGGGATTGCAGCAACAATCAAACTAGGGAAGGGGCGCTCCTGTTCCACCACTAATTTCTCTTCACAGTAAAAGTAAGGCACAATTTTTTACCTCATGTTTATTCTGACCCTTTGCAGACTCTGGCTTGTACAGGCATTTTAAAGGAAAAAAACAGGTCTTGGATGCAATCCTATCACCTGCCAATTGCTCTCATCACTTCAGTCAGTGTAAAGCTAGGCAGAAAAGGGCTTTTTTTTCCCCCTCTGTCTCTCTCTTCCTCTCTCACTCCCCTAAATCTGTGTAATCTAAAGAGGCTGAGGTATTCAGTGCTGCTCATACTCTGTACTGTGTCTCATTAAAATGTCAGACTCAGCACTGCACACCCAGGATGCTCATTCCTATTGACATCAATGGACAATGAAGTCAGTGGGAGCTGGGAAGTAGAAAAAGCCCCCAAACTTCTTTATGATGAGACTAGTGATCAGAGTAGCTTTAAATTCTGTTAAATTCCTCTCATGTCATTAAGCAGAGTTGTCAGGCTGTCCGGTCCAACACAAGCACGCAAACATTTCAACAAGTTTTCCCTTTCTGTGGGACTTGGGAAAGAAACGTGTGTCTGACACTCACCCGTGCTCCGCTGACGGGCTGTGCCAAGGCTTTCATGTCACTGGAGATCGGCAGAGCATGAGGAAAACGGATTTTGCTGCTGTGTTTCCAGGTTTTATAATGCATCACACAAACCATTTAATAAACACACAGTAAAGTGGAAAATAAATCATTCTAAGAGAAGCCCAAAGTGATCTGAAAGCCAAGCACAAAGCTGTCACTCAGCTTCTATGGGACAAAACCCTTCTTTCCCTTGTTTTCAGATTGCAGACTTGAGTTAGCAACTACTGCAAACTCAGTTGTTCTTCACATACTTGCTTCCAAACCCCAATATATTTTTTAATGGGAAAAACAAGACTGCTCACAGAAATAATGTGCAACCTGAAATAAAGCTTTGATCAGAGCTAAAATTACGGCTTGGAAAACTGTACTATTATTATCTGTCACCGTCCTCACATTTAAAAGGATCCTTGTACTTTCACATTTGGCAAATACATGCCTTGCCCATGGATGAGACTTTTATATCCCCAAATATGTCCAATAATGTTTCTAGTTTAATTCTAGAAATTATTTTAATGAGGACTGTCTCTCCTCTAATAAACCAATATAATGGAAGCTCATTAAATATAATCTAAAGGTTTCTCATGTCATAAATCATCATAATATTTTATCACATATGAAAGAGCTGTTCAGCATTTTTAAGTGTCCCGTACATGAACTACTTTTCAAGGATACCGCAGAGGAATTGTTTTTACACTCTGTTTTCCCCAAAGAAAAGCAAAGTGTTAAAGTTTCTACTTTGGTTCTCATTTCTGCTGCACCAGATATTTGTTAGGGACCTGGTGGCGACAGGGTCCACATGGGCAGCAGTGCTGCTGCGCTGCAGACACGGGCACCAACTCCTTGAAGAATTCTAAACGAAGTGCTAAAAGGAGGCAGTGTGGCATAAGCCATTTAATTAGCATGTTAAATACTCACATATATTTTTAAAAACAGTGCCAGCTGAGCAGGAAAGCAGCATAACACACAGTTTGAAGGAAACAATCATATTTGCAAACTTTTTTTCTTCATATGTTGATTGTTGCCTTTTGAATAGTAAAGAGAAATCTGGTTTTTTTGGAAGCAGAACATACATTGAAGTCCTTTATTAAATCAGCTGGCTGAACTGCAACTGCTGAAGGCAATGGTGAGAACTCACTTCTTCTTTTGAAAAGAATCTTCTTGTTCTGGGCATGATTTGGGCTATACCAGTTTATTACAGATATTGAACTCTGCCTTGGAGGGTAGGGGCACACACTTCAGCATACATCATTGCAGATTTCTGGGACACTGAAAGGCTGCCAGAACAAGTTATCTTGCTTCACCTGGAACCAAGTGAAAAGGAGATTTCTCTCTTTGATTCCTCAGTATCTCAGCCCGATGAACTTGGAAACTCAACCTACCAAATTCACACGACTTGAGAAGGTTCAGATTAAACCTATGGGACCAGACTGTGCTTTCCAGAGCCTTCTCCTGGCATTCTTCCTCTAGCAATCCCTTCCAGTTCCATTGGCCCGAGGACCAGACACAAAAAAATTAAGGAAAATGCCTCAGTGCCAGCCCTTTAGCTGCCGCCTGGTGCAAAGCTGGCCAAGCACATACACACGCATTTCTCCTGTTTGGGCCATCCTCACTCAAGGACCAAGTGGCAGTGTCCTGCACAGGCAGTATCCTATAGAGGCAGCAGGAGGCAAGCAGGTATCTCACCTGACATTGACTGTAAATAGGCATGGTCCCACTGCAGCCTCTGCTGCCCTGCAAAGATTTGTACCTGGGACATAAAGGGCTCACACTTTAAAAAAAAACAAGAAAGCCAACAAAAAAAAAAAAAGCCAAAAAAGCCATCACTCCATCAAGTCTGGTTTTAGAGACACTAGGAGTTGTTTTAAATGTATGGACTAGCACTGACATCCAAAGCACAGGTGTAGGAATTTTAAAGAGCTCCTCCCCCAGCCCTGCTCTAGTCAGAGCATCACTGCTCAGGGGAGCAGGAGGCCAGCCTCGTTGGTAGGTGTTCTGGAGGCCCATGGGAAGGGAATTAATGCTTCTTTGGGCATTATGTTCTGCTGTGCTCCCTCTCCTAGCGTTATGGAGGGGCAGCCAAAAGCAAAGCTGCTGCCAGCGGAGAATAGAGGCCTGTAGTGACTGAACAAGGGGCAACAGTTTTAAAACATAGACATAGACTGGACATAAGGGTGAAACTTTTGATGATGAGGGTGATGAGACACTGGAACAGGCTGCCTAGAGAAGTTATAGATGTGCCATCCCTGGAAGTGTTCAAGGTCGGGTTCGTGAGCCTTTGAGCAACATGATCTAGTGAAAGATGTCCTTGCCCATGGCAGGAGGGTGGGACTAGCTGATCTTCAAAGGTCCTTTCAACCCAAACCATGCTGTGATTCAAAGAGACACCTGCAGCTGAGTGCCAGTGAGGGGGGAGCTGAGAATGCTGGGCACATTGCAGGATTGGGCCAGGCATATAGACAAGACTGGGCAAGGCAATCTTGACCAGGCATGTTTTGGTTATTGAGGACTGGTCATTTGGAATGAATGCACTCTAAAAACATATTAGATGTCAAGGTCCTGGCAGCTGGAAGCTGATGAAATGAGAAGGCACCTGGGGAAATCTGGGAGCAGCAAGTAAACAGGAGATTGGAGACAAAACTGAAATTTCTAAATCCTTTTCTTTACTAGAGTTTCACAGTCTACTAGATTTGGCCCAAGCTGACATGAAAGATCTGGTGTGTTTCCTGTTACGCATGAAAAATGGCATACACACCAGTAACATCAATGTTATTATAATTTTTTTTAAAATTGGACTTCACACATAATTTTTACTAAAAATACATATTTTGCAATTTATAGTTCATCTTAGCCTGGCTTTCCTCATCGAGCATGACCAGAGTTTTGGGAAGAGTGATGAGATGTTGTGCCTCCCAGGCAATGCCCATTGCTGTCCAGAGCTAAGTCAGTAGTGCCAATGTGCCACCTGCATCTTTAATAATGTCAAAGAACTTCAAAACACTGACATCTGTTCATGAAGTTTGAAGTTTAAGTGATTTCTCAGATATGCAAGTCAACACTCTCTACCTGGAACCTTGCTTGGAAAATGTTTGACATTTCTATAGCAGGCATTTGCTCACTTAGGAAAAAATTATCCAGAGAAAATAAGGGCTTTGCTGCTCAGCCAATTCTTATGCACACCACAAGTGAGCTCCCCTATCCTCTCTTTTCTCTACATTGTCATATTTCTACAAGAGAGAAATGCACCACGGCCATCAGTCTGGTTGTGGACTTTTCCCTCCTGCAGGAACTCTGCTTCACTGTTCATACATTGGCATATTCTGTTTTATTTTTGCTTGACAACTCACTATCAGACGAGTTTGGTTTTTTTCTTTATTTAACTTAGGATACTTCTAATTGCTCAATAATGTAACAAATCTTGTAATGGGATTTGAATTTTTGCTCAAATACCAAAATCCCTGGCAGAAGTTCAGTATTTCTTACAATTTAAGCAGGCCTTTTTCAGTATTTTAAAGTGTCTCATCTTTTTTTAATAGCTTTGTGTACACACTGTAGGGATTTGGCCATATAATCACATGACAACTTGGATGAAATCCAACCCAGATCAGCTGCTCTTACAAGAACAAATCAAACAGGCTTGGGTTTTTTTCCCTTTACTCAAAACAAGAAAGAGGGCTGGAGCTGCGTCGGCTGCCAGTGAGTTGGAGGTTAACCCCAACACGCTGAATCTGTGGCTGGGTTCATCTTTCACCACGAGGTTCATTTTTCACCACGAGCAAGAAGGGCATGTGTGTTTCAGTCATGCACACTCACACATACATGTAGAGAGCATGATGGCCGTGCATGGCTGCATAACAAAATAAACACAAACCTGCCCCATACACCAAAACAGGGCTGTTTGGTGCCATGGTGGTTATGAAGCCAGACTGGAATAAGTGCCCTGCTCACTTAGCAACTCCAGATGTATTCAGCAACCTGTCAAATCAGGCCCTCTTGTTTAACTAAATCACAGCAGCAGCAGCACTTGCAACCCCCGTTCAGGTCTGGGGGGAGCTCCTGTCCCTGTTCTCCCCAGCACGGCTTTCCCAGCTTCAGTCCCCGTGCATCAGCACTGGGGAGCAGAGCCCAATGACACAGCATGGTCCAAACACATATTTCTTCCTTATAAAACCACGGAACAAGACATTTGGCTTCTGTTACCAGAGTCCTAGGGCATAATTAATCCACCCTATCTTGCATTTTTAATTACATCTGCACTCAAGGATCCAAGTCTTCCACAACCCTAATAATTCTAAGATGTAGGGAAAATATTACAGCCATTTTCACAGAGAGAAAGGCTGCAGCATAGAGCCTCTGAGTAAGTAGGGCAAACTTCAGAGAAAATCTTGAGCATGACTGAGAACAGAACCCAGATGTACCCAGGCTCATGCTTCATTTTAATACAGCACTAGAATCCCTCTCACTCATGATGCCAGTGTAATGGTATTTCCTCTCCTGGAATGGTGTGTTCAGCTTTGGCCAGCACCTCTCTCTCTGCAAAGTCAGATGGAGAGAGGGAGAAAAAGGACAGAGAAGCACAACCAAGACAAGTTCCATTGTGCAGAGGACCTCCATACAAGGCAAAGAAGAGACACAGGAGCCTGCAGAGGAACGTGAGGTGCTCTGTGCCTGGCAGAGCAGCAGGCACACCAGCAAACTGGCAGCACAGGGCTGGGCTTCACCCAGTTGCAGGGTATGAGGGCTTGGCAACAGGGAGTTTGGGCTCAGCCTGGGACTGCTTCTAATTTCGCTCTGTTCTGCAATGAACCATTTAACACTTTAAGGCTTGTCTACCGGGTAAGGGGGCACTTTGGCAGGGTGTTTTAAAGTGCAAGTTTAATATGTGCCAACTATCTTGAGCTAACTCCTCATGTCAGTCCAAGTGCAAGAGAGATCACTGCGCTTGTGAGTGACTGCTCCCAAATGTGCTTTTAGATCTCTCGCAAAACAGGAAGTTTCTGCACAGTGCCATGGGTATATAGAATCATGGAGTGGTTTGGGTTGGAAGGGATCTTAGAGATCATCTAGCTCCAACCCCCTGCCACTGGCACAGGTGTCACTCACTATTATCAGGTTGCTCAGGGCCCCATCCAACATGACTTGAAACACTTTCAGGGATGGGGCATCCACAACCTCTCTGGGTAACCTGTTCCAGTGCTTCCTCAACCTCCCAGTAAAGAATTTCTTTCTAACATCTAGTCTAAACCTACCCTCTTTCAGTTTAAAATCATTGCCCCTTGTCCTGGCACTATCTGCCCATATAAAAAGTCCTTCTCTCTCCTTTTCATAAGCCTTCTTTAGGTACTGGCAGTTGATATAAGGTCTCCCCAAAGCTTTCCCTTCTTCAGTCTGAACAGCCCCAACTTTCTCAACCTATCTTCATAGGAGAGGTGCTCCAGCCCTCTGATCATCTTCATGGCCCTCCTCTGGACCCGCTTAAATAAGTCCATGTCTTTCTTTTGTTGGGGACCCCAAACCTGGTTGCAATATTCCAGGTACTCCAGTACCTTCAAGTACACAAGGGCAGAGTAGAGGGGGAAATCACTTCCCTTGACCTATTGGCCATGCTTCTTTTGATGCAACCCAGGTTTGGCTTTCTGTGCTCTTGTCCAGCTTTTCATTCATATGTGTCATGATGAATATGCTGTGAAGTCCCACCTTAGTACTGTATAAAATGGTCCTGGCAGATATAAGCCCGTAGGCAAGAAGAGCAAAGCTCAGCTTCATCACACCTGAAGACCCTCACATGCAGCATGGTGCTAGAAATGCAAAGTATTCTTTTTTCAAGCCTTTATACAGGCATGATCTGTGTCAAGTACCCTGGGCCTTAACTATGCAATGGTAAAATGGCATTTACTCATAGAAACAATTCGAAAACTTCAAAGACTTGAAAAATAGATAAAAAAATAGACCCATTAAGTGTGTTAGGGAAACACCACCCAGGAAGATTTGAATTAAATTAACAGAGCTTTTGAACCTGTATAAATACATCCTGGAACTGTTTCAGTTCATGCTTGCAACTTACAGAAAAGGGCATCTTGTTTAGCAAAAATCTTGGTTTTTAGAAAGCCATTTGGCTCAATATTAGAGTTGGGAAGATGCATGGTTTTACTGAGGACATTATTTCTTGATTCCAGGCCTGTCTAAGAATCACTAAAAGCAAGTACACTGTGTACTGTGCTGTAAGGTATCTGAGCAAGGCTCACATCCCAGGCTTGGAGGGCGACTGCCTCCACAGTGCAGGGGAGGACCTGCAGGGCCCCTTGCCCAAACTGGCTGCAGTGCTGTATCCTCTAGCCAGCAGTGAGCCCGTGGAGGAGCAGGCAGCATACAGTCCATGCCACAACTGATTCATGAACAGTATGTGTGACATCCTGCTCTTCTTCCTGCTTGCCTTGCAAAGTGTTGTGACCACTGCCTTCAGCCACACGTGAGGAATTAAATGAAGAAGCCACGCCTGACATCCCAGTGGAGGCCATGGCTTGCTCTGTGCAGAGCTGTCAGACAGACCATGGTGTGATGGTGACATTGTAAAAAGCCAGCCTTTATCTAGCAGGCACAGAAACAGGCACTGCTGAAGATGTGCTGTGGCCACCAACTGGCGAGCTCTTGGACCATAGCGGACAAAATTTAAGAAATGAGTGTCTTTTCAGGGCATTCTTAATTCCTCCCAAATACAAACCATGAAATGTAATCCATCAGTTCCCAGGTACTTTTTCTAAGCAGGTCTTCATTGCACCTGTGCTACTCCATTAGGATCAAATGAACGTGACAATGGGGACAGTCGCACGGGATAAGTGCCTTAGGCATAAGGCCATCAGAAAGAGATGGTTCAGCCCTCCAGCAGCAGGGCAGTTCAGGATTATCAGCACCTGACTCTACATTTGGAGGTGGGGGAGGACAGAAGATGCATCAGAGCCCAGGGCTGCTTCAGCTCTTTCATCCCAAACACCACAAATTCCAAAGACATCCTCTCCTCCACCACATCCAGATTCTTCATTGCCTCAGGAGGCCCAGGTGACCTTGCCTGACACCAGAGCCCTTTGACTTATGCCTTCCTCTCCAAGAAATCCTGTTTTCCACCTGGGCATGCACAGTGGTCTTAGCAATTTTTTCTCCTTAAAGCCAGAGGCCATCTGTGAGAAAGCATCTCTTCCCACATGTGCAGGTTTTGTACTCACTTTGAAACCTGAGATATAATTAGGGTTCTGTTCCACTGCTTTGTGCACATGTTAATGTGAATGTGGGATTTCCATGCAACTTGAGATGGAGATTTTCTTTGGTAACCACATCCATGATCTGCCTTAACCCTGTAGCTTAGGGATCTCTTGGCAGCCTCTATCACCCATTTTTAGATTGCACAGCGCTCTCCTCACCCATTTACACTATTGTCCTTGTGACAAGACTCCTATAAACATTTGCCAATTGTCTATAAAATCTCTTCTGTCATGATGTCTAGGAAAAGCTTTCTGAAAACCAGTGTTTGTTGTTTAAGATGCTAGTTCTGTATCCCTGTTCCCTCAGACCTGGGCCTGCCTGTGTTGTAAACTGCCTGTGTTGTAAACTGCCTGGGCAAGACAAACACTTGTCCTTTCTTTGGCACAAGGAGGTGATGGTCTAGAATGAATGATACTCTGTGAGACAATAATAAAAGTGATAAACAAATAATCAGATTAATGCTGGGGAAAGTGCTTACTAGAACACTGGTAGAAAAGGTCAAGCAACTCCTCTAAAAGGCAAGTTATTCCAAATACCATCTTCCTTCACCCAAATCAAGTCACCAGAACTTGCACTGGTTTGACTGACCACGTTTTCTCTCATCAGAACCTCCTTCCCCTCTACCTCTTCAACTTCTGATTCCCTTCAATTCAGAGCCCACAAAAATAAATCAGTTAGAAATAAAATTTAATTTACAACATCAAAACCAGTCACATTTAGAAACAGTCCAGTTCCCTGATGCTCAAAAGCACATCACATTATAATTTATCAACCATCACATTTTTAACTACATCAGACATTTGTCATAAAATCACCATTAAATTGGTATCTAATGGCTTCTAATAAATGTCAAAACGAACTTGCAGATGCCTATTTGAAATATATTAGGAGCCATTAAACAGCAATTAATAGGAAGTTTCACAAATAATATTTTATATTAGATATGTTGTAGAGCCATGCAAGGAAGGGACAGTGACATTTTTAGTAGTTTCTGGAAATGCTCCCTTGTGCCACATATTTCTGCAATTATGGACTGCATACCTCCCTGGAGAGCAACCCCATGCTTCCTGGACATCTAGAGCCCTCCCTGCAGGATGAGGCCCTGGGCGCTCACAATGTGGACACTGTAAGTCACAGCTTTAAGGCACAGCATGGATGATATGTGAGGTAATGGCATTATTCCCACTCTCCCTCGTCCCCTTCTGCTCCAGAGGCAGAAAGGTGTCCCAGTCCCTTTCCAAGTTTTGCCCTCCAGGGTTCTGTGAGGTGCTATGGCGGGTAGGGACATGGGGCAGGAGGGGAGAGCTGCCAGTGTGGGGAGAGATAAACAGGCAGTGTCATTTGCTGGAGTTTGGAGAGGATGGGTAGGGGAAGATCTCCAAGTGGGGCGGCAGAAGATTTTGGGGAGGATGGATGGAGAAGGGGATATGAAAAACCATTCTCCCTCTGGAAATGTACGGTGAGTGAGAAAGAGTGTTACAAAATTGGGTAGAGGGACAGCCCGAGGCCACTTAGTGTGCACAGTTTACTACTGACTTCAAGGAAAGAGCTCACACCACTGGCACTCCCCACCCTACCATCTTTTTCTCTAGTCCACACGTTAACAAAACTCACCCTGTGTGGCTGGTGCAGTCCTGGGCTTTCTCAGAAGGGCACTCAAAGTCACCTTTGCCTTCTGGCTCAAAGCTCCAGAAGCAGCTGTGCTCTGAGAGGAACTGATGGCCCATGTTTTTCTCATGTGTCCATGCTTCTTCTGTTCTGGAGCTGTGGTTTAAAAGGTGCATATTAAGTACACGTGCACATGTAAATACAATTTGTATAAAATATACAGGTTGTTAAAGTTATGCCCGGGTATGAGGCCCTTAGTTTCTCTTGCAGCACGAAGATTACTTTCATTTCTATAGAATCATAGAATCATTTAGGTTGGAAAAGACCTCTAAGATCACTGAGTCCAACTGTTAATCCAGCACTGCTAAATCCACCACTAAGTGAACTGCTAAGTCTCTATACCTTGAAAATGACTAACAGATATGTAATCTCTAAAATCAACAAGAAATTCATAGTATTCACATTCCTATATCAGTTTAGAAATAGTTTAAAAAAATGAACTTAATCCCATTCCAATGTCAGGTTCTCTTTAAAGGAGCAGCTTACTTTCTCCCTGTTCTTTTTTTACTTTTTTTCTTTTTTGTTCATATTACCCCTCACAAACAAGAGGAAGGGAAGGATGGGACTAGATGTGAGCATTAGTCCTGCTGGGGCTCAGGCCAGTGCAGTGAGAATTAGGTAAGCGAGAGGCTGCAGAGCCCAGTGGGGACAGCACACTGGGGCAGGGTCAGGAGCACAAGCAACAAACCAGTGCCTTACACAAGGAGGTATCAGGGGCCAATAACAGATCCATTGTGTCAGCACACAAATATGTTGTTATGCTCCACCTTCTGCCCTGTTTGTTTCTTACAGTACTATGGCTACTTTCCTCTCCCATTTACGTAGCTGAAAATTGGTCCTGACACCAAAAACCAAGAAGAGACTCCCATTCCCTCCACCCTTCCCATCACTCACGCTGTAAAGGACCTGTTTATAAAACTGTGGAAGAGGGTGTGTATTTGCATATTAAATAAGATCAAGAAAATATGTAACATATGTTGCAAACAGAACTAATGTCTAAACACATACATAAACCTGGGCTAACAGGTCCTGCCAAAATATTTTAACCATCTGTTTTTACTTAGCTGTTTTTGAACAAATTATATTTATTATGTTAATTTATTTTACTGTCAACAACACCAAATGACAGAGTTGCCTCTGAACAGCATCATTATATATCACATTCTGGCATAATACCAGCAGGGTTTTTTAATGCAACAGGAATAAATGCATATTAAAATGTCAATTTGTTTAAAATCTAGTTCAGGATGGTAAATACATCTCACAAATTCATCATGTTCCAACAGAAACTGTTTGCATGCAGACTATTTAAAGATAAGGCGCTTCGGCAGGACCTGGAAAAAGAGGCAGCACATGGGTCCTGTCTGAAGTCCCAGGTCCAGCTTTCAGGTTGATTCCAAGAGGAGGGGAAGGGAGGAACAAGGTGAGGGCTAATTCATATTTTTAGAAGTTGTGATTAAACTTCCCCACAAGTCTATCTTGCAGCATCCAGGAGATCTCCCTTAGATGAAGAAAAACTGAAACTCAGATCAACAACAAAACAATATTGATCCTCATCCCAGGTCCATGTCCTATTCCCCAGAATACACTGCTCATGCCTGGGCAGGAGACTCTGTCCCCTGGCTCTTCACTGGGCTGTTGCAAGGCAGGAACACCCAGTGCCACAGGCAACTGCTGCTGCAAGCCCATATCCAGCACGTGAGTTCAGTGACGGATGCTCTGAAGGCCCCAGCATCTTCACAAAAATCCCCCAGCAGTTAAGTTACGTGATATTTTATGGATCAGCTCCTCTCTCTTGTTTAAATAATTTTCTGCTTGTTGTCCAAAAGCAAATCCTTATTTCAGCAGGATTTTTTTGCTGACTCTCCTTCTCTGGAAGGGGCAGGGGGGTCCATCGCCCTCCTGGCTGCCTCCCTTTACCATCCGTGAGTTCAAAATCATTCCTCTCCTAAATTCCAAAGTCAGTACCTGTTCTCCTAAATCAGTTTGCTCCCCAATACCTTTTCCCATGTAGACAGTTGCTTACATCTTCCTGATGAAAACAACCTTTTCTCCAAATGACTGATGCTGAATCCCATATTCTTCTCCCATGCAGGCAGTGTGATCTCTCCTCTGGCAACCTTTCCCTTTCAGCATAATTCATGGGATGGTGTAGGCTGCTTTTGTTGCCTCATTCCTCTCTCAGAACCATGTTTGCTGGTCTGACCTTCCCTCACACAGTGAGAGAATCCTGCTTCTCCCAGCTCTGGGCTGTGCACGCTTTTACACCACTCAGCAGGCAGGTCAGGGAAGTGGCCAGAAAACCCCAACCTATCCTAATTCATCCTTCGCAGCCATGGGAAAATAGCCTATGGCCCCACACAGCTGGAAGCAAAGATTTTTATGTGCTCCAGAAGACAACTAGAAAAACTGGAGAACTGGAAAGTCTTCTGGGTTTTAAGCCAAGAACCATAAAGAAAATGGTTCCTAAAGACTGATTTTCCTTCTTTCTCTCTTCTGACCACATTTGACACATTGGATCATAGAATTGTTAAGGATGGAAAAGACCTTTAAGATCAAGTCCAACCATCAACCTGGTGCCACCAATCATGTTCAATATTGAACCATGTCCTGAAGTGCCATATCCACACATTTTTTGAACACTGTCATGGATGATGACTCCACTACTTTCCTGGGCAGTCTGTTCCAATGCATTACAACACTTCCTGTGAAAAAAAAAAATCCTAATATGTAATCTAAACCTCCCCTGGGACAACTTGAGGCCATTTCTTCTCATTCACTTGTTACCTAGGAGAAGAGACTGATCCCACCTCACTACGACCCCACCCTGCACCATCCTCACCTCCATCTGGTGCAGACCTTTGGAGCTGTTGTGATGATGGCAAGTAGTATAAATGCAGCAACTGGGACAATGTAGGACAGGCTATGGAATTTTCCCTGCTGTTTTTATGTGGATCTCAGAGAGGAGAAAAGAGAGTAAAATGAGCCAGAAGCCTTCAGAAATACTGAAGAACCAGAATAGAGCAAGATTCAAGTGGAACAAGTGGAAAAGTCCAAAATGAGATCATGAGCACAAATAATGCTCTCTGGCCATCCTGAACCGTCCTTTTGCAACAGTTTGCTCCGGGAGCTGAAGGAACTTGTGACATGTAAGCCAGGGACAATGGGACATTGTCCCTGGACATATTCAGGATATGGTGCAACATAAAATACAATCAGACCATGGTCCTGCAAAGATCCATGTGTATGCAAAACTATGCACATGAACAGTTCTGCTGAGACCTGAGAAATTACTCTGGCACAGATGGTTGAACACATGCACAAAACCTTGCAAAGCCAGAGCCTGGGAGAGGTATGGTCAAGGAGGAACTTTTCTGCCCTGAGAAGTCCTAATGCAGCATAACATTGCCTATGAGGTTGAATTAGCTGAGAAGCAACTAGTAAGGAAATATGATATTGCTTTCTGTGGTTTAAGGAGCAGACATCTTGGGATAAGATTTTGCTTAAGACAAGGAACAGGCTCCTTTTGCTTAACCTCAGCCTTTTGAGAAGTATAGCAAAGAAATACTGTGCACATAAATGTTTTGATGTCTTGCTAACAAATATTATAAGCCATGTCACCTTTGTTTAAATGCCCTTCCCTGTCATGACAAGGGCTGTTCATGCAGGATGGTAAAGGAATCCTTGTTTATAGTGTCCACAATAACACTAGATTTTGTCAAGTGCAGCAACATGTGAGAGGCAATGCCACGCAGTGCAAAGCTTGGAAGAATTCCCCCTCCCCTCTCTAAATTCTGCTTTTATGAGGAGAAAGGTTACGTGGTATATATTTCAGGAGTTGAAGTCCTGAGAAAATAAACCTCAGTCCAAGTACTCATCCAGCATACAACAGATATTCCATAAAATGTATGGGCTGATTTCACGCATATGGCTGCTCGTTTTACAAGGGGATGATTAAGATGGTCATGGTTATGTTGGCTTTTAGTCCACAAATGCCTCAGCTGTTCTGGATTCATTTAAAATCATAATGTACCTCTGTGTGTAAAAAGCAAGCAGCCAGCACTCCTCTGCTCTCACCATCCTGTAAATTCAGCCCTTTGCCTGTGACAGTGTTTCCAACATGGTTCATTAGTCACTATTGACTTACACAGTCCATCTCTTTCTTCTCACAGTTTACCATCTCCCTCTGCTCTGGCACCAAAGAGACCCATGGAGTGGACAGGGCTGCCTGGAAGAGATGAATTTTTATTGCCCTTTGCTGGCTTCCACCCCCCTTCCTGCTGCTTTTCTTGCTCTGTGATATCTCCCAACTGGCATTTCACAGCCTGCCTCCTGAGGGATGTCAGCCCACCCTGTCCTGGCCTTCTAGCCAGAGCATACTGCACTGCTCTGCTGGCACTTTCAGAGGAGTAGTTTATTAAGAAGAAGTGCTACCAATGGGAATGCAGTTCAAAAGGGCTTTTCCCCTTCCAAGACTGAAAAGTCAGCATTTGCACCTGAACCCAAAAGAGAAACGGGTCTGGCACTGTTGGGAGAACCAACTTTTCACCCCTGCAAATGGACAAGGCTTTTGTGGCATGGTCTGGGTGGTGCAGCGTTGTCCCCTCCCCAGGAGTCACACAGAGAGTGATTAAACTGGCAGGCTGTGACTCACGGAACATAACCACCTTTTTCCACTTTAATCTGTTTTGGTCATCTCAGGCTTTTCAAGCACATTCTATTTGATACTTCCTGCTTCAGAGGTTTTTCTTGCTGCAGCTGCCTAGCATCCCTTCCCCTCACCCTCCTCCACATCTTGTCCTGCATTTGGTTTATCTCTTCACTTTAAAAAGAAAAGGCATTTATTGCTTCATTCACATTAAGTGATTATCATGTAACAGAAATAAACTTCTTGTTCCTATATAATCATATATCACTCTGCAGAAGGCAGCCTTCAAACAACAGAGGTAGAAGTCTGCAGTGTTTTCATCTGAAGCAATCTTTGTTTCTTAAAAAAAAACAAAAAACAAACCCTAAAACCCCTAAGTCAGTATCTTCCCGCAACTGCAGCTGATTTCCTGTGTAAACTTAAACCATGTGATATTCCATAAAAGCTTCCAGCTCTAAATTACAGGAAATGAAAACCATCATGGAAAAGGAAAGCTTTGGACTAAATTCCCAGATCAGATATCGTTGCAACTCTATTTCAGTCTGATTACAATTTGGATGCTTTCTGACATACCTGTTAGTCATTAAAGGAGCTGATAACAGCTGTTGAGCACAATGTCACCCAGGGCCTCTCTGCAGGACAGAGACATCTTCATGCCCAGGGCACTGCCCCAGAGGTGCCACAGATGAAATCATGAGCTGAGGTTGATCAAGGGAAGCATTTTCACATAGCCATTGTGAACTGAACTTTCAACTGTACCATATCATGTGTGCTGTACACAGTAACAGTTTGCAGTTTGCTGGCCACACACCCACGCCTGCACATGTACGTGCTGATTCACCATCAAAGGCTTGGTGCTGCAGTTCTTTATTGCTCAGTAACATTTTCTGCAATAAGAAGGAAAGAGTTGTGCAAGGGAGTATGAGCTGATGCTGGTACAAAGTATATACGTGACATGAGAAAAGAGAGGAACTGATGTCATCCCATCCCACCTGAATTTGGAATATATGCGTGGTCCTTTGGGAGTGATGCTGTCTACTGCTTCTTAGAGCCTGAGTGCTGCTCTAATTCCACGGAAAGCTGAGATTACACCATGTCATCATACTATTGTGATATGCACCATGCAGTGTGAATGTGCAGATCTCCGTGTTTTCCCCAGAGGTCCGTTGACAGAAAGCACCCACAGCCCCTCATAGCTGAGACAAGCACACCACATAGTTAACAGCCTGCTACCTTCAGGTGGACTCTCTGTAGCTCTCATTTGCTGACAAGTGGCCAAACTGAGATTTATGGGTACTTGTCCCAGTGTTCTCATCTCACAAATGACTGAAGAAAGGGGAATTCCATTCCTTCGACCAGCACATTCTCTTCATTTCTGCAGTGTCTGTGTCCTTCAAGGCACTAAATCAGCCTGGCATTGCTAAGAAATAGGGACTTCGATTAAATAAATTAATTGCAATGTACTGTACAATCTCTTAATTGATATGATAGGGGATTTTTTAGTTTGTTCAGCCAAGATCGTAATTTTCTTTTTCAACTGATGCAGTGAATACTTATCAGACTGAAAGGAAGTTGAGGTAAAATATGAATTTTAAGGACAGTTCTTGGATACACTCTCACTCATTTCTGATCTCAAATGTCACAGGAGCAAAGCATCACTTCTACTGTGGAAGGGAGTCTTACTGGGTGCCAGATCAGTGCCTGTACCCCAGTCACCATTTCAGATGTTTTAACTTTTGCTGTCACTTCCTCACACAGAGTGGCAGTCCCTAGCGCCTCTGGGTGTTAAATTCTAGCTGTCCTGTTCCTGGTATTATGAAAGCATTTTTATAAACAAGAGTATCTCAGCAACCATCAATATTTAGGCCTGCATTGATTTCTGTCTTGTTACCAGAATGAGGCAGATGCTCCAGCAGGGCAGAGGGTCACATAGCCAGTGCCAAAGGCACCAAGACAATTTGCACAAATTGAGGACTTCAGCCAACACTTTTTATAAGCTGTTCTTGCTGAATGTCCCAAATGAGAGGCTTCAGTGCCAGCAAAATCATTAAAGTGAACAGCTTTGCCTTGTTTCCTACCCAGCAGACATTTCTGTTAGGGTAGGTCATTAGTTATTCCTGAGGTTGTTAGGTTATCGCATTGAATCTTAATCCACCTAATTCATCCCAGTGCACTCCTATTTGTTTCTAGTGCTTGCCTTTTAAAATACCATTAAATCATGTCACAGGCCGCCTCTGCACCTGCCAAGAAAGCTGCATGCGTTCTCTGATTTTCTTTGCCAGGTGAACTCTATTTAGTATATTCCTGGAGAAGACAGCTCATTGCAAATCCTCTTTCTCCTTCTCCTATTTCTCCTTCCCAAGCACACTTGCTCACACACTCTGGGGATTTTAACTTTTACATACCTAGCTCAGCTGGGCTCAAGTCAATCAGTGCTGTCCTGAGCAGATGCTGGTGGGTTTCCATTGCCTCGAGCTAGCCTGGGTGTCCCACTTTCTCTTGCTAAGTTATTAGGGCAAAGAAAGAGGGAACTGTTTGCCTTTGATAGTGTAATGCAAAAATAAGGAAATCCCAGCAAAATCTGCCCTTCTTGTGCATAAAACCCTTGGTTAAAAATTCTTAGCAGGATACTAAAAATAGAGAAACTCCACTGAGATCAGTGCACAGCTTTAAACCGAACATGTAAATTAATAAAGAAATGGCATTCTCAGTCCTATATAGCTTGTACTGAATTAGACCAGGGCTTTTACAGAACAAAGGAACCTAAAAAAACCCCTAATCTCACTTCGATGGAAAAAGGTCTCTGATCACTCCACCTGCCACTTCTCTCTGTGCCAAGAAAAACTCAAGTATACACCAAAAATGCTGAAGGAGAGTAGAGTGTTGCATTAAATTTATGTACCACTAGAGACTAGAGTTGAATGTGCTGACTGAACTTATTCTAATAACTTAGATGAGAAAAATCCATAGTGCAAATCACCTTACTTAGTTTGGTTTAACAAGAACTATTTACCCAAGAAAGAAAAAAACATGAGTGCTGATTGCTTTATCTCTCACCCAAGAAATATACATGGCCAGCTCCTGATAATGTTTTCTAGCTGAAAAATACCACAGAAGCAGAAGGGGAGTAAGTTGTTAGACCGGACTAAGGATTTGCCACAGAAAACAAGCGTGTTTGTTCATGTGACAAATGTTTACCATTGGTACAAGATTTGAAAGCATACAGGGAACCTGGACATCCTGGGGTTGTGCTAATGTTGTCTCAGGCATCATGGTGAACCTTACAGAGTGTGTTGAACCTTGTGCTTCTGAGTCCACATCATTGGGCCAGACCTCCATGCTCTTGGGCCATACTGTATGTCCTAGTTTCAGCCAGGACCCTAATGTTGTTCAATACCACCTCACATCATTGCCAGGGGCAGGTGAAAGGGACTCTCTCTGGCTTCTAAGAAGAAGGGCACAGCTTCGATCATAAAAATGTGTGGCATTGTCCAGCATTGTTCAAGTCGCCAGTGAGCATTTTTGCATGTGAAATCACCCTCTCTTTTGTAGATTTTTGTTATTTCTATTGTTGCTGTTATGGTCTGTTTTCTGATATCATTGCTGTTTCCAGCTACTTCTCAAACCATGATCTCTGCCTTTTGTGCCTCCCATTGGAGGGGGGGAGGAGAGTGGTTCTCAGTCTTTTTAGTGGGAGAACTAAATTGGGGAATACCATTCCTAAACCATGACACTGTGCCTATTACCTTATGGCAAATTCTTGTTTGCAATTCTCACCTCATGTATACACTTATGTGAAATTTGGTTTGCGGGAGTGGGCAAGGGGCACAGTTGGGAGGTGGATGAAGTACACAAAGACAGGGGGTCGATGGGTTGCTCCAGTCACATTAATTGCCAGTGACTATAGGGCAAAAGTCACCTCCACCCTAAATTACATTAGCTGAAAAGAGCAGACCCTGATCTCACAGGGCCAGATCTTGTCCCCACACTTTGTCCAGTGAGACCCACATGTGTGAGTCTGGTCTGACCTGTAAGGTGGAAAATGAGGAGTTAAGGAACACCCTTGGCAGGACTTGGGGAATGTGGGGAAGAGAGAGAGTGAAGGGACTAAAGCTACAGCAGGTGCTCAGTACTAAAAATGGGCAAAGCTGCTTTAATTAAAAATTTGGAACTTCCAAAGCTTGCTGGGAAGCCAGAGTGTCTATGAGCAGCCTTTGCTGCAGCCGTGGTCTGTAGCAGCTTGTTTAGTGTATGTGCCCATGCAGGGGTCCCTGCTGAAATTACCGGGGAGGTTTCCAATTAGCACCAATTCAGGCAAGTTACTGCGGGGTTTTCATGCTGCAGACACACCTCCCCTGGGACACAGCATGAGACCACCCGCTCACATTGCATAAACCACAAAAAAACATTAAACTTATAGGAACTGTTCTTAGTCACTACCAACCCATACTAGATTTGAACCATCCACTGAAAGGTGAAAGGTTAATGTGAGCTAATTTTTTAAATCATTGCTGTAACATTAGGAAGAAGCTCTGGTAACCTTTGGGGGCTCCTGACTTACTGCCTGGTGTTCATTTGGCTGATCCTACGGGCTACAATCATGATAGGATAGTGTCTCAAGAGAGCAAATAAAATTCAAGAGGTACATTTTTCTTCTCAGTGCTTGCCTGCCATAACACTGAACCCTTCATTAAAAATGTGATAAGCCATGCAATATATTTTCCTGTATATTATAGCCTTTAATCTTTAATGTTAATGACAGAAATTTTACCATTAGCAGGACTGTATTTTGCTCCACACTTTAGACATTCTTTTGTAACCATGAATTCTTGCCCTCTTTCAGACAGATGGTAACTATTTCAGCTTGAATTCCTTTTTATAGTAACTTAGAGGGAATTTGAAAAAACAACTAAGCTATAACTAAAACAGAAGTTACAGCATCGCAATGTCAAACCCTTTTTTCCTAGCCATGACCACCTTTTGACTTTGCTGTTACTAGGTGTGTCCCCTGAAACTGAAGTCATTTTTGTAAATACTGCTGACAAGGAAGAATCAATCCACCTCAATCCCCAAGTCATGTTGCCTTGATTTGTGCACGACTTAGAGGACAAATTATTGGCTGATCAGTTGGAAAATTCTAGTGTTTATGAAACACGTAAAGCCATGTTGGAGAGTGGGGCTTGGTCCAACAATTAATAATAAGGCTGGTAAAGAAGGAATCCCTGAAGTTTAATCCCTTTTACATGTTTCTCCATGTCCTTCATACACACCTTTCTAGCTTCTCTTGTAGCTTTGACCTTTGTAGCTGTTAAATGGAGATAATAGCACTGACACCTGCATGTTGCACCAGCTTTCCAAGGAGTCCTTAAGTGTGATGCATCTACTTACAAGATTAGTATCACATTTCACATAAAGTCAACATCCAAAAAGCACTATGGGATTGACCACATCTCTTTTCAAGATAGGAAAGCAGTCATGAAGAAATCTGTCAAATCTGAGATGGGGATCAGGGATTGGGGGCATAAGGAACATATCTCTCTTTAGGTGCAGGGTGCCAAGCATAATGGGGTCCAGTCTGCTGGCATGAGATTCCTGCACCCATAATGATATGGGAGGAACAATGAAAGAGTTCAGTCCTCACCTTGATCCAGAAAGAGTTTCCTTTGGAAACAATCTTCCAAGTACAAGGCTTGGGTGAGTGTGATACCCTCCCTCCATCACCAGCCCTTCCTGTAGGCTGGTCCTCGGTCCTTGGCAGTAGCCAAAGTACCTGAGGTGCCAGGGTGTGTGCTGGCCAGGATTTGAACAGCCAGTCTGGGGAATGGCCAGGGAAAAGTGATCTGCATGACAGGCAGTGGTCTTCACAGCTCATGAGCTTCCTAGAGGTGTCCAAGCAGAGACAGTTTTTAAGGAAGAAAAAGGACATTTGGGTACTACGGCCTCCAGTGACTTCTGTTCCTTCATTAAGGGTAAGAGAGGGGATGGAGCACCCATGCAATGACAAACATTACTGATACTATTGCAAGCAAGGACAAGCGATAAACCACTGATAGTGGAGCCGGGGGGGGAAGGGTCTGCTCCTGCAGTGATCCCACTTTCCTCTTCTTCTCTGAACACTGGCCCTGTGGCCTGAGATATCTCCTGATCACCCTGATCTACAAGAGGAGGACAAGCATTCCTCCTGCTTCAGATTAGTTTAGTCCTACTGGCATGGAATATATCCCTGAAAATCATTACATCTTAGCACTTTCTCCAAGCACCATAGCTCCTGAGGCAACACTCCTCCATGCCAGGGCTGTAACATGAGCTTGAGCCATTGCGCACTGGGGAGCAGCAGGGCTGTGGGGGGAACCCAAAGCTGTGTGCATGAGGCCGAAGGGATGGGGAAACCTGAGGTTTGAGATCAACTCTTGTCTGTTCAACACGTCCCTGGTGAGCCATGGGCTCTGTGCTACTGGGAGTGCTCTCCCCAGCTGGGCACAGTAAGCTGGTCGCTGGTGGGCTGCTGGTGGTGCTTTGTCCTTCTGGTGGTGGGTTTGGGTGACAGGGACAGGACAAAGCCTCCCCTGAGCCAAGAGCAGAGGCAAAACTTGTTGAAACTCTTGAACACAAGAAGGCATGAGATCACGTCTGCTTCATGAAAGCCCAGTTGCTTTACAGCCCCTTGACTGTCAGCAGGAGCAGGACCAGGATTGCTGTGTCTAGCTGGGGGGAAATCCAGCAAAATGGAGACACTGACAGCCACACCACACCCCAGGATCAGAAGGGCTGACCCCTGCTGAGCTGCATAAACCTGAGCCCAGTGCATTTAACCCGTCAAAGCAGGGGAAGTGCTCTGGCCACCAGGCACCACCCTAGCTGCTGAAGGCTGTTTGGCAGAGTCAGGGGCCTGAAGTCTAACGCAGCTATCTGATGGGAGAAGAAACACCAAGGATAACAATCCTCCTTGCCCTGAACAAACAGGACGTCTAGCTCTTTCACAATACTTTTAAGTCTTCAGCAATATTTCACCTTAATGCTACTAACAACAGTGCTGGATGACAGCACTCCCATTTTACTAGCTTTTCTGTCTTCAGTTCCACTTTTGATGTCTTCACTCATAGGCATGTACAAACATGCTTAGCTATAGAAGTGTATCCATCCATATATGTCTACTTGCTCTTGGAGGGAATGCAAATTAGATAGGCATGGATTATTAAGAGCCTTATTTTGAGAAATTGTTGGCATGTGTGCACATATACTCTGATTAATATATGTATTGAATTCTGGCAGGCATATTTATTTGTCACTACTTATGATTAGACACTCAAAACCAGGATGTGTCTTCTTTATTTACCAGACACTGACACTAGGAAAAAAGTATTTCAAATGAAAAACACAGCTTCTCAGAGTATCAGGTTACACTGAGAAGTTTGTTCAGGAATTTTGAGAGTTTTTTCAAAAAATTCTTCATTTGATAGCAATCACAGCCACTTGCTCTGTCTTGGCTTTCCAGTGAGGGCATGTGAGGCACAAGGGCAGAAGGGAAGAAGCATCTTCCTATGTTGGGGATATTTCTGGTTTCTGGCATTCTTTAAGGCAGAGACTCTTACCGTTCTTTCAAATTTAATGTTGTCAGTGAGTGCAAAGATCTGAATAACAAATCAAACCTTTCCTGAATTAGGCTTGGCTGAGATGGGACAGGCTTCTCACTGGGCAAAAGGGATTTCAGAGGCCTGAATATCATTACTTCCCAAAATATAAGCCCCTACAACCTGCCAGGTTTCTGCATAGTTAGATTAATTTTCCCCCTTTTTTTTCTATGCTAAATTTGGTCCTGAACACCATAGGTTTTTAGGTATTAATGGACCTTTTCTGCCTCTTATCTGTAATTATTACTATTGATTTTAAGACCACGAAGCTATTATTGGAAGATCAGCAGCCCCATATCCTTTTTTGAGGAAAACCTAAACTTTTCAAAATTCCATTTAAAATTCTAGCAGTGGTAATGTGCAAGGGCTGTAACTACTGAGGGCCCTGCAATACTGCTACAGCCATTCCCATGTAGCCATTCAATGGGAAGATGCTTTCATTAAAGCCTTCATGAGCCTGACCCAATAGATTAGTAATGTTTCAATCTTTGATTTTCATTAACAGGTCTATATTATGAGATTGACATCGTAAATCTTAACTGCAGCTGAGGCTCTGTTGTGATTGATAGTGTCAATGTTTTCCTGTTACTTGAACTTCCAGCTATTGTCAATGTAATTCCCGCTACTGCTTCTGGAGAATGTTATACATTACACCCAATACTGGTATCTTTTTCTGAATGTAAGCGGACTGTTTCCTGCAACTGTAATGCAGTAGCATTAAAATGTATGTGGTGATCCAGATCTAGCAGAGTAAACACTAAATCACCAATGGGCTTAATTAGCACAAGGTGAGAAACTTCTGGCCTCCAAGGAGTTGCAAGGCTTTTGTCTGGGAAGGGAAGATTCAAACGGACCCTCCTTCCCATCATCAGTTTTGTTACAATTTATTTTGTTACATAAAGTTCCTGTTTGGTGGGTTCTATCTGTGTATTTTCATGTCAATCAGTATGCACTTTGGCATGCTCAGTAAATAATAACAATAGATATTAATTATAGGCAGTTCTCGTTTTATCACACCATACCTATCAAAAGCCAAAACTTTACCTCATCCTCTACTATAGTATTATAAACTAATGATTAATATTTCTAATCTTTTACTGGACAGCTATAAATAATCTCCCATTTTTGTTTCTTGGACTTTCAACAGCTTTATCTCTGCTACTAATGTCTTCTTATGTCTTCAGAAGGAATAAAGCAGAAAAAAAGAAGATAATGATTTAATCGAAGACAACTGAAATGGCAGTTTTGCTGTGCAGACAATAACAGAGTCAATGGTTCTCTCAGGACTCCTTTTTGAGAACCATAAAAACCCTGTACTTAAGAAATAAGAGTTAATACACACTTATAAGAAATGTTTTTCTATTTGAGGAAAGGAATGAAGTCTAATACATTATTGGCTGAATCTTAAAACATTTATGATGGTGGGAAGACAAGGTTTTTATTATACATTTCATCTTCACTTCTCCATTTATTCTTACAGTAAAATCAAATAATCAGTAACAGGCTGATAATTTGGTGTCAAATGGAACCTAAACCACCCATGAAAATGGAAAATCATTCAAGCAATAGGTGAACCTTTAGTGATTGAACCTTAACTAAGTAATGGACTACAGGAGGTACCAGTCGGGCATTTTATCTTGCTCCAAGGACTCTTTCTCTCATTTTAAAGGGCTACTGGCATAAACAGTTATGGGGAAGTCTTCACGCCATTGAAATTGCTGGACAGTAGAATTTTCAAAATTAGTTTCCCACAGGTCTTCTTTTCTACATGGGAGAGAACAGTATGATTAAAGCTATCACACAAAGGAGGTCGGATACTGCAAACACATATCTGGTTACTGTCCAGCAGCAAAAATATGAACAGTCCTGAGACAATTTATTTCAAAACTCCTTTCTCACTTTTTAATGGTGTTAACTGGAAACAACTAGGGAACTTCCAAGCGCAAATTTGGTCTGGATTGCTGGAGACTAACCAAATGAAAGGTGAATTTAGACTAAAAATAGTATAAGCAGCTTACAGGCTTATAACTACAGATGAAAGATTATATTCTGCGGGGGAGTTTTGCAGGGAACTCAGGCAAAAGTGTTCAATGTCATTGACCAGTTTGTCACTTTCCATTACAAAATATATATATATATTTTAGGACAAGAAACTTCATCAAAGAAAAATCAAAATGTGAAAAGATGCTGGAGTATCTAATTTTCTTTTGCCCTTGTACCATTTTGCAAGCACGTTTTGAGTTTTTATTCTAAAGAAATAAATAAATGCAGACTGTGCTTCTTAATAGCATTAAGAGCATCAGTCAGCTGTGCTGGCTGGATCTGGATCAAACAGTAGAGATCAAAAAGAACATAAATGTACCTGATATTCCATCATATCCAGAAATAAACTCCATGCACCAGAAGGACTAAAGTGAAGAAACATATATGTTGAGTATTTTTATTTCCAGTGTTCCTTCGCAGTTACTGGATTAACTCACCCTTCATCCCCTCTTTACTCATTCAGATCTTGACTCTTTTATCCTCTGCTGGCAAATTGAAGGTCTGTCTTGTGGTCAGAGGTCACTGAATTAATCACTTTAAACAAGAGATTTGCTGAGGTTTCAGAATTTCTAGTGTGACCTATTTCTCCTTTCTGTTTTCCACAGCTTTCCCCCCGTTGTTTGTAAAGGAAAAATCTGTGGAATAAGATCAAGAGTCAGAAAGTGCCAGGAAATGAGTGGTCTTGTGGCCCAGCTTACAGGAAAGTGAATGGCTCATATTCCCAAGCCAGGAGACCTGGCTTGGTTGCTGACATCTTTCCAGTGCAGGATCTGGCCTCTGCAGTAGAAGGAGGTAGTGATGTGGGCTCTGTGGCAAAGCACTGGAGGACAAGTTTCCTCCTAGTGTTAAAATTGGCACCCTTTAGTCCCAGAGTCCTACCCAGTTACATGGTTCAACCAACTGGAAATGCAGCCTTCTTAATGTTACACCAAGTATAGTTTTCAAATTATCATTATACAAGCAGTGGAGTCTTTAGGATCTGGTGGTTTTCTTTGACTGGTACCAGCTCTGTAGGGAGAAAATCACCAAAACATTTTGGAAACTTCAACTGTGACCAGACAAGATGAATCAAGAGGAATATATGCCTGTTTTGCTACAGAAATTGAGCTGAGACACCTCACTAGTACAGCAGTACAGCTGGGAGGGGAGTCTAATCTCTTCTGTGCAGACACTGCAGCAGCAGCATATGTGCACAGGGATGAGTGTGAGCTAAACTATCACCAGGCTCTTCTGTACAGCGTAAATGTGTCCCCTTTTATGCACTGTATCTATAATTTCTTTAGTTACTCTGGTGACAAAACTGCATTCCTGCAAGCCTGTACTGTAAACAGTGTTCCAAATATAAAAATACTCTCTGCACCTTATCTAGAAACCAGGAAAAAGGAGAGTATATACATATACATATACATATATATATATTTGGCAGCAATTTATGCCACACGGGCAAGAATACATCAATTGTAAGAAAACCATCGTATTACTTTTTTTCTCTGGTTGATTTTCAAGCTGAATCCAAGTCCCCAGTGGAACCACCAATAAACGTGTGCTTGGGCAGTGTGGAAGGAGAAGGTTAGCAAAAGTCCTGGGGTATTGTGAGCAGAACTGTCCTCAGATGCCAAAATACATCAAGCACCTCTTTTATTGAGTTGTTGTTCAGTCCAGAGGTTTCCCCTTTTGCAGCCATCTTCTCTCTTGTAAGATGGAGTGGGACAATTTCCATGTGCATTAATATTCCAAGGGCATCACAGAAGCAGCAAACCCTTTGAAGAGTAGAGAAGTTCTTTCTAGTTATTTCCCTTTGGAGCTGATTCCAATGCAAATCTGCATCTGAACAACTGTTCAGTGACTAATGCAAGAGTTGTACCTTGACCAGTTGCAATATTGTGCTCAAGACTTTTTATATGCTCAGTTTCCACTGAACCAAATAGGATTTAATGAAAGTGCTGTAAGGTTTAGTGAAATGAGGGTTGTGGTTGGGAGTCAGGGCTCAAGCATGTTTTTCCTTGGTTTATGTTCTATTTGGATATAGGGAATGTACTTTAAAAACCAGCATTTTTTGCTCACATGCACAGGGGAGTCAGTGTAGATGGGAAGAAAAGGGCACTGCCTGCTCAGCCCTTGCCCCGTCACAGTCTTTCACCTGCTGGCATTGTTCTCAGCCATCCCACAAGCATTAACTGCCTTTAACTGGATTACTCTATTTTCTATTCCTTCGATCTTCACTACACCTTGAAATATTGCATTTAAAATGTAAAATAAAAAACCGACTAATTCCATTAACTCAAAATAGGTCTCTAATTGACCTCTTAATATGGTGTATTTAATGTGACACTGTACCATTTTCATATGTAAATTGAATGATTCTTAATAATTCAGTGCTTCTATTTTCATTCTATAGAATACATCTTCCAAAGGAGTTGGGGGAACATTGTGAATTCCTGTCATTTATCACTCTGCCACAAAAATGAAACTGCAGCTGCCACCGATATGAAAGAGTACATTTTACACCTGCCTTCCCATGCCTTGCTCTTGCACTGTACAACTCCAAAAACTTTATACATTTCTTATTAATAAACATACTGAAAACTTGAATGTGAACATACTTTTTCTTAACCTTTTCTGTAATAGGCAGGAGAAGGTGCATACAAACAGCAATTCCTATCGCAGAATTCAGCTCATACCCACAGCTATTCCAAGGAATAAAATGTACACTGAGCAGAACTAGTTAATTTTATTCTATGTCAGGCTCCTAGGCATCATCTCCCCCTACCACCTCCCTCTCCCCAGCCAGCCCATCCCCTCCACCCCCAGGGTGACACTTCACATTTAATCTAAACCCTCTCAGATTAAGCGGGCGTGTAATTTACTCCCACAGTAAAGTCCATTGCAACTGCGGAGGTGATGTAAAGGGGAGTTGTTTAAAGGATGTTAAGCCTGCAAACCTGCATGAAAAACCCTCTTGTTGGAGCTGGCAGGAAAGCCTTTAATGTGCATTCAGTCTTGCATTCATCTGGGATCTGTGTGTGGTATTGACTGATGTTTTATTATTGTTTGGAAGATAAAAATATTTAACTTAAGAACAACTCACTTGCAGGAAGGGCTTTATATAGTCATCATAACATTCTTCTCCCACTGCTGTGAGTGTAGGAGGCAGGGTACTTTTCTACCACTTAACGTGTGAAGTCTGACATATTTTAAGAACATTATCAAAATTCAGCTTTAGAAATCACTGTAAATCTAAAACCAAAGAAATAAATCCGTAGTCTTTTGACAATTTCCCTCAGCTAAACTATTTCAATATGCTATTTTTATTTTTATTACTCCTTTCTGCTTTTGGCAGCACAAGTCTTTTCACCCAAATAGGGTATAATGGACCATGAAAGCAGGTTACATCCTCGGAACCCAAACGTCAGCTGCAGTTAAGGTGAACTGCTCCATTTTAAGGCACAGTGAGTTACCTTGTGCTTCACTGGAAACCTCAGCCCCAGAGAGAGAGAGGAACCAGGAAAGGAGGAGATGGAGCGCGACAGCTCTCGGGCCACTGGTGGCTCCTCGTTCAGAATTGCTATGAAGTAATAGCTTTTTTAGAGAAATACAAGTGAAAGCATTGTTGCCAGATTTGCACTATTTCCTCTCCTCACAGACCATGTGTTTTATACAGCTGACAGTACGTTTGTTACAGCCTACCCTCAGATGCATGCCAGCAGGACACACTGGAGATTGTGCGTCCAGACCAGAGGATTTCTTAATCATAGGCCTCTGACATCTGCTGCACACTTGTTACACAGTTGGAACGTGAACAGAGCTTTTAATTTTGCTCTTTGATTTTTGCATTCCTGTTTTTAAATGCTGTTTGTGTAATTTATGTCTCGCAAGCCTTCAGAAGATTGGTGGAAAAGAACCTCTTTATTTGAACTCTCTGAAGTGCAATATTTCTCTTGGCTTTATTTTTCCCTCCTTCTAAGCTTATGTATTATCATCTGACAAATTGGACCTGTTCTTTTCCAGCAAGTTATTTGAACACATACTTGTAGCTGCTTTTAAGAACAGTACAGCTTTCAGATAATTTCATTGTTATTTTATGTGCCAGATGTGGTTTGTTTTCTGCAGCTGGAGAATTAGAAAAAATGTTGCATAACATCCATCTATTCTTTTACAAATAGAAATTAAAATCTACAGATAAAAGATAAGTGGATCCTGCAGAACCCAATACTGCCTTATTTCACTTGTCTCCTTATGCTGAAATGAGTTCAGACTTGCAGTCACCTCCCTGCCAAAATACAAGCTCGTCACTCATCTTCCCTCTCCCTGGGCTTCCCCAGATGCCCTGTTCCTCTGCATTGACTGCATTTGACTTATTAATCAATTAACTGCATGTAACTTAACATGTCCATTGACCAGAAGCACCAAAAGAAATCCCTTTTTATTCAAACCTTCAAAAAGAGTTCAGTAAGCCTTTTGGTTACTCTCCATTGACTACATCATCCACATTAGCAGATTTACTTTTGATATTCAGAGATTCATTAAAAGCTAGGATGCACCCTGAATTTTATCCATACTCTTGCAACCTCCTTTTATTTTTTTCTTCAGGAGATATTACACAGAGGAACAGCTGGTGTCTCTAATTTATTCTAAAGTGCCCTGCATACCACCAATGAGGGCTGTGGGATGAACCCATGGAAGGATCTTTGTACAGAGCGAAGATACATTGTGGATTCTCTCTCCTTCCAAAGGAGATTAAATGCAAACACATTTAGCTCAGAGGGGATCGAACAGGGCAGCCAACGTGCATCCAGCTGAGAGCTCTGTGAGTTCTGGGTGACACTGACTTTCTTCAAAGGAAAAGATAGAAACAAACTGATTTTATGGATTCCATGAAAGTTGCCTCTGCAAATGATGACTAGAGAAATGGAGGTACCAGTCTGGCAGAAAGCTAAATTTACTCCCAAGCTCCACAATAATAGCAACTCATCTTTCTTTGAGAATTGCTTGTCCATGTGTATCTGAGTGTGCACTGCTTCAAACGTTTGTGAGACAGCATTTGTCACTGTGTGTTCCCTTTGCAAAGTGTCCTGTCTCACTGGGGTAAGTTGCCATGGTCCATGTTTCACCTGAGGATGAGTGTAAATAGCTCAGAACAACATGCAAAGCATGTGCATAAATTACTGATGTGCTCAATCTGCAGAAAGCTACAAAGCAGTGTCCTTGAAACATTCCACATATTTTAACATTGTAATTAAATAGATGTTTTATGTATTCATAAGTAAGTAGTTTATGATCACTGACTCTGAAGGCGTTCTGCAGGTAGGAAAGGGACTACCCCACACCTGGGAAAAGAGAAGCCTTTTTCAGGTGACAGGGCTCAACATCTTTCTGGTTTGTTCTTATTTTTATAGATAGAGTTGATGAGGAATTGACAGACCAAGTCATTAGGGCTTCAAAAAGTTTAAATGTAAGCCATCTTGACTCTAGAAAAATACTTAAGTACACACGCAGCATTTTCTGTTTTCAAGGTGCCACAAATGTTAATTAACAAATGAATCTTGCTTGCCTTAGCTAAAAAAGTCCTTCGTCAGTCTTGGATTTCCCCCCAAAAGCCAACAGCAAAGGCCTTTATCGTAACTGCTGCAGTAGCACTGGGCACAGATTATGTCTTGACTAACGGGAAATGATGCAACAAAAAGCTTTATAGATAATGAAACCATCTGCTAAAAGCAGTGCATTGGGAGGAGGCTGGACTCTGTTACAGAAAGTTATGCATCATCATGCCCATGCTCCCAGCAGGCAGGACCTTGTAGGTAGCTCTCTGCCCACTCCAGCACAAACCCACCAGTCAACAGCAGTTTCCCCACTGCTCGAGGAAAAACTGTGTCACATGGGCCAAAAGGGATTTCACCATGTGGCCACCCTCCCTCAAAGGGCAGGCTAGCCTGGGCCTGCAGGATGAGGGTGGAAAGCCTTGCATGCTGCTTATTTCGTTATCCCAAATTCGTTTACACAGGGATATAAAGATATGAAATGCTTCACAGCCAAGTGCCATAGGTGGTCCTTCCCTAGGGAAGCCTGGACAATTCATGGATGGAGCTGCAATGAGGGTGGGTTCTCAACCAAACAGGTTCAATGTATTTTAGCTTGTCTGGACAACATTCAAATCTCCTAAGTTCCTCAGTTTCTAAACTATATTTCGTCCAGTAATTCTGAGGCAGCCCATGGGGACAGCAAAGCAGAGGAATCAAGTCCTGAAAAGTAAAGAGAGCTGCAAGTCTATTTACCAACTATTTTCTTGGTGGCAATGTAATGAAAGTTCTAGAAGGAATGGGGAGCACAAGAACATGGGTATCACATATGAGCAACAGAGGCCTGCCAAGGAGGATGGAGGGCACAGTCCATGGCCATACAGAACTCAAAAGTGAGGCTGGGAGCTGCAGAGATGCAGACTTAGGAAGGTGCATGACAAAGGCAAAGGCAGAATAGAGGACAATTATTTCAGGGAAACTAATTTGGCCAAGACAGGATTGGCAGACTCAAAGTGAGGCAGAGAAGACAGAGGATGAAGAAACAAGTTGCACTAAATTGGATCACAGGGTAACATTCTATAGGAAATTACTATGTTTGTGCATTTCTGTATGTCTCCTTTTACAGTTCTGTTCCAACATATCATATAGGTAAATCTTATTTTCCTAATTAAACCTGTTGGCTCTGCATCACTGTAATTGAAGGGTTCTGCACTTTTCACAGCAGGAGCTCAACACCAAGTACAAATTGATATTAAAGAGGAACTGTTGTGCAAGCACATGCTGAGAGGACCTGACAGCATGTTGTGCAGCTCAGCCACTGGCACAAAACCAGCTCTCAGCCGAGCACTGAGCATGCACACCACTTCTAATTACATGATTTCCTAATGTAAATATCTCTAGAAGAAAAATATTAATGTGACTTCGACAGGACATTTCTTCCCTGATCTCAAAGCGCACCCCAGAAGTGGTGGTATCTAGTCACAGCTGGAACTGGACACTAAGAAATCCAACAATGCCTGTGCATCCAGATCTAGTTGACTGCAAACTTTTCAGGAAGGTTAGTTGGGAAGAGGAGAGAATCAAAACACTATTGCCCATAGCATCTGCCAAGAAACGTGCTTATTGTTTTTACAGCCTCTCATTTGGGAAATCACCTTAACACCTGAATGCTGTCTCAGCACATTGTGAAAAGATTCAATTTCCTGCATTATTCCAATTCATATCACTAACCTGCAATCGTGCTGGTCAATAAGTTCCTTGATTTTGATGTTAGCTTTCCGTATCCCACTAATTGACGCTTGAGAGACATACAGTTAGTGGTCACTGTAGTGGAACACTGAAGAACTACAACTATTGCAATATTTTCAAATCCAAATCACTTGAAAAGAGTAAAGTTTTAAAGGAGCTGAGATAAAGCACAGGATTAAAGGAACAGACTAATGATATTATTATAGACAGCATCTCCATTTTCATTCTGACTTGCACTTTGCAATCAAACACAACATCTTATATGTGCTATACGACAACACTTATTTTAAAGAAAAGTTCCACTGGGCAGGCAGGCACTACATTGAATTAAAAGGTACCTCTCTCTTTCCTATAAGATTTAAAATGAAGAACCTAAGGAAAATAATTGCCTGACTGCTGAGAAATGATACATAAAGCACAACCATAAATGTGTGATATGCTCTGTGTACGTATTTAAATGTTCCCTAGTTACCCCTGATTACAGCTTGCCACATCAACAAAACACCTGGTCTGGTATTTTTTCTTACACTGAAACCTCTTGGCCAAGCAGGAATTTTTATCTGAAAAGCAGCTGAAACCTTTGTTTACCATCTCATAAGACATGCTGTTAGACTCTTGTGCTGAAGATCTTTTTTAATGACGTGCTTGATGGGATTGAACGATGTATGTTCACCAGCTTTCACCTTCATATTAACAACAGCACAGTTCCTATCTGAAACGTCTTCTATAATTGTGTAATTACACACCTCATTTATCCAATTGTTAAGCCAAGAGTCTGATTAAATATTAACAACTGCTTGGTTCTCCTAGTGTCATTAGTTGGAAAGCAACCCTGTAATCTCAGGTAACACATGATGGTAATTATCCTTCACAGTTTCCCTTAGCTGAAAATCCAGCACAATCAGAGCAGATAAGGTTGCCCAGCGGAAAGCACGTTACCCCTTTGTTCCTCTTACCTCAAAGCTGCCTGAGCCCTGTACCACGTGTATGGACTTCCCACAATAGAAAAGCAAACATATACAGAGCACTGCAAAGGAGGGCACTGTCTGATTTGCCCCTCTAATCCCATCCTGCATTCTGAGAGATTGCAGCCTGACTTCCAAAGTAATTTTTTTACTTTAAGTCAAAGAAGGGACAGTTTGGTTTGGCCCAAACGTCCCTTCCCATAGAAAGCAAGGAGGAGAGCAGAGCAGCACGGCTTGTGACCAGAGACGTGAGAGCTGGGAATGATATTCTTATATGTGGTCTTGCATCAGAGGGGCACATGGCCTGGGAACATTCCAAATTATAGGCAAACTTAGCTGAAATGCATAAACCAGGAGCAAGCTGCACTTCGGATACACTTTGCATGGGAGTATCACCAGGACCTTTAAAATAAAATGTTGCAGAAGAGAGCATCAAAATGCTATAAACAACCCAATGCAATAGCAAACAGATGTTTTGCTCAGGCCCTGAGAAGTCCTGTGTGCTGCTGCCCACAGCCCTCACCAGAGACCTTGGGACCTGGGGGACCCTGCGCTGGGGGGAGGGACACAAGCAGGCATCCTCTGCCTCAGGAATCAGGACCACATGAAGGGGACATTTGAATGGGAAGCCCTAAGCCATGGGCATGGGGGAAGCACGGGGGTGGGCATTGCTGAAACCGATCCAGCAGATCCTTTTCCCAGCTGCTGCGGCAGCATTAATAGAGGACTGCCTGGAGCAGCGGGGCTTTCCCCCCATTAACATCTTATTATGATGAAAGGAGCAGTTTATACCTCCCAGAATTATTGCTTCCAGGCTGTCTGTAAACTCAGGTGAAACCTTGCATCTGGTTCAGGTTTTCAGGCTTTCTGTTGCAGTGGGGAGGACGGGACCATAATTTGTGTGTGAGGAGAGCAGGGCTGGAAGTGGGCTGACACAAGGGGGGCTTGCCACCCACCAAGCTGGGCCACCAACCCACTGCCTGACATCTGCTGTGCACAGCTCCTTGTCTCTCCTCTTCCATGGTGCAACACAACACAGCACGGCTGGTGCTGGCACACCAAGGTGTCAGGCACAGCCCTGCATGGGGCTGCAGGAGGGGAAGGGGTCAGGGTTTGCTCTGAGACCTCTTGGCATCAGGGTGGGTTACTCCAGAGCAGGGCACACAGAGGGGCTTTACAGACACAAAAAGGCCCATGAGAGAGCTCTCTCATCTGTAACATTTTGCAGTTCAGCTCAGGCTCCCAGTACGGCTCTGGCAGGTGATGAATTTGAAATAAGATTTGCAAGATCACAGTCAGAAATCAATAAACCTCATCAGCTAGGATCTAGCAGCTGTCTGAAACAACAGGTTACAGCAGATGATAAACACTTTAGGGTGGGGGAAATGCATTAAAAATAAGACCAAAATATGATCATAAAGCATGCTTTCCAGCTGCTAACCTTACAGGGGAGCAAAACCTGAGAAATAACCACATTCAGATATATCCCTTAAAAGACAGGTAGCACAGCCTCTTCAAGGATGGATAGTATCTTCATAGGGAGGACACGTTATGACACAAGTTACCAAATAGTTCCTTGTTTAAGTTTTAGCTGCCAGGTTTTGTGATTCCTAAAACTGAATTATCAATTCCTATATTCTTTCTGAAATCCACTTTAAACAATCCATATCCACTCCTCTGCAATAATCTTTCCATGATACTTACACCAGTTGTGTAAATAAAGGCTTCAGTGAAATACTGTAGATCCTCATGACTCTCAGCTCCAGCAGGGATTTTTTTGGAAGCTGAGTAAATGCTCAAGCTCACCTTACCAGCATGCATCTTGTAGATGGGACATGGAATAGAAGATGCTCTTGTCTGGGAAACATTGGGAAACCCCCTCATGGCCTGTAGCCTATCAACATGTGGTGGAGGCTTCCCTCTTCATCTTTTTCCTTTGCAGCCAAAGCCATAAGAAATGGAATTTAAGCCAAAAATAGTAAATACAGACAAGAAACCAAGGCAGAACACCAACAGGGATGGTCACTGAGACATGCTTGGGGAAATCAGAGTGACCTCTGTCGCCTAGGACTGGAGTGAGTATTTCCCAACTTCTCCAGCATGGGCTGGGACACAGCACTGGGACCTGGTGCTGCCAAGCCAGATAGGGGGAACACCAGCGACTTCGCTCTCACTGGAAGTGTTGCCTCAAGGCCTGTGAGGGTGAGACCCAGCAGTCTGTGAGAAGAATTAAATTTGTAATGAATTTGTAACAGCAGCCAGGTACCTGCGTGGCTGCGTTTTCTCCTGTGTGGAACAGGTTCCCCCACAGAGGGAAACTCTGCAGCCGCCCATAGAGAGCAAGTGTGGAGCTGCAGGCTCACGTGCTAATTTCTCACTGGAGTCACAGAGAGAGTCAAGAGTAGGTGGGCAAATGAAGCCTTTTTGGCCAATGAATGAAAAGCACACAAAACCACACCTGTTTCCAGATAGCTTAGCTAGCTTAGAAAGATCATCTCAGGAAAGGAGGCACTGACAGGGCCACCATTCCTGGAGAGGTTTCTGGCTTATTACAATCTTTCTGTGTTACACTAAATAAACCACTTAAAATTATGTTGTTGCTATTTAAAGGAATTGTAACAACTGATCATCAGAAAAGATAGGCCTCTGATGAAAAGTCAAAGAGAAAACACACAAAACTAGATTTTTGCAGCACATCAGTACACTATCTTCTGTACTGCTGCAAGAAGTTCCACTGAAAATAAAACTACATGGAGGAATAAATTTGTTCAGTTTAGGCTGACCAGAATATAAGGCTTTTTTTTCCTTCTGACCTTGCACAGACATTTTACAAACAGCTGTTTTCCAAAACAGCTTGTTGGTCTTCACTGATACTGTTACGTCATGCCAGGAGCCTGCCTGTCCTCCTGGTGATGCAGAGCATCTGAGAATGGGATTGCTGCTCTGCAGCAGAATTCCACATTTCCCCAGAAGGACATGACTTGCCATTCAGAAACCGAAAGCAGCACCAGATCCACAACGCGGTAATTCCAGCCAACGGAGATGTATGATCTCAGGGAACCACCTGCAAAAGCCCACACAAAACTGCTCCCCAGAAACCTTCCGGCCTCGTAAACCTCTCACAGGCCCCTGAAGGCTATAAATTCTGCAGGGCCTCTCACAACTGTTTCAAAACACTTAATGTTTTCCTTCTGCTTTGCGGTTTCCCTGCCCACAGTGGGGATCTCTGCACCCACCTGATACTGAGCCTGGAAGAGTTTTGCTCCATATGCCAAAAACTGCTATGGAATTGAGTTAAATTGTCTTAGCTGATGCCTATCTGGGTAAGACATTGATGCCAGTTCCTTACAACTTGATTTACTCTAAATTAAAAGGTGAAAAAAAGCAATTGAATTAAGTATTTGAGTCAGATTTTTAGTTTCTAATGTCAAGCTTTAAGAAATTGGTGAAACAGTTTAATGGCATCAGCTCAACTGAAGAACTTGAGCATGACATTTCTCTCCATAAACGTAAAAAGTCTGTTTCAAAAACATCATCCCCAAACAAGGAGAAAAACCTTGTAAGAGGATGCCTTGTCTGTCACCTCAGCAGGAGTAAACACTGGATGAGTTACTGAAAACGAACTTGATTGAAAAATCAAACTTCACTCTTACAGGTAAGAAAGTGTAGGGATGTGAACAAACCCAATTAGACCATGAAAAGAAAATTGAGAAATGGGAATATGAATGCAAAACTGAAAGTGCCCATATTCCACCTGAAAAAAAGATTTTGTTGCACAGAACCTGTCTCTTTTGCCAAACATCTATCAAATGAAGAGCATCAATATGTGAGTGAAAGCTACATTATAAAGAGGGAAATCCAAGCAATCTCAACTATTGTAGCCATTTTAGTCCATCCTCAATATTGAACTATGATTTGGAAGTATTTATGAAGTCAAAAGATAAAGAAAGACATGAAGACAACTCCTCAAAGTTGTCTATCCTCAGCCTCATCTCACACCATCCCTCAGTAAGAGGAGTGACCTTTTGCAAGTGGGGTGCATTGGGTGTAAACCACCTTCACCTCATTGAGGAGGTGCCATACAGAAACAGATTGCTTAACCAAGCACTATTGTTGTGGGCAAAAACAGGCCAAGAGGAAGACAACTGTGGGCTGTGCTGAAAGAAGAGCCATCAGGAAAGACGGGTACCACTATTTTTGAATGCTCAGCATTTCAAGTTATTTTATTTAATACCTTTTATTAACCAGGTAGGAGAATCCTAATGAAATCTGTGGATCTTACAGAGTTAATTAGTACTGTAAGGGTGATGGGATTACCAAAATACTATGTATGAGACTTTGTGGGTTGAAATATTAGAAATGTATTAAACTTGATTGCACCAACTCTACATCATGCACCTGCAGACACCCTAAGTGGAACTGTAGCTTTCACATGGGGACTTACTTTGTTTTGACATCGAAAGAGGAGAGCTATCAGCTCACAAGGTGACTAAAAGCTACCAGCGCAGTGAGGCAGTAAGGAAGGAGATCAAACTTTATGACCTGAGAAGTTTATTCCTATTGCTCTGAGCTTCATGCACAACCACACAGGCTTTCTTCTACTGGAGCTGGAACAGCCTCATAGTTCCCTGCTGCCTGCAGCCATTGTGGGAGCTGCCACAGCCCTCCTGCCCAGCAGCAGCAGAGCTCTGGGGCAGTTTGCAGGGGCAGCCGGTCTCTCCCTGAGTGCCAGCTCAGGGCACTCACACCTAACCTGGTGCACGAGAGACAACAAAACAAAACCATGTGAACCCTTGCACTGCCTCTGAAACCTGGACAAGACTGTAAGCTGTACTTGCACCTGGGCAGTGAAAGAGATGCTCTGCTCTTCCCAGCCTGCCACCATCTCCAAAACCCTTCCCCCTCTGCTGCTGGTGCCCCAGGGCTCAGGGGTGAAGGAGAGGGCTGCATGCTCCCTGCTCCTGCTTCTTAACCAAAGTGCTTTGAGGGTTGAAGTATCACAATGCAGTAAGCTGAACTTTATATCAATTATTTCAACATGAAGCCTGTACCAGATTTCACTAGCAAAGCATTTCATATGGGACAAAAAGTATTCTGTTTCCAGCAATGAGGTACGTTTTTCTTATTTGGGCACTTATGGAGTCTGTAATGGGAAGCATGAAAATAAGAGTTGGAGGCTTGGTGTGCTTGCTCTCCCCTTCCCTGGACACACGTCTCCCCAAAGGAAAAGGGATTCCACTATATGTCCAGGGGCACACTTCAGTAAACTTTGATGCTTAGCTTTACTACCTGGTAAAAAACCACCCAGGTTTTCATTTGTTAATTTCTAATGTCTTTTAAAGTTTCTTATACAATGAATGAATAGAAGTGATTTTGCTGGAAGGGACTGCTGTATGCAGAGAGGAGCAGGATAAAGCTAGAAGAACAACAAAAAATACCATCTGCCACCACACACCTGAGGAAACCAAACTGCCATTACATCTTCAAGGATCCTTCTCAAAGTACACTACAATCTTGTTCTATTTGAAATCCCTGAAAATACCTCCAGATCTGCTTGTCTTAATTATTTTTCCCAGACTGTCCACAAAACATCAGTCAATAATCAGTGCTACAGATAGGAAAATTCTGAATACCCTGTATGTGTGAGGGAGAAAAAAAACTAAAGCAAATCATGTATTCTTTAAGTCTCTAAGAAAGAAATAATTTTGTGGTCACCCATGGCTACTCAGTTTTCAGGCAGTAATTTCTATTTGGCATTAGGTGCTGCTGTTTGCAGAGATGGAGATTTTTTACAGGTTATAGTAAGGAAAATGACAATAAGGAAATTTTTGTGCTTTCTGCCTGAGCAGCCACCCGCTGCTACAGTCAGGAGTGCAGTGAGCCCATGTGCCCTGTAACTTCATGGGGTCTTTGAATGGGAGAGGAAACACTCCCCAGTGAATTTAACCTGAGACGAGGAACCAAATACTCTTTCCTTTTAATCCCTGGTAGTGAATTTGGCAGATATAAAATATATACACTTTTTCAGTTATCTTGCCTTCATTCTTACCAAATATCCAGTTCTGGAAATACTTTTAAACTTCTCCAGCTCCTCTCATGCTTTTATTGCCCTGGTTTGGTACCTTCTGCAAAATGCAATTTGGTGTCTGAGTTCAGACCAGTTTATTCTAACTTATATTGTAATTGTATACAGTAATTAACATCTTTCTTCATAACTAAGTAAAATTATTCCTTGAATTTCCTCTGTCTTAGTTTAGACTTCTTGTCAAACTCACTCTTTGTCCAATAATTACTAATAACCCACCAGTGAGGATATTCACTGAAGTCCACGTCAGGTACTTGTACTGAGATTTCTTGTCTTGTTGTTTGAATTGTTGTAATCAGCACAAGGAACAGGATTTTTCTTCATACAGACACAATTTTCTCATGAATTAATTAGAAGAGGTAAGATATGCTGCCCCTTAAGTCAAATTAATTCTCCCTTTTCATCATATTCCCACATACACTTGCCCAGTGCCACGGTTCTCAGCCAACAGGCAACTCACAGGTGCCAGGAGGGGCTGGTTGTCACTGATGTCACATCACAGGCGTCCATCCTGCAGAAGCTTGCAGAGAATACTATTAACTGCCACAGAAGTTTCCAAAATATCTAAAACTTAGGTGTTCACAGGTCTGCTGGGCCCCTGCTGCAGGGCACCCCTCCACAGGCAGCTCCTCTGGCTGGAGGCAGCACCACCCCCTCTGCCCAAGCTGCCACCCAGTGCTGGCTGAACAGCAGAGGACATCGAGTCCGGAGCAGCAACAGCCCTCTGTTACCAGGGACACACAGAGTCTGGGACAGGGGACCATAAGGCACAGGTTACATACCCCCTGTGCCTGGCTTACCTGGGAGCAGGCAAGTCGAGATGCACGGTGACCTTCCTGAATGAATCTCGCTCCTGAGACACATTAGCCTTTTGTGGTCTGTGAAAATGTTTCCAATATATAACATTACTACTCCACCAGTTGAATTATGGAGCAGCTCAAAGTTCTCCCACCCAATTACAGTTCTGGCCATTAGTGCAGCAAGCTATTAAAACCAAGTTAAAGAAGGAAGGTGGCCTCATTTACCATGCTGTTTTATTTCTCAGAAGCTTGGTGTTTAGAAATAAACTAATCATTTCCACTTGACAACAAGCAAAGCACTATTTGTTGTGTTGTCTGAAAGTCTTCAGAAGGATTTGGATACATTTAGAGGTTTATTAGAATAGTGACAGGGTTTGCCTGTACAGAGCAGGATGTTGGATGGCTGTGCTGAACTGATACTTATGTGTATTAAATCTAACACTGATATAACAGGGACAGAAAACTTGAAAGGTGAAAAGGCGAATGACGAAAGACTTGGGCTTCAGTACAATGGCTTTTTTTTAACTGAAGACTCCTGTTGCCGTACACTGAAGGCTCAATCGATTTGCAGACTTAGCAGTGGTTAAAGTTCTATCATTTATTCTCCACTGAAAAGCACTATCATGGCATTATGGCAAAGAGAAGAACATTGCAAACAAATGCTGCACAGAGAACCGAGCAGTGATTCCAAGTTAACTTCATACCTGCACTTCTCTCCTACCTCAGGGAGAACTTCTCAGTCCTCCAAAATGAAAAGATCTAATATTTTCTTCTGGTTCAAAAGTTGTTCTCAATCATATTGCAATTTCATGAGAGCAGTTGAACAGCAAGACCACTCTATTGTGAATTTTATCCGAAAGCAGTTATTTAAACTCAGAGAGCCTGCATATGTTAGGGATTTTTGTTGAGTTTTTCTCAAGGGCTGTTACTCTGAGTTTACAGTTTAGTTTCTTTTCCTGTTTTGGTTTTTTTTTTCAGCCTGCTGTTTTTCAAAAACACTGCCACATTTCAGGGACCCTGAAAAGATTTTTACTAACAAACCCCTAAATTTTCCTCCAAGTGAGAATGAATCCTAAAAACTTCATGAGCTAGAAAGCTTTAAACAGGAACAAAACCTTATTCAATGCTGAGCAAACAATAATGTACTTCACCTCTTAAATCTAACTTTTGGATTTATCATCTTACTTCCCTTGGACACAACTGCAAAAAGGGAATTATTTTTCACAGCTGACAGTGGGAATGTGGAGCCCAGGAAGCAAACAGTCCCAGAAACCTGACAGTCTGCTTGAACTGTGCCTGAAAAATGCAATTCATCTGAACACTGCAGAGAGAAGGGGGAAAGAGGAATGAGTCTAATTGATTCTGACTATAAAAGTCAGATCTGAAGTTTTCTCTAGAGATGTGCATTACAGGAAACACTATTAGTGAACCTGGATCCCTTTTAAAAGGGCTAATTTAATCAAGCACTACAATAATTTAAGAATATGACACTATAAGGAGATTTGCATATTATACTTGACAGTAAAAACCATCAAATATTTGTCATTGACACGAAATGACTCATTTGGGAGGAAGACACTAGGTATTAGAGGTAACCAAAAGGACAGTTATGGCACGCAGTGCAGCTTCAGAACAGACAAGCTGCTGAGCACTAACTCAAACCCAGATCCTATCTGTGATGCACAAAATGAAAACACAAGACAGAAGCTCAAAGGATAAAGGACTCCTACCATGAAGATTTGGGAACGATTTATTAAATGAAATGAGTTTGGTGTCTGCACACCTTCTTGTGCTGCACATGATGGTCACTGCTTCCAAACTCAAACTCTTGGCTTCAGTGAGGAGCTTTTGCTGAGCTGTGTTCCCAGGTTGGCACAAACATCACCCAGGGCTCCCATCACTCGTGAGGTGAGCAGGTACAGAATAAGACTTTCCCTGCACTCCTCTGCCTGGATGTGGGGATGGATCCTCTAAGGGCTGAAGGTTTCTCATTTTTTTTCAATCTCTCACTGCACATAAGCACTTCATTCATCAGAAAGAAAGGGGAAAAAATCCATTCCATGTTGAAATAGACTGCCACCTGCACTGCTTCCTAATGTAAGCAAATCCCAGTGGAAAGGTTTATCACCAGACTTTTATGCTGGACCAGTAAATCACTCTCAGAAATATCGTTTAAGCCTTACATGTGGTGTTACTCAGCAGGAGTAGCATGTTTTTTAAAAGAAATTCCAACAATGAAACAATTAATCCAATTTCCTGGAAGAACTCGCGTGACCACTGTGTATTTCAGGGTTTAGATCAGCCACAGATATATTAGCAATATAATACTAACAACACTGTTACTGCATTTTAATAAAATAAAAATAACTAGAATACACTGTGCAGTGAGACACTAACATAAAATCCTTTTATAATTTTGTGTGTGATCGTGTGTGCATGCCTGTATAAAGACACGGGAAATGCTGCTCTTGAAAGACATGGGACTATTAACCTGTGAAGACACTGTGGTTATCTCCTGGAGTGCCAGTATCCCATCTATTTATCAGCCCAGCTGTCTCACAAAGTAAAAATAAAATGGTGCTTTGAGTTTAACAGGCTGCAATCAACTTAGGAAGCAGGGCTGGGCTCTGCCGGGCTGGGCTTGGGAGTCTAAAAAGTGGATTAAGAGAGTAGCACATAAAACAGCATAAACTCTCAAATTCTTCCCTGGAAAACTTGCTCTCCAAATATTCATAAAAGAGAATAAAAATAAGTGAGCTTTCTAACAGTCTATTCTCTATTTAATAGGTAGCTGCAATTTCTTTTAATTACCTTGCACAATTTAAATGGCTTAAATCCTAGAGCTGGTTCCCTTTAAATAATGTCTTCTTGCAAACTTTGATTAGCTCCAGAAAAAAAACAGCAGATGACTTTAAATGGCACAAAGGTGGATTTATTGGCAAGCATGTTGAGTTTGCACTTAGGAAGGAATTGGCAGATAGCAGAAAAAGGCTGGATGGGATTCAAACTCCAAGGACTCAGGGCTGAAAAAGGATTTATTTGAATAGCAAAGTATTGCAGTGTACTTAGTGCAGCTAAAGTTATTAAAAGCTTTTAACTAAAAACATGAAGAAATTAAACCTCCAGTGAAAGGCAAGCAACTGCATTGCTTCAAAGGTATGGTCATGGGGATATTTATTGCTTTCCTCCCTCACTGTGTCACTCACTGCTCCTAGCAATAGGAAGGTGTATTGATCTTCTTGATTAGGTGTATGTTCAAAAGCCAGATTAAACCTGAAGCTGCACAAAATTACTTAGCATTCAGGAAATAAAATGCCTTATTTTTGCCCTGAATCAGCTGTAGAAAAAAAGGAGCCTATTCACTGCATGTGAAAGGCAGGGAGCCTGAAGTCTCAGAAAAAACAGGGTAGCCAAAGCAGCATGAGCTGCTTTGCACGGGTAAAGAGGCTTGGCCATGGTCTGCAGCAACAGAACTGGGGGTTGTGCTAGGAGACATTCTCACTACTGAAGGGTTGCCAGCTGAAACTGTAACTTTATTTGGGTTTGGGGAGATTTTTTTGGTCCCAATTTTCATGCTTGCTTTACAAAAGTCATAAAATTGCTTATGACAGTGCTTGAGGTATCAGCTGCTATCCTGAAGCCTTGTTTACACTTGTGACCCCCCACAGGCGATGGACCAGCAGGAAAGCAACAGAAATGGCTTCTAAAAAGCCAAACCACTGCTCTGCTCCTGGGCTGCTGCTAAGCCCTACTTTGGGCAGGAGGTTGCTCCAGCTGACCTCTGGGATCCCCTGCAACCAGTGTTTTCCTGAAACATTCTCCAAAAGGGTGTTTCACAACTACTCAGTCCCTGGGTTTGGCTAACAGCAAAGATGCCAGACACAATGCTGACTTTGCTGAACCAGACATTTATAAATTGCATTCAGTCAGAATGGGTGCTGAAAAGGTAGGGTGGCTAGGAAGGGAAAAAGGAAAAGAGGGAAAAAAGGAAAAGGGGAGGGGAGGGAAGGGGAAGGGAGGGGAGAGGAATCTCAGTCACAATGTCTCTGAATTGCTGCTTTATACCATCACATCTGCATGAGACACTTTTATGGAACTTCTCTGATTCTATTATTCGATTCTAACTAGGTGATGGAACATTCTAGTCTTTTACAATGGTATCTAAATATGCCAAATCACCTTTAGCAGCTGCTTTTTCTTATACCAACACTTCACTTTTTTTTCCTACTACTTATCAGTTTTGCATCTGAAGGAAACTGAGTAAGCCATTTTCTTATTTTGTTAAGTACAGATGCAGCTTTTGATTTAATTTTTTCAGACTAAAGCTAAAAGATGTTTTCCTCAGAAAACTGAATGACCACATTTCAAGTCTGGCAGCAGCTGCTCTCAGCAGCCAGCATGTGGATCACCTAACTACAAGTGTGTAACTGAGATACCAAAAGAGGAGGACATCTGCAAAGTCAGCTATGCCATTTGGAAAAGCTCGTGCCCAAAGAAGCTGAGGGTGCTCCAAACTGATATACCTTAAATTAGAGCAGAATCTGGAACAATGTAACCAGAGGGGGTGAAAGGGAGAAGTTTAAGACTCCAGGACACTTCCATCAAACGCCAGTCATACTGAAGCTTAAACGTACATTCAGTAAATTGTGCCAAACTCCATCATTGCTGCTTTCTCTCACATATTTCTTCCCCTTTCCTCCATTGAATTATGCTGTAAGTCCCCTAGAAAGTGTTTGAGTATCTACAGGCCTTGGAACACAATCTGTAATGGCATAACAGCAGAAATATTTAACAAAATTCAAGCCAAAGAGAAGATATAGATATTTTTTTAATTCTTACTTCCCTTGGCCACTCTAAGTAACTCTGGATAAGAACAAACTGTTTGTACATATCAGTAGAAGACCCATCATCTACAAACTTCATCTACAGTGGTGTAAATATGCAGAGAAATCCAGATATGGAATAGTTTGCTCACATATCTCTTTCCAATAGAATTTGCTTCTCGCTGATTTCACCTGTTATTCTAGACTAAAATGGGAAGTTTCTGCAAAGTAAATTCAGAATAATGTCTTTTGATTTGTCAGCAGCAGAAATCATAATTCATCAAAACTCATCTCATAATTTTTAATTCTTACATAGAAAAGCCAATAAAATGAAGAAAAAAACCCAACCCAACCCAAACCAAACAAAAACCCAACCAAACAAAACAAACAAACAAAAACAAAAAAGAGAAAGCTCTTTCTTTGTACTCCACAGCACCAGCCATATCATATTTTAGAACACCTCTGGTACTACTACGTCAAAAAATTGCCAAACACAGCACAAGTAGAGAAGTATGCTCTTCTGATTTTTCAGGATTTCTTGAAAGTTTGTCAATAAGGTATTAGGAATTCACTCAACTCTGAAAACCAAGTTATTTTTACACTCACGTTTCTAGTTTCTACTTTGGAACTGCAGAACAGTCAGCCTCATGAAGTCACACTCCGAAGCCCAAACCTTGCATGTTTCCCCACATTGTGCATATACATCCAAGGCCACCAAGACTACTTTGAGTTCATGGACGTGTCTACTTGTACAGAAAAAAGAAGTAAACACATTTTTTCTGGAAACCTGCTTGCAGACTCAGGTCTTCTTCCGTATTCCTAACCAAGGAAAATTATTGCAATTTAAAAAATGTGGAGAAAATCCTGCAATGTGACAGATCAGCTGTAAAAGCACACACTGAAATGAGGACAACCTTTAAGCCATTCGAATCTCCTTCATGAAACCAGATTTTTTTCTGTGTCATACTCAGCACACAGAGATTTTCATTTTTCAGAGCTATAAGGAATTTGACAAGTAAACCTACTACAGTTAATAGCATTTTAATCTTTATGCATAATAACCTACATTGTACAGGTTTGGTAATAATAACTGACAGCTGAATTTGAAGTACACATTTCGTTCCAAAATAGATGCGCGTGTAGGTGGATGTGTTGTAGAAATATAATATACTACGCGGCTGAGCCCAGATAAGCTGGTGATTCTCAAACATCACTATCATCTGCACAAAGTTAGGGTAGAAATCTGCTCCCTTAAGTACTTGTTCATCCTTCTTATGACACTTTCTTTAAAGGGCTCCATGAATAGTAGATAAAATAAGTATCTAATGAGATATGACAGAAACTCTGATTGAGCTAAACAGCACATATTTGAATTCTAATAAATAAATAAATGAAGTAAAACATTTACTGCCAGCAACTATGTCAAGTTAGCCATAGGAAACTGTAGCTCTGCAGCTGGAGAAGGGCAATACTCTGCAAGCCAGAAAAGCAGTGGAACTCCTCCAGCTTTGATTATTTATGGTGTGATGATGAAGGAACAACTTTCCATGTGAGGAACAGCTTTAAAGTCAAACAGTGAAGCTGAAACAGAGATTTAATGAAAAATCAGAGGGGAACAAAACTACAGCTACAAAAACAATAACATTCGGTTTAACAATTTAAAAACATAATTTATGTGCAAAACCAGATGTTAACCTGTCCAGCTTCAAGGTAAACAGCAAACTGTATTCATAAAAACCCTTCTGCTGAACAGCAAACATGCACTACTTAATGCTGTTGTCTATAAAGGCTCACTTCCTACCTCCAAATGTTATCAAAATGAACAAAAATGCAAAACAAACACATCTTAAACAAAGGACACATCTGTATTTAATGCAAAGCTATTTTCAAAAATCCCAACCTTTCATAATCTACTATAATCGTAATAGCCTGAAACATAAGAATGCTTTCAGGCTCAGCAAAAAGGCTTCTAATTTTAAACATTTATGAGGACACTGAAAAGTGGCTTAGAACCATGCTTTAAAACATGTTTTCAGGCTTTAAACTGCTGAAAGCTGAGACCTTTACCATTTTGCCTGGACTACAGAAAGGGAAAGGAGCACAAAAACATGATGAAAAGAACTGTACATGAAAATTTCTATTAAAAAAAATGCAACTGACTGCCTCTTCTCAAAGCCCTTCCTCTCCTCCCCTCCCCACTGCACCTCCTTCTCACTGAAAGGCACTGACTCCTCTTGCCTGATGACCACGACCAAACAACTCATCTACATCACTGGCTCTGATGCACCACTGTTTTTAATAAATACTTTTTGAAAATATTTTTAAAGGACAACTCTGCCATCACTGGTGCTGTTCCTGAACAGGAGGGACTCTGTCTCAGCACTGCATTCATGTCAGCTCATTTTAAACTACACCACGGGAGATGTGATTATGCAAGAAAGGTGATCTGATGTTAATTCTAAATAAAGAACACGATCAAATCTTTTAAATGTTTGGGGGTTTTTTCCCAGCTCTTAAAATGCATGTTGAGGGAATGAACTTCCCTTTGATATAGTATAACTATATGGGAAGGAGGCATTGTTCTCACATTTCTGTTTCAGCGAAAACACCATGTTATTTGATTTTTAAAGTTGAAGGATTTAACTTCAAATTGATTTTAAAATTGGGGGGGTAAAAAATGCTTCTAAATGCAACACAGTCTACTAAGTTAAATATGGCTTCAGTTTGATATCAAACACTGACTTTAAAATTAACTATTCCTTTCCAAAAGTGCCCATGAAAATAAATATGAATATATTGTAGGCATTGAAAATGGGTGTGTCAAGAATAAGACCAAGTAGTGTTTTACAGTAATTCAGCACAAAAAACAAATATACAAAAGCAAAGAAACAGCACAAATATGTATTAAAACAACATATAGTAGGAAGGAAGTTTTGAGAATCCACAGGGATTCTTCCACCTTACCAAGCACCTGTATAGTTCTATCAGCATTTTCTTTCTGTCTTTTATTATACTTGGCTCCTGCCCTATAGTTCATCTCCAGGGCAAAGCACCATGAAACAAGAAATTGCATTCAAAACTATTAGCTCATCAAAATTGCCTTTCTTGTTTAAAAACAAAACACATACACAAAGTATTGCAACAGCTTCTGGAATCCTATTCAGAAAGTCCAACATTTTTAGCTCTCTTTTCATGTTCTCATCACCATAATTTTTGCAAAACAGTGAGAGGCAACCCAGGACATTTTAAGAATGACTCTTTCATCATTGCAAACCCTCAATTATGGTTGACCACAGAGATGAACAGAGTAGTACTGTAGGGACAGTACTGGTGTATTTTTCAGCTTGCCCTCTAATGTGCTCTGACTTCCGTTGAACAGTGATGTAGTGATTTCTTAGACTGCCTCCTTTATTACTCCCAAAATAATTCAGTGGTACATAAGGCTTTGAGTTCAAAAACCAATTTCAAACTAGATTCAATGGTTTCAATGACCATTCAAAACTGAGCTCCAGAACGCCATCCCTTACAGCCTGACCAGACTTGCCCCCTTGGAGATGTGCTGCCATGGTCCCTACCCCTGCCTGCCCTGCTGCCAGGGATCACAGGATGCACTGCTCCTCTGCCACAGGCTGCTACAGCTTTGCTCCCTGGTAAGGGAATGGTTACCAGCTCCTGATATTGGAAGGTTAAGGTGTTGCACACAGGTCCTCCAGTACAGCAAATCTGGCAACACAAGTTGCCACAGATTTACAAGTGAAGGAACAATTTCCCTTTAGAGCCAGAGACTGGGTCAGCTGTAGAGGTACAGAAGCGATACAGCAAGAGTGTTAAAGGCAGAGTGCTAACAGTGTTGGCAGTGGTGTTGCTGTGACTGGAGGTGCAAGGAATACACTAAAAGTCCACTCTGAGACATGCAGTCTATTCCAGAATGTCAGACTTGCCACAAGTAACCAATTCAGATCACTATTTTTAAAACAAACTTGTTCTTTTTCATAAAGCAGTCCAGCCTGGAGAGCTTCAACTTCATGGCCAGCAAATAATTCATCTTCAACCCAAAAAGCTACCGGCAAATAAATGTATGTAGAGTTTTTATTTATAAAATACAAAATCTTTGCTATTTCCAGGACGGAATTTAACAACAAAAAGGCCTGCAAGCAATAAACATGGCTGAAGACACTGAAATCAAGGAAACCAGAATGAAAAGTTCTGAAATTACAGATCATAAAACTCTTGAATGCCAGTTGCATGTATGCACAAGTAACCAACAGAACTGCAGGGAAACATGTATTTACCACAAAATTTGGAAGCACGATTGGGACTGAAATTACACTTACAGTGGGTTTTGTCATTTCATTCAAGATTAAGATTGCTTCATATAAATTGATTTATTTCTGTGTGTACAGTATAATTTAACTCTAAAATCTTTTTCTTTGATGTTAACCATTAGTATTGGGTATTTGCTGCTATGAAGTTCCTTAAACACAAATATTAAGTACAGTGTTTCACAATCAGCTTCCAAGTACCCATCTGGAATGACAATGAATAAATATATTTTCTATTCACCAAAATAAAGATTAGTATAACTTTAAAAAAAAACAAAAAAAACAACAAACCCACCCAACAAAACTTTGAAGTGATACTTCTGTTGAGTTAGTTTAGCAAAACAGTGAAAAAACCTAAAAAATTTGCTAAGGTAGTTGATGTTGTTCATAGCATTGCAGAATTGAGCTTCAACATTCACCATTATTAGAAAATTCAATAATCCCTTCTTTTGATACTAAACTAAAAATTGTCCATAAAGTGGAAGGGTCTTCACAATTATGATGACTCTGCCAATGACTAAAAAGATCCTCTTTTTTTCCAAATAACTGTTTGCATAAAATGCAGTTATAGCCTGCTTTAGACCAAAATTCCATTTTCTTGTTTGCTGTACCAAACCCCATATTTTGCATCTCCTTGGTGGTTTCTCCACTTCTTGCTTGAGTCACTTCGCCTTTTGGTAAAATATTGACATTATTTTGATGTTGAAAGTATATCTGTCTTTTCAGTTTTTGAAAAGTATAAAGCTCCTCCTCACGGGCACTGCATTTTGCTAAATGTCTTCTCTCGTTGTGCTGTTTCCAGAAGTGGGTTGTATGTTTGATCAGTTCCCCTTTCGCTCCTTTATTTCCTTGCAAACCCCCTTCCTTTACCCTTCCCTGAATCTCTTCTCCATGACAGCACAGTAAGTGGAACTTCATTTCACCAAAAGACTGTGCAATAAACTGGCATCGGCCACATTTGACCTGTATTTTCACTCCTCCCGGGTTATGAAATAGGTCCTCAAGATTGCACTTATTTCCTCTGTTAAAAAGAAAGGAAATGCAAACTATTTCAGTATTAGCCAGGCACAGAAGAGGGATTGCGATTTCTGTCATAAGTTCCAAGAAGAGATGACAGTCATAAAACACTTTTAATTAAAAATAAGCATTGTCTGTACAATATCTAATTCATTTGGAAGAGAGGAAAAAAAAAAAGAAAGAAAATAATAGTAAGGTTGTTTAGGAAGCAACTGAAACCAAATATTATTTGGCACTTCTGAGTTTCAGAATTGCCTCCAAAATTAGCCTTGGTAGAAATAACCTTTTAACAACATTAGCCTTTTAATAAAAGGTTGATAACTGTTTTTAAAGTTCTGATTCAGTGAGATCAATCCAAATACTTCTAGTGCTGTGCTGGAAAAGTGAAAATGACTATTACCTGTAGTGTACTACTAAGAGAAACTTCTTCGTTTACAGTGACTGTTCTAAGGTCAATTTAAGGTAAAACCACATGTCCCACCTCCCTTTCCAAGATGGAAACAATGAAACTTCAAAGTTTCTTGCTTTTTTTTTTTCTAAAAGTCTGTAACATGGTTTAGAAAAGTCTGAATACCTAATTCACAATTATACAGCCCCTCTCCCTGACTCAGGACAGCTCTGCAGTATAAAGGATGCACAGTCCCTGGTAGCCTAAGCCAATCAAAACAAGATCTCCTCAGAAATCTTCTCAGAACATCTAGGAAAAGGATCATACTGTATTTATACACATTAGAGAGATTACCCAGTAAAACAGATAAACTGAATGATTCACTTTGTGATGACTAGTAAGACTGACAGAAAAGTGCTGGTGTTTCTTAGGCTCAAGATATTAAAAATTTCTAACTGATGCCCCAGAGAGTGAAGCTACACAAAGTAAAACGAGTAAAATTAAAATGTAGTGTTGCAGTGAGGAGTCACGTTAAAGGCCTGAATGTTCTTCGGTTAAAGTAAATGCACAGTGGAACAAACAAAAAAGCCAACATTTATATTGTGTCAAGAAATTTCACCCCAAAATCACAATGCAGTGGCAAAAGAAGGTTCTATCCATCCTAATATGGTAAATATTAACTTTTCTACTTGGCTGAGCGATGGCAAAAGCAGCAGTAATCAACACACAAGATGGATTAGCTCACAACACTCCATAGAAGGAAATGGGATAATGACATTTAACAGGGAAAACAAACTATAAGCTAATAATGAAATATGAATCACTTCTTGCTTACTGCAGTTGGTTCACTTGTCCTTTAGGGAAACCCCCGAAAAAGGTAGGACAGAAGACAGTGCAGATTAACAGAGTATTAACCAACTGATCCAAACAGCTCTAATGGCAATATTACAAGAATATATGCAAAATTACTTTGGATATTCAAGTGCCAGTAATGATTTATAGTCAATAAATCAGCTAAAATATACTGGATGGTCTAATGGATTGACTAAATTCAAGGACAATATTTAAACCATTAGGAATCTCACTTGGCAGGAGGGGAAGCAACAATTTTCCTAATGGTAATGTTTATGAATTTCCACTGACAACTTGAAATCCTGTTTCCACTAGCATTTAATTAGTGAAAATGCTCACCTCTCTGTAGCTTCTTCTGTCTCTTTTATATTCGTGTCTCTCTTCTTTAAAGCATCTTGCATCTGTTGCTCGCTAGGAGAGGGCTCAGTGCTGATAACAACCCTGTGGACTTCTCTGAGGTGGCCAAAATACACTTTTGCATGGCCAAAAACTTTAGCACAGAATTCACAGCACACCAGCTTTTTGGGTTTGCTTTCATTGTGATGAAGCTTCATATGTGTGCTGAGCCTCCCAGAATGGATATACGCTTTCCGGCAAATCCGACAGATGTAGGGCCGTTTCTTCGTGTGTGAGTTCATGTGGTCCTGGAGATGGTGTTTGAACTGGAAGGTATGGTTACAAACAGGACATCTGTGCAGTGGCTTAGGTGTGGCTGAACACGCATTTCTACTTGAATCACTTGATTTAGCTGATGTAGCATCACTTTGCTTGTAAGTCAAATATTTGCTGGCAAGTGAACCATTTAAAGGAACAGCTTGCTCTGAATGGACACGAGGTGTTGTCTCTACTGTTGCTGGAGAAGTCAGTGGTGTGAAGGTCTGCACAACTACCACCGGTTTTGGTCTAATACTACGGTATTTTTTCACTGTTTCTGCTTTTTTGTCTTCAGGTGTCTGAATATCAACCTTCTCCCTCTCTCTTCCTTCTCTAAACTTATTAATGATGCATTTCCTTCGCTTGGTCTGAAAAGCCAATAAATCATCCGAGGCTCTTCTTTTCCTGCCTCTTTTTTTAGAGGTTGCACTGTTCAATTTTTTAAGACTGTCGACATCCACTTCACTGGACGGAGAGAAGGTGTTTTCTCGAACAGTTTGTTTGGGGACTTGTGTAGATGACACAGCTAATTGCTTATCAGATGCTTTGGTTTTTGTCAAAGCTGGTGTCTTTTCACATTCAGATCTTAGTGAAGGATCAGATACATCCATAACATTAATATTCTGCTTAGATTTACAAAACAGTGAATTTTTCATCCTTGAGTAAGGCAAAATAGGAAGTTTTCCTTTTGGTGCTGATGGATTCATCTGTATTGTGCTGCCAAGAACTGCTGGTGACAAGACAGTAACAGGATTTGCAGAATTTGTGGGTTTTTCCTTTCGTTTCTCACATGTCATGACTGACTTTCTTGTGGTTTCCGATGCTGTCTTCACAGAGCGCAGACTTAGTTTCGGGGGATTAATTGTACTTGCTGGCTTGGATAAAGAATCTTTAACTACAGACGGTACAGAAATCTTATTGTTAGCAATTTCAGTTTTGTTCATTAAAGGAGGTCCAGATTCCACACAGTTGCTTTTATTTACTACTGTGGCAACTGCAATTTCAGATGAGTCACAGTCTGTCAGCGTTGCTTGCTCAGTTGAATCTGAACTAGAGTGAGTTTCAGGACAGCCTTCAGTTACAGTAGTCACAGGGGAAGTCTGTGATGAGACCAATGCTTTCGTAGGAATCTTCTTATGTGCACCCAAACCAGAGATTTTCGCCAATTTTTTGTCACCTAGCAATTTATTCCTTACAGACTGGTACCTAGGGATAGGCAGCTTTAGGTTTTCAGAGGGGGCCACATTTGACTGCTGGGCTTGCTGTGTTAAAGCAGGAGCAACATACGGCACAGCCAGCAGGGAAAATGTCCCCTTCTGACCAGCCACCTGCATGACAGTGTAGTTCTGAGCTGGTACCACCAGTGGTTTAGAACCTGCAGCTGAAATCGGTGTGTTTGGCTCAGGCAAAGAAGACTGAAGACAAGAAACCACTCCAGGTGTTAAAATTTTTGGTACCATTTTTGGAGCAATGGTCCTAAACTGACTTTTCTTCTGAAAACTTTGTATTATATCCAAAGGGGGTTTGTGTTTATCTGTAAAAACAACACAACAAAGCTGTAATATGAAATATAGTATTTCTTTTTTAAAAATTACTGTCTCAAAACTAAAACTGCTTACAAAGGATACTATTACACACAAACTTACTAAAAATATTTTGGCATTTAAAAGGCCACCATGTTAAATTTATTATTGAAAAAGTTTCGTGGACAAAACAAAAGCATTGCCTGAAGTAATGTGCTTGAACACAGATATGCAAAAAAACCCAAACAACCTCTTAAATGGATGTTTCATTCTAGATTAGAAGCTACATGGCATTTCAGAACAAATACCCCCATAAGCCTCTTCAGCCCTGGAAAAGCTGGACTAGCATGCTGGCAATACTCAGTTGAAAGAACAGGGACAGGACACAGAACTTTTCTGAGCACCTACTCTGTTCATATCTCTCAAACAGAATCATGCTACCTTTCAAAATTTCTGTAATGTTTAGAATTTGTGGGTTTTATCAGATAAAGACCACAGTTTGCTTGATGAAGTCTTAAAAAATAACTGCTATAAACCACGTAAATAATATATAATAAAATCAAAGAAGACTTGAAAGAAGATGTACTATTGTTAAATATCCAATCACAAATATTGCTTATGTGCCATTAATGCTTAATAGAACTACTGTAGTAAGTTATTCAAACATTTTCTTGAAAGATCCCAACAATCTTGACCATTGAAAATTCAGCGACAAAGATCCCAAGCAGTAAGGCACCTTGGGAAGGCAAAAATCACTTTGAGGGAGGAATCACATTAGAATAGAATACATAAAAGTAAATGCTGGAACCTTGTAATATTGCAGTAAGGTAATTCCATAGGAAAATTTCTATTCCCTACCATTTTAAAGACTTATATTAAAAATGCATTTATATATGGTTCTGGACTTAAAAAGGTAACTGTGAATTACTAAAAAACACTGGCAACTCCAGAAAGTTTATCATCTTAACCCTGGATGCTCTTCTCAGACGTCACACACTTTGCAACATGCACTGAAAGTTACAGACATATCCTGTTTCATGACCAGAACTCCTGGACAGATATACATGCATGCTCATGGTATGCACATGTGCAGTAAATCCACTGCCTTCAGGACACAGAGGATTCACTGAACAATCAAATATAAACTGTATAGTTCATACACAGTAGGTCTGATGCTTATCAAAACTCTTTGATCCACAGCAGATTCACAGAGCAATAACTACGCAGGGCATAAGCCTTTGATCCTTTTATTGCCATCTACAGCATCAAACCCCAAGTCCATTATGTACCTTCTTTATCCTCCAATTAAGTGAAACTACTGGGCACCACCAAAACTTTCTGCTCAATGTCTGTAGAGATATTCTATATTTCTAGACATTCTGTGCAGACTGGGTTACTGTACCTATGGAAATCCTACACAAATATAGAGATCCCTGTACATAGGGATAAGTCCAGGTCTACAGAGTTTGTGAACCCTGGAAAAAAATGAAACATGGCACAGTTAAAATTGTTTCCCCACAGCTCTTTTTATTCTCTTTTTTTTTTTTTTTTTACAATCTACAGTCACTAAGTATATAGAAAACTTTACATCTTCAGCTGCTAAGATTGCTATTACTATTCAGATGATTATTTGATTCCTGCAGGGTATCTTCTTGTTGCTGCTTTTGAGTAAACACTTTTAAGAACCTCTGAGAAGAACAATAAAATGATGTAAAGTATTGCAATCACTAACCAAACTAGCCCTGAACTTCAATGGTAGTTACAGGTCAAATAGTATAGCTTAAATACAGCAGATGACAGAACAAATGTCCTTTCCTTTTAGGGACAGAGTCAGCTCTTATTTTTCCAGATTACACTTGCCATACGCTTATAATAAAGACTTTCTCCAAACCAGCAGCTATTCAGCTTGCCACTATATTCAACATGAAGCTGTTTCCATTCTCTCTCCCATTTGGCTTGTTCCTCTCTCTTTGTATTTCAAAATTTCATTCATTGATTTACATAAAATTTTTAGGAAAGCCAGCACACCTGTGCTACTCGACGTTACAGGGCATCTGCTCCCCAACCAATGGTAACAGGAAAAGGCAGATGTTTTGTTCTGGACATGCCACTTCTACAAAGGTGCCCAAAGGCAGTCAAAGCACCACAAAATAAAAGGTTAATTTGAGGTTAGGAGGAAATATTCGTAGAAATAATGCACGGCACTAGCTTTAAAAAGAACCACATGTTTCTGAAATGCATTGACTTGCTTACTGTAAAATTAATCAGTAGAATCACTTTTCTATAAAGAGAGTATCTCCACATATTTTCTCAGTATTCCACAAGAAACTAATGCTCTAGAAGCCAAGACCTTCATGAATATCAACCACAAAATACTCTTTAAAACAAGGTCTGTTTAGATCAATATCCTTCTTATGCAGCTAACACAATACTAAGCATCAATGTAACTGTTTGAGAAGGGGGTTTTATACACCTTTTTTCCAACTGGTGTAATTTTATCACAAGACATCTTCCAGGCAAGCTGTTTGGTATCAGCCTTCAATATAACTTTTTTTTTTTTCCCCCCAAAGTTTACATTAGACGGTTTAGTGCAGAATATTCATCACAGTGCTTTGAGTAAGGAAAGGATACTCAACTCTTTGAGTTCATTTCCCTCTCATCCAACACAGCTACTGTAGTTAAGCTGCTTAGTCAGTGCCTAAATATAGGGAAGGGCTAGATGCAGACTAGCTGTAGGATATCCTTCAGACTTGTTTAAGATTTTGCGAGCAGACTGGGAAAGCTAATTGGAAGAACTGGTGGAAGACTATTTAACATCTTAGATCATGACAAAGCAGCCAGTTAATTCACAGACTGAAGGTTCTACTGACCCCACCCAGAGCGTGCAAGTATCGTCAGCGACCAAAATTATGCTTGCCATTTACAGCTGGTGAAAAGTTTCAACAATTTCCTTTGCACAAAGACAGCCCTACAGTAATTCATGTCTTCACCACACTGGAGGACTTGGATATGCTCTGGCTGTCTGGCTAGTGGAAAGGCTGCTTGGAAACTTCATATGCATTTTTCAGGGACATTCCACTTCTCCCAAAGTTTTTCTGTCTCTGATTCAAAGGACTCACTTTGACTTGACAGCTGTGACCTGAGGAAAGGCCTTTGTGCCTATGCAATCCCATGGCGTCATGCACCTAAGAAGGGGAAGTTTCAGTTAAGGGAGGCTCTGCAACAGCATTTGTGAAGATGGCCTTTGGTTTTAGACAACATTCTTTCTTCAAGTCAGTCTACAGGTCCTTCACTGAAAGGCAATGATTTTTATACTTTCTCTAGAATGAAAAGATTAGCATTAATATCTGAAGGACACGAAGTTTATTTTTAATTGCTGTGTCCTCAGTCTTTCAGATGGGTGTGGATTTGGGGCAACAGGTACACACTTTTAAATAATTAAGCACAAGGCTAAATCAAATGCAATTCAACCCATTTACTTTAAAAGTCTCTGTTAAAAAATTAATGGTTACTATGATAGGACCTGCAAGTATCAAATCACTCAGAAACTTGCAGCATGTCATAACCTTTCATCCCTTCTAAATAACCTTAAACTTGTATAGGAGTGGACAGTGACACACCAATAGAAAAATCAATGACACATCCAATTCTCTGATATAGCCATGCTGGGAAGAGTCTGCCAGAGGAAAGGGAGTCTTCCATAGGGCTGCTCTTCCTCAATGGTTCCCCTTCCTTCCTAAGTAATCCAAGTCTAGTCTACTCCAGTCTGATCTGCCTTACTTCTATCCTTTCTTCAGTTTGTTTTCTCTGTAAAGCACGTAACATTGCTGAACTCAGACACTCTAGAAAGCACCAGAAGAAATTTAATTTTCACCACTATCTGGTCTATTTTAAACATAACCACCAAAATGCCACAAAACACTGGGTAACAGTGTTAATTTTTTTTTAATAATCCTTGTAGGTCCACCTCAGTTGTGCAGGTATGCATTTAATGTGTGTATGAATCGACAAGTGAAAGGCAAATAACACAAAAAAAGATCACCTTGTTTTAAAGGAAAAGACAAAATATAGATAAAGAAGGTTATTGAAATATTTTATTAAATGCACATTTATATTGCTGAGTCTTTTGCTGACTTTGAAAGGAAGAATCTGTTCTATGGGAAAGAAAAAAATTCACAACTTTCTAACAGACAACACTAGATCTTTTTCTGCCAATGACAGTTAATCATTCATTTTGCCAAATCTCCATACACACTAAATACCTGTGGATACTGTCTTTCCAGCACAAGTTTCTTGCTTTTGCTGACCCAGCATACTTTGTTGGACACAATGTTTCTCTGCAGGATTAGCATGCAAAAAACCACCACCTGCAAAAGTGCTTCAGTCAGTTATAAATAGATTCCAGGACAAAAAAAAAGAACCAAACAACCCCCAAAACCAACAAACCCCAGAAAAAGACAATATAAAATGACAATATAAAACATTAACTTCCAGTTAATGCATTAGAAAAGCTACTGCTTCTTGCTCTTTGCCATTTTTCTCTCCTCAAAATATGTTCTAAAATCCAATATATTACATGCCAAATACAAGGTGATAGCTTAATAATTGAGTAAAGCTGGTTAACGTGGCAAACAGATGGGATGGTTTAGTTTCAGTGTCATGGCAGACAGTCAACAGCAGCAAAATAAAAAGCTCAGAAAAGTGAAGGTTCAGTAGCTTTAGTGAGGGTTTTAAATACAGGGCTTAAATTCTATGCTAATTTACATTGCCATAAATAATTTCTATGCTAATTGCCATAATTCCATATAAATCAATGGAACTGCAGATATTCTAGAAAACAGAATTTGGCCTTCTATGTTCAAAACTAGTTTCGCCACACACCTATACAAAATAAGATTGGTAATAAAGCCTATAAACCATGAAAGTCCAACTCCATACATTACAGCAATTAATTTGCAGTTGTTTCTACCTTTTCTAATAATAACTACTTGGGTGGAATGCTCTGTTCTGGGTATTTGCATCAGATAATTTTCTAAAATTAATTTCAACAGGAAATGCCAGCCATTGCCAGGTATGTCTGCATTTAAAAAAAATAAATTAAAAAAAAGAATCTAGTAACACATCTGTGCATTAGGTAAAGACCTTGATATGTGACACAGCAATGTCTCTCTGGTCTGTGAAAAGCTGCCAACATTTGGCAAAGTTGTAATCTCTGGGCATGTGTTCAATAGATACTTTAAGCAGCTAATTTTTCCAATGATTACATTCTATTGAATGTGCCTCTGCTTCAAGATGGGCTGGATTTTCTCTGAGCTATAGCTTTAGGTCCAAACACCCAAGCTGGAACAAGGAAATGGCCTCTCCTTATCTCTGAACTGCAGAACTGACAGTGTGGAAGAGAAACACGGATATACACAGGGCAAGCAGAAAAAGGACAAGAGGACTAGAAATGAGACCTGAAAAGTGTCCAGAATTACACACAGACTTAAGACAGGTAACCAACATTACTATTACACGTGATTTGGAAAGGAAAAGCATTCAAGCCAAAGGGAGAATCACATTTCTTACCTTTTTAGTACTTGATTTTTCAAAGAGTAATATAATTATGTTTGCATAAGAGCGCTTTTGTGCAATTTAAACTAGTTTAGAAAAATAAACAATATAACAGTACTCCAATGTGAGATTGGAAAATCACAGTACATCATTCACACAAACACTAAGCTATAGAATGTGCAAATACACTTAGAAAATTTATTCTTGTAACCTACAGGAGGAACAAGATCAGTGTTAAAATTCTAGATGGGAATATTAGACCTCTTTGAAGCTATAGATAATTAATTCTGATTTGAGCATAAATGCGATTTGCTAGTTGTGCACTAAGTATTTTATAATTTAGAAAGGTCTTCTCTATTTTACGGTCTGTGCAAGTTTATTATCTTGAGGGATTAGGATTATAGTGCATTTCAAGAAACTCTGTGAGCAGTGGGATGCTTCCTGGATTCCTTAAATGGTCTCCAAAAGACTCCTCTTAGCAGAAGAACACATTACAATAACAAAAGGTACACAATAAAAAAATTTTTTTCACATTAACTGGACTCCATTGAAGCAGATGTTCAACATTGAAATTTCTAGTGACATTTTTTTAGTGTGGGAATAAGCTAAAACTATTTTTGGCATAAACTGTCACCTTGCAGAGATAAGTCATACAGTAATCCACGACCATGGGTACATAGTTCATATTTCACAGAATCACACCAAGTTGGAAGGGACCCACAAGGATCATTTAGGGACGTTCTTCAGTTTCCTGCCTAATTCAGTCTTCTGGTTTTGCTAGAAACATCCTTAATGCACTATTGATCATATAATGACATAAGCCAAAGTTTGCACAGATCTAACACAACTTATGAAAAAAAAGATTACACGACTTTGTTGTTTGAAAGTATACATAGCAGTTGCTTCATTATTGTGCTGTCATCTATCTAGACTTCTGTGAGGCCTTTGATATGTTCCTCCTCAACATCCTGTTCTCTGATTTAGAGAAGTACAGATTTGATAGATGGTCTACGGAATGGGTAAGGAAGGGGCTGGCCGGTTGCAGCCAGAGGGTAGTGATGAACAGCTCAATGTCCCTATGGAGATCAGGGATAAGTGGTGTCCCTTAGGGGTCTGTACTGGGACCGGTACTGTTTAGTATCTTCATCAATGACAGAGACAATGGGATTGGATTGAGTGCACCCTCAGCAAGTCTGCAGGCAAAACCAAGCTGAGCAGTGCAGTTGACACGCCTGAAGGAGGGGATGCCTGAGGGACCCAGACAAGATCAATAAGGTGGCCCACAGGAATCTCATGAGTTCCTGCACATGATCAGGACAGTCCCTGGTATCAATACAGGCTGGGGGATAAAGTGATTCAAAGCAGCTCTGCCGAGAACTTGGGGGTACTTGTGGATGCAAAACTGAGTATGAGCTGGTAATGAGCACTCACAGTCCAGAAAGCCCATCGTGTCCTGGGCCACATCAAAAGCAGCGTGGGGAGGAGGTCGAGGGGGATTCTTTCCCTCTACTCTGCTCTTGTGAGACCCCACATGTATCCTGCTCTGGGGTCCTCGGCACATGAAACACATGGACCTGTTGGAGCAGGCTCAGAAGAGGGTCACAAAAATCATTAGAAGGATGGAACACCTCTTCTATGAGGAAAGGCTGAGAGAGATGGGGTTGTTTAGCCTGGAGGAAGCTCCAAGAAGACCTTATTGCGGCTTTTTAGTACTTGAAGGGGGCTTAAGACAAGACAGTGACAGACTTTCTTACTGTGCCTGTAGAAACAGGACAAAGCACAGTGGTTTTAAACTAAAAGAAGGCAGATTCAGACTAGATACAAGAAAGCAATTTTTACTATGATCTGCCAATCAATCTCACCAGCATCTTGGTTTCAGTATCTCTGCCCTCAGAGAAAAGTGCAACATAAAACAATACCCATACAAAAGGAGACTTGTTAAACGAAAGTTAATACATCGAGATATCAATGCAATTAGTCACTACATTATCAGCATTAGCAACAATAATACACAAGGAGGTAATTTTTGATTTCTAATAGATTTAGATTTCATAGATCTCTGCACTGTCCCGATGCAAGTAACTTTTAAAATATGTATGAAATACTACTTCTATAGGGACTAACAAGTGGCCAACAGCTTTGAGGTAACCTTTTTGAGTTGTAACATCAGATGTATTAGCCACACAGGTAAATCAATATTCAAAAATAACATCCTATATAAAATGTGGGCAATGCAAGGCTTAACGCAACCTCCTATTAAAAAAGCCTTTTTTGTGCTACTGTATAAAGGAAGAAAGTCTTTAAAGTCCTTCCTAAGAGACAGAACATATATACATAAGACATTTCTAGACACTTTTGCTATGGATTTAGAATACATTTATTAGCAGATCTACATGCTCTCTTAACACCTCTCATGCAGTGTTTGTGAACTTTAAAACCTTTCCAATTTTTTTGAAGGGACAGTTTTTCAAGTTATAAGCTACTCATTTCTTATTAAGGTCAACAAAATTAATAGGTCTTAAGCAGATCAAAATATTTTCATATCAAGAAAACTGACATAAAGAGAGCTAGACATAAAGCATCTGTAATTACTAATAACTTTTTCCACCTTTACAGCTGAAATCACACACAGACTTTTCCCACTATGGCACTAAGAGAATTTAGGAATGAGGTTTATGTAGATAAATCTATGGGCTCAAGATGGTGTCTGGCCTCTGCGACCACACAAATCGCTATTAAATTTAATTTCTATTTAAGCCTGGAACTTCTGTCTAAGAGACATTGTTTGACACATCATCAAAGACTGTGTTTCAGCTTCTATATGCCTCTGCTAGTTTCAGCAACCAAATACGTCAACTTTCAAGTGGGCATTATCTAGAAACCATGCTGCCCTGAGAGAATGCAACGGAGAAGAATGCAAATCTGGTGGTTATCTTTTTTGGTTTTGGTTTTGTCCAGTCATTCTGTTCCATAGAGGACACAATCCCCTAAGACTTGCAAAGCAAGGCTGCAGTGATGCAGCCACTTGGGGGAACTAATTGTTCAGAAAACAGCTGAAAGGAGGTGATAGAAGCACTGGTCATAAACTCGTAATTCATAACCCTCCAATAGCGTTGCAAATATAAATTAGGTACTTTAGAAGGTGGGGATAAACACTTGTAATTGGATTTTTAAAAATTATTTCCTGGGAGAGTTGCCAGTTGAAATTTCTTTTAGTGAGCTTCAGGAAAGATATGGACCTAAACAGTAATTCATCCACTGTAAAGTCAATGTCAGTGTAAAGTCACTTCTAAAGGGTGTGTTGATCAAATCAACCTGGACGGTATCTCGATATGCCTAATGTAAGTGGTAATTAATAGACTTATTTTTTCTTAAGTGCAGGAAACAATAATGACCAAGTCTGCTAAAAAAATGACGGCAGAATTCTTCAGAAATTATGCAGCACAAAAAGGTCAAGTAGAAACATTTTATGAATAAATCATAAAATATTTTCTGATTAGATTTTTGCTCTCCTTTCAAAGAAGAGAACCTACCTACATCTCTACCCTCCTTAGGACAGAAAACACATATGTCTTATTGCAGTAAGAAAATTATGCTTCTTACTCCCCAAATTATTTTTTTTGCAAATACTGATGTGCAATTAGAGAGCACAACAGAAGAGCAGAAGTGTTATTCCTTCCATAGAGTACCACTTTTTGGTTTTTGGGGAAAATCAGAGCACTTCTTTCTAAAGAAAGACTGTATGCAAGAGAAAACAATTAATTTGCCACTTTGGCTCAATAGAGCAAATATATTTTACCTGAGGCATTAAAAACCCATAGTACGAACCTCAGAAAGTCCTCTCTCATTCAAGATGAGCAGAGAATCAGAAGACTGTCTGGCTTGGCCTGGCCTGGCCTGTTTTGAGTCTTCTGTTATGAACTACACACAGTTTATCACTCCCCAAAGAAAGGGCCAGAACAATTGTTGAACTTCAAGGATAGTTGGTATTTCCTGAGGGATTTTGTAAATAGCTCATTTCTCTTGAAAATTACCTAAGTGGTGTAAGTTTTGAATGGGGAATCTCTGTCCAAGGTTTCTGTTTGCTCTAGTTGTGCCCCCTTTTCTTTCTTCATGACCCAGATGTCTTCAGAAAAAGACTCTCCAGCTCTGGCTGAGGTATGCAAAACATTGCCACCTGTAGTTAATTCCACTAAAGATTAAAACAAAAATAAAGATTAGAGAATCTCTACAGTACTTCAAATAGGTACGTATATTTTTTCAAATACAGACATGGTCCTGTATAGCACAGGAAAATAAAAACATCTTCTCAAATACATCTCCTGGCTAGGCAGACATTAGTTTTCAGAACACATAAAATTATCACTTGCTGCTGAACCCAAACATAGCTAGGTCTTACTGACAGTAGCATGTAGTAGAAAACAATTTAAATTACAGTATCTGACTGGTTTTCCTCCCCCTGTGCATAATTACAATTATTTGCAAAGCTTACTGGCATTGCTAAGCTTGCTAGTCACTTTGCTGTTTAAAGGCAGCACTGGTTCTCTAAACAAAGTAGTAGATGTGCTGTAAAGGAACTACCGAATATACTGCTGAGAGGTGATATTGTATCAGCAAACACTGGCAACGGTGGCAGCACACGAGGGAATGGAAACAGGAATGTAGGCCAAAGATTATATGCTTAGCTTGATGTGTGCCGAAATATCAGTCCATTTCTAATTAAATTCACGTGTGTCCGGCGGGTGCTGGCAGACAAAGGAGCCCCTCGGTGCCGAGTCCAGCAGGGGGAGTTGGGCGCCCATGGCCGCAGCCTCCGGCCACCGCCGCGCCAGGCGAGTCCTGCTGCCGCCGGGAAGCCACTGCCGGGCACCTCCTGTGCCCCAAGCGCCGGCTCAGTTTGGATCTGCAACTCGCGTCGACTACCCTACGGTACTTTTCAAGCAACAGACAGGCTAAACTATTTCCCTAATGGTTTTTGTAACGCTAAATATGGCTCGTCCTGAAAAATTCACGAAGTCACGGAATCTTGTACAGCACCGCACGCAACCTCCGAACAACTCTGTGATGAGTTCGGTTAGTATTTCAAAGCATTCTACCTCTGCAAACTTTTCAGTCAATTCAATGTTTTCTATAACTTGAGAACATCCTGAAGCAAAGCAGTTGAGCCTGCCTGTTTAAAAGTAATTACTCCTATTAGACTATTCAGTATCTCCTATAACTGCAGTACAATTATTGTGCAGGAGATTAAAAAAAAAAATCCTTTAGTGATTTTGTGTTAATCTAGTTGATGTCCTAAATGGTATGTCCATGTTACTAGAAGCACGAGTATTTATAATAGATGTTCTTCTTTTGGCAGACATATGAAAGCAAAGCACTGTTACCAATATATGTTCCCATCCCAAGGAATACCCCGGAATCTTTGTGAAACTTTCTTGCTTTCATCACTGCTCAGCTCATCACACAAACCATCTGCATAAATAAAGATGTAAGCATCTGCTGTATGGCAACTGGTCTCAGGGGCAGATGTTTTTATCCTTGCATTCATGTCACTGGCTTGGATACATTATTTGAACAGATGTACACAATCTGAAAGTGTCGTGTCCCACAGTGAAATGTCTCCAACTGCTTTCTATCAAAGTACATAAATGCTATTTGCACCTGCATTTATGTTAATGATATAAAGGCAGCAGGGGTTCCAGCAACGTGAGAGCTGATGCTAAGAAACACATTTACATGGCTAATTGAAGTTTGAGATCTCCCAGCACCAAATGACCATACTAACATGGATACAAAATGACTGAACTATACATTAACTTTAAAAAAAAGCCTATGGATTGAAAAAAAAATTAAACATACTCAAGGAGAAAAACTATTACTTCAGCTGGTGATATCCTTCTCCAATGTATACTTAAAAAAGACAAAAAGTATGAAATAAATTCCTAGGTAAATCAGGATAGCCTTATATTTCGCAAAATATTTGTATAAGATACACAATTATTTCATGTCAGAGTCATTTAAAAAAACATTTCATAAATCTGACAAGGCCAAAGGTTTTTCAGTTCACTGAGGCACACTGGTATTTTATGTCATTATTGAGCATTGTAAAAAAACCCCATCACTTGCTCTGGTAAATATTTAACATGAGTGTGAATGACAGAATATGATGTTTCAATGATAATTTCATAATTCCTAGGAAAAAATAAAATCTGAGAAGTTAGATATTTATCATTATTTGGAAAAGTGCATCTATTTGAACATGGAGTTATGATTGCTTGTTATTTAAGAGATAATCACCTTTCTTATAAAATATTTTAAATTGAGAAAAATACAGATGTCCTGAAGGAGTACAGATCCAATTACAGAACTCCTGCTCTTACATGACAAATCGCAGCAGTGAAGGGTTTATGCTGTCACTCAAAGAACTTGCACTAACCATTACTTCCATACTTAAATGAAAAATAACAAGCACTTCTGAAGTATGGAAACACTGACAAAAATGCTATAATGCATGTAACTGATGGATAGGTTCTACTGTGAATATCATTTATTTTCAAACCTTTTATTTGTAAGGAACACACCAATGTGAGACATGTACATAAACCATTATAAATTGCTAATAGCCTCCATATTTTCAAAGTGCCAAATTTAAGAAACAAGTGGTGTTTGATGCAAAGACAAAAAAGTATGAAAGCAAAAGAGTAAAAAAAATATAGATACTAATATATTTGTAGAACATCATCGTTTCACACTGATATAGTTCTGGGTCATGATCTAGTTATGACTTCTAAAATGAACCCTCACTTCCAAAGTCTACCATTCACTCCAGGTCCAAGTTGATAACACTGGATAATACTGACTGGAATGGATTTTGGTTTAGGGGGAAAAAAAAGCCTTCGAAAAAACCTCAAAGCAAATGATTAATCAGTTTCAAGTTTGCAAACAGCTTCACAGTCTATATTCTCCTCCTATTATTCAGAAATGGCTTTAACATAAGACTGTAACCAGGGTCAAATTCCTGTTACTTAAAGGAAAAATTAAATTAAGGCTTTTAAGTGTTCAAATGAAGTACTTCAGTCACAAGCATACAGATGTAGAGCACACTGAGGGGTGGACAGCTTTACCCAACAGTAAGTACTATCTCCCTTGAAAGAATAGTCCCATTAGACACAGAACTCATCAACTACCATCAATTTGCATGACATGCTTCAGGAACCACTTCCTCAGAATTATTACAGCATCGTAAAAATACTCAGTCTTCACAAAACAGGTAAAGTATAAACTTACATGACACTAAAAGCTCGAGGCTTCAAGTTAAGTAATATATAGTGCTTTTCTTAATTAACATAAGTACTAACAATGGAAACTTAACTGACAACCAGCAATGGTTCTGAAAGATCCATTAGAGCAGATGTTGTATCCATCAAACATTCACTCACATTTAAGAAGCATCATTAAAAATGACACTCATGTTAAAAATCATATTTAAATGTCAGCATTGTGACAGATCAAAAGGGAAAGGAAACTGAAGTTACAGCTACACATTTAGAGGCTTGGGAATACACAGTTCAGCACCAAAATCCTTACTAATAATGGAAGGAAAAAAATCAAGACACTAACCCTACTGAAAACTATATAAAACAAAAGTCGACTTTTGAAGAGACAAAACATGGAACAAAGAGTTAAACACAAAAAATGTTAGTAAGGATAGGAGTGCTGGAGAAAAGGCATTCAAAATAAAAAAAAAAGTCTAAGTTAATGTTTATTTTCTTGTTTCCCCTAGTCTTGTAGCACAATTTGGAGATAGAGTTGACCCCATATTATATGGGGATCAAATATAGCAATGATTTTCAAATATATGAGAATTTAAAAAAATGTAATAAAACTTGAACACAATTCTGCTGAATCAAACAAGAAGCAGATTTATGCTTTTCAAGTTTCACCTACAGGTGGTAACAGTAATTAGCAATGCCCTAAAGAAGAAAACAATTCTAGATATTGCAATTGTTTAAAGTGATAAACGCTGCAGTATAACAGCTTTTTTTTTTTAAAACCATACTACAGTAGAATAGTAGACAAGAGTTATACAGCAATTACTAAGGATGAAATTTCTTCCACATTTTGAATCACAAGCATCTAATTTCCAAAAGAAGTATAGAAAGCATACTCTACCTGCAGAAATTGTTAACGGATTCTGCATTATATCCTTTAATGGTTATGGCAATGTTCCTGGAAAGAAATACAGATACTTAGAGGTTCTGATAATTTTTCAGAAACTAACCAAAAAATTAATAGGACGATGGCAACAGTTTCCAGACTTGTATTTCAGAATGGATATCAGTATGTCCATACCTCATGCAAAATCACCACCAGAGTTTTAAACCAAGCATTTCTTTGGGCTCTTATATGCACTCTCCATATTTCAATACTGTGCACTACTAACTTAGGCTTCTTGTAATTAAAACCCCCTGTTAAAGCCAAGAAAGAGGGAATGTAATGAATTCCAATGGGACAATGCATTCTTAAGAATCACAGACAATGTATGCTCATTTTCCTTTAAACACCTGTTGGAGAGGCTCCCAGAGGAGAACCACTACGTTGATCACAGGGCCAGAACACCTCTCCTATGAAGACAGGCTGAGAGAGCTGGGGATCTGAAGAAAATAAGGCTCCAGAGAGACCTTAAAGCACCTTCCAGTACCTAAAGGCAGCCTGCAGGAAAGCTGGAGAGGGACTTTTTACAAGGGCACATACAGATAGGACAAGGGGTAACAGCTTTAAAGTGAAAGACGGTAGGTTTAGATTAGATATTAGGAAGAAATTTTTTACTATAAGGGTGGTGAGGCACTGGAACAGGTTTCCCAGGGAAGCTGTGAATGCCCCATCCCTGGAAGCATTTAAAGCCAAGCTGGACACAGCTTTGAGCAGCCTGGTCTAGTGGAAGGTGTCCCTGACCACGGCAGGAGGTTTGGAACTAGATGGCCCTTAAGGTCCCTTCCAACCCAAACCATTCTGTGATTCTATGTGACTGCATGGATCTCACAGAACTGACTGATCAGCAGAATGTTCTGTGGATACTACAGTGAAGATAGTAATTTGTTCTTGTGAACCAAATATTACACTGCCATCCTGCATGAATCTGATGTTGGTACTTAGAACAAGATCTGATGCACTACATTTGACAAAATGGCATTACATCAAATGGCCACCCATGGCCAACTTAAGAATTAGCTATTTCTCTCCTGTCCAGTCGTGTTCTTCAAGCTTTGATGAAGTGTGATTCAACAGTCAGGTGAGAAAGACATAGTAGAATATAGTGACAATATAAAACTGTGTTATTATCCACTTAGATTTTCTTTTTCATAAAATAGGCTAGCTTTTGGAATGGCTGCATAATAGTTTGGGGTTCAACTGACCACCACTAACATGTAAGAAGTCACAAAGGGTATAAAGCTCTTGTTCTCCTGATGCAGTTGGAGGCTTTGGAAAGGTAAAAGATATGTCTATTGACTAACATAACGACTTCTTGGGGGTTTACCCAGATCCAGGTTTTCATACCAGTGCACATCTACAACATTCCCACAAACAAATCCAGCCAAACAGATGTGGAGATTGCTTACTTTCCCAGTCAATTTAATAGCCAAGAGAATCTTATGTAAAGAACATGCCAAACATGCACCCAAGACCCACACAAAATACCAAAAATTGGTCTTGATTAAATACAGAAATAGTTAGGACAAATTCCGATGCACTTCCCAAACAAAATAAGTCTTGAATATATTTCTGCAGTTGACTCTCGAACAGCCATGGTGAGGTTCTGGGAAGGAGATGGTTCTGTAGGTAGCAGTGAAGTAAAAAAGAGGCAAAGCCAATTCCATCTTCAGGAGTTCAACACCAAAGAATAAAAGAACATTAAGTGTGGCTGCTGTGAGGAGACCTCTCAGTGAAGCTCTTTGGCACCTGTGCCTACTCTGCTGAGCCATATGTAATAAGCAGCTCTGGTACATCAACCAGCACCTCCTGGCAGAGCTTTGCTGATGAGTACCAGCAGGTCCCAGGCTCCCCCAAAGCGCCTCTGTCCGTGGTACTTAACCCTGAGCTGTCAGACCCAGCACACAAACACGTCAGCTCATCCAAATGTAGCTTAACACCATGGGAACATACAGACAACTCCCTTAACATACAAGAATGGAACAGATCACTTTGATGTAATTTTGGAATGGCAAAACACTTCTAGAAACTAGTGTTGGGTTACAACTTCTGTGTCACCTACACTGTAACACATCCTTTTTTAAGACTGTATTGATCAATAACATCTCTTAAGAGAATCAAAGTCAGTCAAAGTTTTCCTTCGGCTTTAGTATTTCCAGCAATTCAAAATGTACTGAAGTGGTTAAAGAAACACATATTCTTGTAAAAACAATGTAAGAAATGATGTTCAAATGAAGATTCTCAAAATTATTATTCTGAAGTCACACTTTTTAGGTTTTCATGGTCCTTCCCTGCGTATGGGAGGATTATATTATGTAAGAGGGCCCCACCTGTTTCACAGTCTTACACTCAGAACAAATTTTAGGTCACCAACTAATAATTCAGGATATCCAACTGCTTTTACTGAATACTGAGGAGGCAAACGTTCTTACAGTTTTCCCTGGTTATATTTGAGTCCAATACTGGCTCTTTCCAAATACTGGAGATGACATCGATTATTTCTATCTTATATTCTCATAAATTCTTCTCCACCTGAGAGCCTATCCCAATGACAAAACTTTTAAAATTCTATATAATCTTAAAATTTGTTTTAATTACTTTGTAACCCTAGCATAGGACAGTAAGTAAAATCATTCAAGCCACAGTACTCCAGAACTCAAAACAGTTCTCTAGAAATCTGCTGCTGACTACTCAGAGATGAAAAGAAATCTATTACAAGAATTTCAAGTGAAGTGGAGTTGAACAGAATTAGAAAGTAAAATCTATCTTAATGACATAAAATAAGCTCCATCATGCCTATACTATTCCTTATGTTACCACAGAATGAAAGGATAAATTAATTTTCAATCAGAAGAGGCAAAAATAGCAAATAAACTGGAAAAAAATCCTACACTGTAACTTGGTCTCTAACAACCAAAGAAAGCAGAGCATATACATGTAATAATTTAAAAGCAATTTTCACAGGACGATACTCACAGGTCTTTTATATGAAACAGGTGTCCTGATAGACACACTGAATCTGAATATCAGTTGAACCCAATTAACCTAATTTGATGCTTGTCCATACTAAGACATTTATCTTAGGTGTTACACAAAATCCTTTAGGATATTACACAGAAAGTGATAAATAGGCTGTAAAGGTTATGACATTAATTTTACTGTCATTCTCATGCTTTAAGCAGACATCAAAACTAAAAACCTCGTCCTCTGGGGAAGAAGAACTATCTGAAAGTAATTATAGGACTTATTATCATAACAGTATTAAACTAAACCACTATGACCCTAACCGAATTTATTTTTGGTACCTTTTGTTAAAAGAACAAAGCTTCTCAATGACGACTGCGCCTTCTAACGCAGTGAACATTAGTTCAGGTACCGGAAGAAAGCATTAAATCAAATCTTATAATTTCATACTAAGCTTAATTATGAATTTTAATTTAAAACTAAGCATGCAAAGAACTGTTAGTCAAATATTATGTAATTTAATTTCTGAAGGAAAACACTCAGCTAAAAGGAAAAATTAAATACTTAGAACAGTTAAGAAAAGACATTCTCCTGACAGAAGCCTGTGAAATGCCCATTTGTGTTTCAAAAGCAAATTTATTCACTTCATTTTTCACACCTGTTCTTTCACATACTGTGCCACCTTGTAAATGAGTGCCATGCAAATATTATTTCCCTTAATTTAGAAACTTTTCAACTGAAACCAGGTTTCCCTAGAAGCATGAAAGTATTGAATCAACACAGCTTCCAGGAAAGTTAGCAAAATCCATTGGTATATAAAGGCCAAGTTAGACTTGAAATAAAAGATTAACACACTGAAGCTACGTGAAAATACTGAGGAAGATAAAAATGACAGACACAAAGACTGACTAGTGTAACACACAAAAGCATTTGTTCAAGCAAGTATATTTGCCAAAAGCCTGCAGTGCTTGGCTACTTTATAAAATCAAGCACAAGGCATTAAGCCAATTTGTTTAAAAAATGAAAACCCCTCCAAAATCCCAAGCCCAAATAACCAAGCAATAGCTTATCTGCACTTCCAAAAACCTGCAAAAATATTCTGCATTTCAGTATCCTCATCTTCAGTCTCAAATGTCTGATTTATTCAAACTTTTCTATTTTACATTGTATTTTTACACCAGGATTTCATCCTGTATCAGTAGATCCTTTCTTCCTGTTCTACACCCAAAGAGATATGGATGTAGTCACAAAGAACGGCTTTCTTACAAGTGAAATTATAGAGTGCTTATGATTCCATACTTAGATAATTAACCAGGGGGAAACGTGTGTCCATGGTAGAATTCTTTTGGCTGAGCCCATTAGATGACTTCAGCAGAACCACAAAAAGAAACAGAACAGCACAAACCCAGCAGACCCTAAAACTCAGGCTATTTTTAAACTTTCGGTCATCCTGTGAGATGGACCAGTCCGAGTGCATTTCCTGAAGTTCAAGCCTTGCATGGACTGAATGCCACAGTGGCAATCCTGGACAAAAATGCTTCCCTTCATACTCTGTTGGGTGAAGTGGGGAAGGGTTGGCTGGCATGCCTACCCCATGCCCATCTGTCAGAGTGGAACTGTGCCTACACGACAGGTTCTATGCTACTTTCGGTAACATGTTGCTGAGAATAAAAGCTTATTTATGAAACAACATAGGGCAACTTCAACGTTCAGCTTAAAATAGCAAGCAAATGAAAAATGATTGCTTTCCTTGAGATTAGTCTTTCAAAATCAACTTCTAAGGTTTTTCAATTGTATGAATAAAAACTAGCACATACACTGCAAGAAATGAGGCTTTTCCACACATTTTCTACTATTGCATCCAGCCCAGTATACAGTCTCAGTAATTCCTATTTTACAACTTTATCTCCAAGAGAGCAAAGTCAAGAACCTGTGAAAAAATGTATAGGAGTGAAATTTCTCAAAAGGATGCTGGGAGAAGAGAAGGCTAAAGAAGGAGCAATATTGATTCTTCATTCTATGAAATGTATGTGTATTAAACAAATTGCAGTTGAACAGTTTTTACAACTATAAATAACTCCAACTATTTTCCACTTAAGAAAACAACTTCTTTCTGAAAAACTACAAAAGAGAAAGGAACAGCACAACCACTATTATGCCTAATATAAGACAATGCAGTGAATGCCAAAAAATACCATATTTTTTCCAAATTTCCAATTTAAAAGGAAATATTATCATTTTATGTTTTCCTTAGTAAATATCTTCTCAGTAGTGGTGCTTTAAATGTCACAAACTGGAGACCTGCATAAGTTCCACATCTGTATTAGACATCTTTGCCATTACTCTGCATTAAAAGGTCAAAGCTTCTGATTTAAAATATAGTCTTGTATATTACTGTTGTGAAAGTAACTGTGAAATGATGAATCAATATAAATTGCTACATTTTGTTCGTGATTCTGAGGGCAGCTAGAAACAATAGTTCTGGAAAACACAAACTAATTTCATTTTTATTACATACTACATGAAATCTATGCTGTCCATAGTTCTTACAATTTCAAATTAACTTAGTGTTTTTTAAAAAAAACCCTAGAAACAAAAACGTCTAGCATTCTTATTTGGTAATGACTAATCTAGAATTTACTTTAAAATTCAAACTGTGCAATTCCTTCTACTCCTGTTCCTCGCCCTGCCATGCGGTCCTGGTCCTTAATCAAGCATCAATTTATTTCTTGGGTCCAAATTGGTTTGAAGCTCTGCCAGGATTCTCAACAATGCAGTTTCACAAGACACAATCTATGTACCTTACACTTCTGTAAGGAATATGTTATGTCATTTTAGTGGAATTGCAGTATACCATTATGGTTTTCAGTTTGCAATGCCTGATTAAATTGGGAGACTTTTTGACTTTTGTTCATAATTAATTGCTGCTTTAGTCTAGTAAGAACAGATTACATAATCTATCTTCCACTATGTATCTGCTGCAGTACATTAGCTTTCTTTCAGAAGACAAACAGATATCATTCAGATAAACAATATCACAAATACTAAACAGCAATTTCAGTGGAGTTAAAATAAAACTTCATAGAAGTGGACAAACATCTACAATTGTGTACACAGCTACTCACACAATCACTCAGGTTGGCAGGGACCGCCCAAGGTCATCCTGTCCAACTTCCCTGCTCAAAACAGGGTCAACGCTGGGCTTACAGCTTTGTCCAGATGGGTCTTGAAAACCTTAACAATTGCCTTTCAGAAATCAAATTATATTTGATTATATTTTCAGGATACCCTGAAAATCACAGAAAAACTAGGTCTACATATATAGGACAGATTGCTCCAATCCCTGTTGCAATGCTCCTACAGATTAGCTAATCCTTCAGATTAGCTAAAGCCCCCATGTTTCATGTTATGCTGAAGGATTAAAGAGGATTTCAAAGACTTGCAGAGAACAAAGACATTTTGTAATTAATTGCCATATATACCTTTTATTTACCTGTTCTTACGCTACAGAAAAACAGGTTATGTCAAAGAGTAGGATGAGGTTAATGTACAAAGGCACCAACCAAATAACTGAAGATGACTAAAGGAAAGACTAAAAAAAACCAAAACACATTACTTGTATATTACTTGGGCTTTTTCATCTTCCTAAACTTTGACATCTGAGGAATAAGCTATTACATGTAATGTAACAACAACTTCCAGTGAAAATCTTAGGATTCTGTTAATTAGTAATTTAGACTACAGAAATAACCAGTCAGGACTGCAATGCTGAAAGTAGACTAAGTTTTGTTTTCTTAATTTGGTAGTCCTAACACATTTTGGAGATACGTGATACCTCAGAACTTAATCACACGTACTCAAAATGTATTTGAATGTGTCAGATAACACAGCCATTAATAATTTAATGATTAAGACACCTGTACAATTTGACTCATTTAAGTTTGAAACATGACACTGAATTCTTTACAGAATCACAGCTGGCCCTTAAATTCTGGAAAGACTAAACAACAAACAATCAATCGCTTCTTCTATTTTGACTAAAATATTTCAGGTTATTCGACCCTAACCCGAATCCCTCTGATAAAACTTCCTGTGCCATTCAGGAAGGATTGTACAGGGTTTGTACAGGTTGTACAGGGTTTCATCATTTTCATATAGTCTGGGTATGTCATTAATGTTCTACTTGGAAGAAAGGTAATCAACAGCTGACAAAAAGCAAAAAAAGACTCCAAGCTTTGCAAGGTGAATTGTTTTTGCAATTCTGACTAAAATAATGGAATTATTTATGATTTTATACCTTCAAACTTGAGCATAGTGCCAAATTTTGCCATGATACCAAATAAGTAAAGTGAGCATCATCTACAGCTGTTTCTATAAAATTTTCATTACAGAGTTTTTTAAAAGGTCATCAAGAAAGTTACACTGTGACATTTATAAAGTTTGTGCAAATATCCTCCATAATTTATAAAATGCAGTGTATATTTTGTAACTTCGATGTATCTTATTCAATATACTTTTCTCTATAGGCCTCCAAATCCAAGAAAACAAAGCATTCAAGAACTGAAAAATAAAAATTTAAAAAAAATAAAACAATCTTACTATCACTATGACTATGCCTGATGAAGCAACACATGAGCTAGGCCAACATGGTATTTATTTCCAAGATGTTAAAATCCAAATTGCCTACCAAGTAACAACCTTCTCTTAAAAGTTCCCCTCAAAAGGACTCATCTGTAACACACACACACAAGCTTCAAAGACAGAAGTTAAAGAAACAAAGAACAGAAGAATGGTATTGGTGCCAAAAAACTCCAAACACTGCCACATGCCTAAGTATTCAAAGCATACTAAATTCTAAGGCCTAACTTCTCTCTACCAAAAAAGCTCTTAATGTGAATTGTACACTGAAATATTTAGTTACTTATATTGAAGGAAAAAGTCTATTTTCTGCATTTGAACTCAAAATAACCTCTAAATGAAGAAGTAGAAATCATTTAAGCATGTGTAACCGTTGTGAGGCACAGCTGGTCCTCGCAGAGATCCATGTAGTAAAAAATATACCAGGTAACTAATCAGATGTTGTACTAAGAACTGCTCTGACTGGTTTGGTGCTGCATGGATTCTGCCTGGAAACTTTGCCTCTAATGCTGCTAGCCCAGACTGTTTCATGGCTAAGGACATCTTTTTTCTGGATAGTTTAGTGCCCAGTACACTTCAAGAACACATACACTTTTAAAACCATAGAAGTAAATAGTTGGATTTTTTTTAATGATGTTGAACATTAAAAACATTGCCCAACTACAAATTATATCCTATGTTTCCCAAACATGATCCTACTCACTAGAAAGGAATACGTATTTAACAGGTCATACCTAAAAAAACCATAAAAATCTAATGACTGGCATAAGCAACTTCAATGTTATATTGAAGTTAATCTTATATTGACTTCCACCTTTACTGTCTCCTAAGCATATAATAAACTATTCTGCACTGGAAGAATCATCAAACAGTAAGTTTACAAATTAGAACATAATCTCACTGAAGCACCCTCATAAAACTCAGAGTTCCAAATTTAGCACAAAAATTAAAAGGTCACATTTTATATAAGTTCTCTCATAGTAGTTGCCTTAGGTGTTAAAGAATACTGCATAAATTTTATACTTGTAGATAGAAAGAATTCCTGACACACAACTGACACAGTCAAAATTATCTTGCACAGCTAAGGGCAGTTCAACTCCCACAGCTGAAGAAGTGAACTACAGCTGTAGAGCCCTTGAGAGAGCTGCAGCAAGAGAAGTGACAGCCCAGTTGTGCGCTGAGCACACCCAGCAGAGGCAGCATCTGCCCTCCCTGCTGCTGCTGTGTCCAGTCTGTGTCCAGCCTATTTCATACAGACCCCGGCAAAGAAGTTCAGCTGTAGATTGGCATTCTTTGCTCGGTCATATCCCTCTCATTTTCTGGGAAAGGGCTGTCACCACTTCAATGGATTCTCCTGCATGGAATGCCCCAATTCCCCGGCTGGGAGCTCCCGGAGGTCTGACCCAACAGACAAAGCAACTGGTCGGTGGAAGTGACCAAAATATCGCTTATTTTAAGAACAATCAGGACATAACAGAGTATATTTTCTAGTCAATCTGATATAAACACATTTTTTAATACTAATAGTAAAATTTAGTAGGCAAAAGTATTCCATAGGCTTATCTAGTTTTGGTGATGATGGATTACCATCAAGAAGCACACAAAATCTCAGCAGTTGTTCAAACTGGTACACCATTCACCATGCAATATACAGGACATTTACAAGACAAGGTGTATGTTCATATTCTATGATTTACTTAAATGATTCCTTTTTTCGGGGATTTATTACTGTCTTTCAGCACAATGTTACTGATGAAACACGTACTTATTATAAAAACCTTCACACAGTTAAACATACAAAAAAGGAATAAATCAAAGTCTAATCTGTCCTAGTCCATTGCCTTCACTCACTTAGCTTATGTTGTTCTTATTGTGCAAATAGTCCTTGCCAGTATAATTTTCATTTTTGTATCCATCACCCTGTTTGTTGTTTGAAAAACGTTAAAGGCACAGAGCTTCAAAGACTATCAGACATATTTAATGAAGTGTCCTCAAAACATGTTCACAGAGAAAAAAAATGTGAAATAAACATGTCAAAATTATTCCTGGACACTGTCCAGCAACCAGCTGTGGTGTGCAGACTATGCTAACCCTGGGAACATTCTTCTTTCTCTATGGGCCTCCAGCTTTGTCTTCTGTTCCTACGGATATTTGTATTCCTAATGCATTCAGTTAAATCTCAAACTAAGCAAGACCAAACTGAATTAGTACTTCAAGAGAAAAACAATTAAGCATGACCAAGCTTTTAGAGCAAATAAGTTTTTTAGGTTTGACACACCTTTTCATTAATTGCCCATAAAAACCATGCTGTGGGACAAGACACCTACACTGCTTGAGTCACATCAAGCCTTCAAATCCTAACGTTAAAGTGCTGAAATAACCAAACATCTATTTTTTGAATAGGGGCACTATGTCCTACACTAGGGCCAAATCCAAACTTTGCTAGTCGTGTTCAGTGTCTCTAGATTTCAGCAGAATTTTAATTATTTAAGACACTGCTCAAGCATGCACAGAGAGAAATAAGAAAGGCAAAGGTCACCTGGAGTTGTAAATAACAAGGGACGGGAAAGGTGACAAGAGTTCTGCAAGTACACTGGCAACGAAAGAAAGGCTAAGGAAAAAGTGGGCCAAATGCTTAGCAAAGAAGGGGAAAGAAGCCATGGAAAAGGTTGAGGTACTAAAATAGAATCATAAAATATAATATTACCAACAGTAGATAAAGATGCAGTTATACAAATCCATAGGATCAGAAGGATGTATCCCTGATGGCTCAGAGAGCTGGTCAGTGTCACTACAAGGATGCACTCTATAATCTTTTTAAAGTCATGGCATCAAGGGAGATTACCAAAGACTGGAAATTGGCACATAGCACACCCATCCTCAAGAAAGGCAAGAAAGAGAATTTGGGAAACTACAGGCCAGTCAGTCTAATCTCAGTTCACAGAAAGGAGTAACCCCATGCAGCTGTACAAGGTAGGGTCTGGCTTGCCCATCCTGATCAGCATTAATTATGCAATTCTCCTTTAAATCTTCACTGGCGGCGTAATACTACTGGACTTTTCAAGGTGCACATATTAGACTTTCTAAATTTGGGCACATTAGTTCCCCTTCTCCTCCAGCCTTCCAGAATTTCTCCACTGTTCCACGATTTGTTAAAACTCAAAATGAATAATTCATATGGCTTCTAAGCTTTTTTTCTTTTTTAGTATCTGTAGGTGTCAGTGCAGCAGATTTAAAAACATTTAACATTAATAGTTGCTGGTACAGTGATAATACATTTTTCCCATCACTAATGATGGAGGTGGTGAGATGTAAAAGCATCATCCAGCCTCTTTCTGAATACAGAACATAATATTTATTGAATATTTATGCCTTTTTCTGCACAGCAGAAATTTATCATCCTTGCCTGTTATTGGACTTCTATCATTACTGAGCTTTTGTATCCTTCAAGAACACCCTCTATATTTAAAGAGCTCCATTGTACTCTACTGCCCACAGATTTTTATTAATAACTTTACCTCCTTAACCACCTGTCTCCAAGCCATATAGTGCTTGCCATCATCAGCTCCTCATTCTTTAAAACTGTATTGCTAACTTCACTCCCCTTCTTACCTTGTTTTAACCAAACAAATCATGTTTCCTAAGAGAAGAATTGCTCTGGGAGTAACTAAACGAGCAAGCAGTTATCAAGTTAGTCACATTCATATGCTCTTTGCTTTTTAAGTTTGCTCTTCTTTTAAAGATTGGAGATACATGCATGCAGAACTTGTTCTTGGCTCTCAACACAAGAAGTTAGTTCGCAGTTCCTAACACATCTGCACTATTTATTCTACATGCATCAGAAAGAAAAACCTGTACAGAACTCAGCAGAATAATGTGGCTTTTATTTGATAAAAACTGTCATGTACGTAAGTAGGTATGTATATGTATACATACGTATATATATATACACACATATGTGTGTGTGTATATATTTGTGTGTATATATATATATGAAGAAGTATTTTAGAAGCTTCAGAAATTGATCAGTGGCCAATTGATTTATCAGCACAAGCTTCCAATACCTGCAACAGGCTGAATTCCCATAATTTTCCTTTATTGAATACAAAAGGAGCTTTAAGAAACTACTCATGTTTCTAGGATCTGAATTACATTTACAAAAAGCCTCTAATATATTTTTTTCAGATAAAAAACCCTGGCACAGTAATACTCGTCTTCTGAATGGTGAGAACTGTTCAAGGAGGCAGTACAGAATGTTTAAAATACAGGACCACAAAAAGTCTATGAAGTTTTGATGAGAAGCTAGTTTTCACAGAGGTCCTCTAGAAAACACTCATTAAACATGTTTTAACATATAAGTTATTTGAGTCTGCTATCATTTTCATTACACAGCTGTGATTTGGGCTTTTTAAATTTATCATTTTGCTTTACCTCAAAAACTAGTGCTAAATAGCAGAAATATATAAGCCTGGACAAAGAACACAGTACCCTGAAAGATTTAGATAAGACTTTTAATATGGAAAGAACATTACCAAATGCATTTCTGTAAAAATAAAAATCAATGCTTCCCTTGCAGCAAAGCAGAAAACCCTTCATATTATTTCTACCATATTCACTTTCTCTCTGTAAAGTCCATTCACCTTTCACTAATAGTGAAATAACATAAGATCTGTGCTGTAAACTTTGCTGTTTTGAGATGTGTGCTGGGTGCATGCCAACAACCTGCATCATCTTTTGTATCAAACATTCATTCATCCAGCTCTACCACTTCTTTATAGAGCACTGGCAGAGAGGAGTGGAGAGAAAAAATAATGGTGATAACTGCCAAAGACATTCTGCACTTTCCTTCTAAGGTATTTCTGATCTGTGTGAATTCACTTGCTGCATGCAGGCCTCATGACCTATAGCATGTAAATGTCAATGACCATGATACAAGTCGGAACTGAATTAACCTTAAAAAAGAAACATGAAATGCTGATGACAGAGAGTTCCCTTCCAACCCACAGTCCTTTGATTAATCTGAAAAAAAAAAAAAAAGCTTTTCCATTGATGCCAGTTATCTTTAAAGATAAATAGGTTACTCATTTTTTCAATATTTCTGGTTACATACATATACAATTTGAAAGTATTTGCAAAGCTGCCCACTGCAATAGCTGCAACACCTATAGCATTTAAAGGTCATGAAAATCCACAGACTGGAAACCAAATTCATTTTATACAGATGGAAGAATTAAGCTTTAAGGTTTTGCAATGCAAAGTTTCAGACAGGATTTTTAAAAGAAACCTCCAACAAGTAACAAATTTAGGCAACATATATACACTTAACAGATCACATAGACAGCACAGAACTGCTTCAGGAATCAGATCAGATGACAAGAATAGAACTCTTTTTACACAGCAGAAACACAGGTATAACAAGGATACCGCGTATTCTGTTTCCTAACATGTTTCAAACTGTTAAATACCTTATAAGGTTCTCTGCTTTCATGACTGTTCATCTAAAACCATACAGTTAAAGAGCCCTAAAAATATAGACAGAACTTCCAAAAATTCTGGGGGATACTGCATCTCAAATGTTAAAAATGTCATGATACTTCATTTTCTCTTGGCACAGAAAAAAAATGCCAATGCCTCTATCACTACATTTAATCTTTTCTTCATTTGCTAAATAGTAGTCTCTGAAAGTGGTAAACTGGGCAGTGAAATTCAACATTAGCAAAGGCTATCAGTATCTTTTGTTCCTGTATTTATCTGTGGATCACAGAAAACGTTTTAACTAGCCAGTAAGAGCTGCAAACAAGCTATTCCCATCACTGAAGATGCATGCTTTCTTTAAATGATCAGAAGTAACAGACACCTCAGACCTTGCTTGCACTACTGTAAACACCAATAAACTGCAGAGAGCAGGGGTGTTCAGTTTTTCTCCCTTAAAAAAATCACCCTCTATTTTATTTAGTAAAAGTCCAGTGAATAAATACAAGCTGGATGCATGCTCAGTGAACTTCAAAAAGAGATACTTTCAAAAATATGTTAACCATCTAGAAACAAAAAAATAGAACTGTTAAGCATTAGGTGTACTTGGGAAAATTACCCCAATCATTGTGTTTCTTATTCTACAACAAAACAGTGCCACCTGAAATCCACTTACTAATACAAACACATACACCAGTTTCAGTTATCTCAGAAAAAAACAACAAAATTCTTTTTCTCAATGGGTATGATTCAGAACTCAAATGAGTTTGTGCAGATCACCAGGTCCAAGACAACAGCTCACTAACTAACTTATTAAAGTGGTAGGGATTCTCACCTAATCTGAAATTACTGGTTCCAGTGCCAAGCCTTTAACACACGGTTACTTCTGTCAGTTGACTATTATCTAATTTTAAGCTACAGAAATCATGCCCATTTCAGTTTTTAAACAAAAGATGGTAGTTTTACCCAGAATACCTATTATTTATCCTTACAAGCACGGCTCAAACCAAGAGATTCTGAGTGGGCAGTGTAGCAGAAGAGGAATTTTTGTCTCAAGTAGCAACTATACAGTCTGAACTGTTCTATTTCTCTTTTCAGCCTGGAGAAGACCAAAGGGAGACCTCATTGAAATCTAGAGCTTCCTCACAAGGGGAAGCGGAGGGAAGGCACTGATCTCTTCTATGTGGTCATCAGTGACAGGACCTGAGGGAATGGCCTGAAGCTGTGCCAGGGGAGGTTTAGGTTGGATATCAGAAAAAGGTTCTTCACCCAGAGGGTGGTTGGGCACTGGAACAGGCTCCCCGGGGAAGGGGTCACAGCACCAAGCCTGACAGAGCTCAAGAAGTGTTTGGACAATGCTCTCAGGTTCATGGTGTGATTCTTGGGGTTGCCCTGTGCAGGACCAGTATTTGGACTTCAATGATCCTTGTGTGTCCCTTCCAACTCAGGATATTCTGTGATTCTGTGACTCTTTTTGTGGTAAACAACATAATTCTATCAGAGTGCTAATCAACATTTTAGCAGTACTTAAGACTCTGCTATATACAGTTCAAGTAACTCAAAAAAAGCCATGGGTTCATGGAGATAAAAACTGTACTTAAAAATCTAGTCAAGAGGCACTCTGTGACCAAACAGCTAGTGAACACTGAAAGTGAGAAACCACCGCATTTAAGAACAAAGTGCCTGTAGTTCTACAAAATGTGCTATTACACCGGATGTGTGTTAAATTTGTTTACATAGTACTTCTTATAGCCAGTTTTAAACTGAGGCACTTAATCTTTCCTTAGATAAGTGAAATGAACTAATTAGTATCAAACCTAGACATATTTGTGCATTTTGTCACAACAGTAATTTACACGTCTTCTCTAAAAGAGAACTCTGAATATAAAAATACAGTTGACTACATTATCTGAAAGCTTAAAAGCTCACCTAATTCAAATTATTCCTTATTTCTGTAGCAGCTTGTTAAAAGTGAACAGTTTCTTTCTCTGCATTAAGGTTAGGTCCAATTCTTCCCTGCTTCACAGCTACATGCATCGCCTTGCCTTTAGTATAATAGAGACATCTAAGTCCAAAAGAGTTCTAAGTTAAGCCATTGGAAGACCAACCCGCACACACACAAGATCAACAGAACCAGCTTACATCCTGTAACATGATTTCTACACAAAAAGCAACAGGTAATTCGCATAGACCCTGAAACCACAGATTTTTCACAGAAGAAAGTTCATTACCATTCAGAGTACTTCCCACTGCAAAGGTGAAATTTATAATGGAAAGTCTGGTCAGTTACATTCTAAGCACTTTATAAAGTAAATTCAAAACAGGTTACCTTTAATTACAATATAACATGTAATTCTTCTCTGTCTTCATTTGAGCAGAAGCAAAATTAATCAGATAAAGAAAAAGGCAAGATGATCTATAAATCCTATTAGATGGAAAACAGGCTTCAATACAGTTTTCCTCTCAACTAAGTCTAAATTCATCAGTGTTTCATTAATAAAAAGTCAAAAGTAAGTGGTTTTAAAAAAAAGCTTTAACGAAAGCACCACCCTGCTGCAATTTGTTGCACAGGAAGCCTATCATGCTTGCAATACATTCAACACATACCCAAGTGGATGTGCTCAGGTAAACTCTCTTCATATGAAGTTTCCTACAAAATCTCAGATACTCGATCACATGCAGGCCACAATAAAATGATTATTCAAATTATCAGCAGTATCTTCTTCTGTCCAGTTATACTCACTTGGTGCTTCACGTGTTTTTTTCACATGATACTTTATGCCAGGACTGGACTTTTGTGTGTTGAATAATATTCCAGTAAGAACATCTGGATTCAAAACCAAAAATAGGCATATCTGACAGCCATGTTCCCAATTACATGATGGAGTATGCAATTAAGAACTGGGCAGCATACTGACTGCATTCCTATTATAACTAAGCCATCAAATTTGAGAATACTTCCTGAAAAGATTAAAAAGACATTTTCATTAAAATATATTCTTCCTATCCTTCACTAGCATAGCAGCACAGTTAACAACAGCCACACCAACTGCTCTAACTTCTATTTTACAGTAAAGCACAGGCATCAGTATGCATGACAATTAAACTAAGAAAAGGGCTCAAACTGCTACAGTTTATTACCTACAATCTGTTTTCTTCCAGGTATAAGTGTATAAGCCTCCTGAGCTCAAAAGTTATGCATTCACAACACTTCAGTCAATCAGTTACTGGGAAGACTTTTTCTGAGTATCAGTGTTGCAAGTTCAGTAATACAGCTGAACAAAATAGAATTACTTGCAGCCTGAGAATTTCACAAAGCAGCCAATTAAAGTCACAAGGTAATAAGACTAAGATTATGACCAAAACAATTATCTGTAAAAGGATAATGAGACCGCTCTTGAATGAAGCCCAAATCAAAATTTGGGCTGCTTCTTGAATTAACAGTACACAGAACCTCTGCAACTACTTCTTCTGACATAGGTAGTACCAAAAATACACCCACCAATGTCAACGTATCAGCACATTACAACTCCTCACACCCTAAAAAAACCCTGCCACCACAATCTTGCATCTTTCTTGGCACTGCGAGAAAACGGCATAAAGGTCATGGAAAACAAACTTCACTCGCATTCTTACAGGTGTCTCCTCCACATGAAAGCTGAAGAGCAGCTGAGTGGTGACACACAGGACCTTTCAGTGCCCTTGCAGAACAGAACACTTCAGTTCCCACACCTCTGAAGTCAACATTTTTCAGTAGTATACAGTCACTTCTATTTAAAAACAAAATAATACCTTGGGTTTATTGTTTATATCCTGAAACTGAAAATCAGAAGAAATACAGGATAATTGAACTACGTGGGAAAGACAGACTTGAGTAAGATCCTGTCTTTCTCTTTTTTTTTTTTAGATATTTAAAAGAAAAAAGAATCCTGAAGGCTCAGCTAAGTAGTTCCACATTCAAACAAGCTTAAAAAGATTTGCCAATTATATGGTCAAAAATAAGAAGCTACAGTCAAAATCTGTCTTTTTTATATCTTAACCTATTTTCCAAATGTATTAAGAAAAAATAATCTTTCATGTGAACTTATAGTCATTCAACCAAGATTCAGCAAATTCTAAACCCACACACTTGATTTGTCATCTATTTTGGCTGCTAAATCTGACTCTAAAAGAGTGATGTGTTACCTTATTATTATTTTTTAAAAGATTTCTCTTGGGATTGCACAGCAAAGGAATGAGTATATAGCCTATCTTACACAGGAAGGAGAGATTTTTATCCTTAAAAACAGGAGGTTCGCCCACATGATCACCTGGGACAAACTTGGCCAGTGCAAGCAAGCTAGAAGGTTATAGGAGCCTGGGAATGTTTAACATCAAGAAAGTAATTACAGCCCAGCAAGATCAGAAGGAATTACACAGGAAATGTGAACAGTAACCCTTTCATGCCAAAAAAAATCACGAAAAAGTGAGCTCTCAGCTGCTAAACTATGAGGCTGTACAAACCAATTGCAAAACGCAGGAATGGAAAAAACACTATATATTACTAGGCTATAAATTCCCAACGATGTGATAAAGCTACACCTCCACAAAAAGAACAAAACCCCTGGTCTTTCTTCTTGCCATGTATATGCAGTATAATTAAAGCCCAGAAGAAACATGAAAAAGTTGCAAACACCACACAAGCATGGTTAGTTGTCTCTTCCAGACTTTTTAACTTTATGCTGACCAAACAGTCTCCTCTCTAGAAGATGGTCAAACATCTTGTTCTTATTTAGTCACGGGAAACATCCTTCCAAAATATATAGTGCATTATTCAAGCAAGAATGCTAACTCTCTCAGTTACCTATTCCATGAAAATGAATCTCCCAAATTCTGAAATAAACCTCATAGCTCAGCAGAATGGGCTCAAGCTACCCTATGTATTTGTTGGTGAAGCAATTTCTGTTCTCTAGGGACATGGAGGAATTTGAGTAATCTGACTGGACTTCAATTTAGTTCCAAAGCCTTCAAGTGTCATTTTGCAAAGTGAACAGTGATCATATACACATGCTCTTCACACAGAACTGGGAACCATTTTAGTAATACATGAGACTTTTTTTAAGCTCCTCACTAAGGAAAACTGCATTCCTTTATATCTACCAAGACATAATGCTGTACATAACCCCAATAAGACAAGAGATGAGCAATAAAGAAATCAAGCACTAGTGTTTTTATTAATTTATTGATGAAAAATACCATGAATATACTCTCATTAAACAAAAATAAGCTCCTCTAAAAAGTTGGTGTATGTCTGATCTACCGAAAAACGAGATAAAAAGATACTTTTACAATTAAAAATCAGTAAATTATCTTATTTAAGCATCATGCTTCTTTAGTTGTTCTTAAAATTACAAATCAGAACAGCATCATCACATATTGCATTGCCAAAACCAGCAGACCATACTAGCGCTTAAGCTTCTTTTCTTTCACCTTGTCACTCAGGTGCTCCCCTAAACCTTCCTTTACTAGCAAAGTCTTCCTTTTCTCAACTCTTCTGTTGGATTCTGTTTTGTTTCCTTTTCCTTGCCTTCACATCTAAGGTGGGTGAGCCTTTGCCATCATTAAAGCCGCATGCACAACCAGCTCCTGCATGACTGAAGTCTACTCAGCTACCTGCTCACTGGAATCTCTAAATAAATAAAATTGAGGGAGGAAAAAAGAAAATACAAAATCAGGACATGAGAATTTCAAGCATGGGCATGCAAACAGGGCAGTTATGGTGTGGTAAAGAAGTAACAACCAAGAAGGCCAAAAAGGCATTGCTTTTATTATGGCCTGCACAAGTAACTGTAACTCCTATTCTTCAGGAGATAAAACTGAAACTAAGCAATTATAGTTTCTATTATTTTACTGAGATGGAGGCTGAAAAGAGACATGCACCATGACCTTGTTCTGGAGACAATGAGAAGGTTCCATTTTCTCCTGCACTAAACTTAATCCCACTTCTAAGGGTTGGTGACTTGCAAAAACAAACTGAACTAACTCTCCCAGTCAATACACGTTCTTCAGAGATTAAAGTCACTTCTCCTAAATTTGTCTGTCTCCACAGCAGATTAAAGATTCAGCAGTACAATATCCATACAAGATGTCAGCCAAAAAAACCCACAATAGTAGATAAGCCACTAAATTTTTGATGGCTATAAATGCAATGCAAATCCACCCACAGCATATAACAATGTTTGTTGATTGGTTAGGAAAATATTTCAATATTGCTGCAAGATATTCTGTCTTCAAAGGACTTGTACATGTAAAGCATAAATACTCCAGTGATACTGCTATGGCTTTTTCAGTTCAATGTGCTTAAAACCACAGCCTTTTTTCAGCAAGGTGAACTAACTCAAGTTTGTTAGAAGCCAAGAGATCGGTAGAAGCCAAGAGATGGCTACAAGGACTATGCCCATGCAGATGAATTGGTGGGAACAGTAACCAGGAAGTGTTTCCTGTACCTCCCAAGTGTAGGTAACACGTCAGAAACTGAGCATTCCATTCAATACATGAATTAGTAACTGATTCATCTGCTGGACCCTGAAGCAGCACTGTGGCTCACAACAGTGTGCACAGCTAACACAGGATTCCTTTGCAAATCAACAACACTTCCCACCTGACCACATCTGCTCTTTGCAAAACCTCTTTAGACTTTACATGTGAAAATTAGTAGGATTTGAACTCAATGATCCCTGTGGGTTCCTTTCAACTCGGGATATTCCATGATTCTAGCATACCACTACGAGTAAGGTTTCTTAATTGAGAGGTTACTAGCATTCACCTTATTTCCAGAAAGAAATACACTAACTTTAAAAAATTGAAAGTAAAAAATGTCATATTCTAGCCTTTTCATTTTTATAATGAAAAAGTAAATTCCAAAGACACTAGCTTAGAAAATTAGTAAGCTTCTAAGTACAGTTATTTGTATATGACTAGAATTCAACAGAAATTTAAAACTTCCTCTTTTGAGGACATTTATAGTCAGTCAACTTAGCATGTGTGTTAATGTTCCCACCCAGTGTCTTCCTCACTGCAAGGATATACACTAAACATTTTCTCCTTTCCAATATACCTTCAAAAAAGTTTCAAAACTTTTACAGTGCATTAGATCAATTATATCTTAATAATATCTTCCACCAGCTCTCCTCACAATACACAGATATCTTCAGAGCATGCTAGTACATGAAGAGGTTTAATACTTGCATGAAGTCACGACAAAAAAATAAAACTAGTATTACTTTTATCTAGTTTAAATGGACTCTACAGTTAGCTTCTTTTAAGAAAAACCTTACCATGTAAAAGAAATCTCACAAATTACTTAAATGATCTAGAATATAGTCTTTAATTACAAAATTCATAACCATTTTTCTAATACTTTTTTATGTGGTCAGGAAGTCTTTCCAACACCACAGTAAACAAATTAATTTGACACCCAGGTGAAAAATACCTACAAGAAATTAAGTATATGATAAAACACAAATGATGCTAATCAAACACATCAAACTCTCACAGTTTCAGCATCTCACCTTAAGCAGAAGAAGATGCCCTAAACTGGTCAGAGGTAGAAAATCCTGCACTGGATTGGACTAACTCATCGTTTGAATAACCCTCCCAGCAACTATTGATCAAACCTGGCTTCCTTTACATTTAGGAAATCAAAAAGGTTTCACTCAATCCTCTTGGGAGCACCTCTGGCCACAATTATTTCCAGTCCTGTCACTTTAAAGTCACTGAAATTAGCTACCTAACCAAGAACTCAACATGCTACAGCCAACAGGGAAGACAGTTTGTCCTGTTTTCTTTCAGCAGTGCCTTTACACTGTTCATTAGCACAAGAGATGGAAGATTTGTTCTCACATCTGAATAGTACACTCCACTCCTACTTTGTAAGAGGAGAACAGAGCATGTACATTACATACCTTACACATATGATGCTTTTGTCAATTCACACCATTATACTAATTGCTTCTTTTAAAAAAAGCCAGACTTTACATTCTTAGGAAGTGCACAATAGCATACATTCCTTCTATTTCAAATCCCATCTCCCCAGAAAATGATAAAAGCTACTACTGGAGTTGGACAAAAGTGTAGATTCACCACTAAAATACAAGACCCAAAGAAGGAATCAACATGGTTTACTAAAACACTAATACAAGATAAATGACAATCTTCTCAAGGAAAAGCAGATTTATTAGTGCAGATTATTGTACTTGTAATTATTGTAAGTAAAACCTTTTCATCATAGGAAAAAAAAATTCCTCCAGAAAATATTAAGTACATCTTTCTACCTGTAAGACAACAGAGAACTGGCACAATTTTCAAATACAGCAACCTGCAATCAAAATTACATAAATGTAAATATGATGTAAATTACATCATATTTATGTTTCTATAAACTATACTGTGGCAATATATACTCTCGTAGTGCAAGTAGATGATGAATGAAAAAAAAAGATGTGAGAAAGATAAACTAACAAGTAATCATTCTACTAACTAACAGACTACACCAGGTGTTTCAGAAATGGCCCTTTAATCAAAGCAAAGAAGACTTTTTTTTTAAAAAAGCCTCCACTGACTTTTGGAGCATTCTGCTCATTACAGAAGTGAAAAGAAATAATCCAAAGCAACAAACTTTCCAAGATCCCACATACATCTGGCACCCACCTGCTTATGTAAAGATTGGCATAATGTAGTGGTGGCTTTTAAATGCATATTTTTCAAATAGTGACAATCCCCAAGCAGCAAAGCTTACTTTTCAGATGTGCCAAGCCTAAATAATGTTTAAAAGTTGACCATTATTTTAGGCTTATCATCCCTGACAGAGTACCTCTCAGTTACTGAAGTTTGTCTGCCCTGACAGGGGAATTCCATTTCTAAGATTCATACAGAGAAAACGTTTCAGTGTAACTCGTGGCTATTCTAAGCCAGGAAAATGTCCCACAGATCGCTAAGTTACCATCTTTCAGGCAAGTTCTCCATAATTAAGGTATCAATTATAATTTCACAGGCATATTTTATTTTATAAATAAACTCTGTTTCCATAATTTGAGCTGTGGGAAAGAATGTCTGCGTCAATGCAGCAACCCTTACAGCACAGCAAGTTTTGAACTGAATGCCAGCTCTAAATGTTATAATATGGATTCTAGCATGGAAAAAATAGGAGGAAGACTTCCCCCTCACCCTCAAATTCCCACAAGCTTTCTGAACTTTTTTATTCCTGTCACGGCACCTCCCTGACATCTGCTCTTTGCTGCTCTAGAGCCAAATACAACAAATTTAAGTCAATCTGCTGCTAAACACACCAAAAGTAAAAACTGCAGCCTCTATTATACAGAGAGAAAAGGGCATTTCAGTGGGAATGAGCAAAAGCCAATTCTGCAGTCTTTTCCTGCTGAACACCGCTTTTGATGCTTTTATCACAGAGTTTTATAATTGAGTTTGATAGAGACTGAAAGCAAACAGTTTCTAGGACCTGAACCATGCCAAGAGAAAAGACTGGCAGAGCGACAAGCATGCTCATTTAATTAAGATACCCCCACTGCTATTTTTATGACTTTTTACATACTTGCTGGGAGTTGGCTGGGTGACACAGAAGGCCAGCGTTAGCTCATCTCACCCTCCCTAAATATTCCATCACTCTAGGTACAGAACAAACTTGTGTACTGACTTGGATTAAATTACTGCAGGAACACCTACTTAATGCATGAGCCCAGGCAACAGAAAAATCAAAGCTGAACAGAACAGCGTCTCACTAGTGGCAAGTCACAAAAGCAACTGCCCTACATAAGTTCTTTCCAAGTTAACAAGGATCCTGATGTTAATCCCCAAAACCTCTTCTTCAATGTCCCCATCTACCACAAAAACAAAGTAAATCAGTGGATACTACCAAGGGAACTAGACATAGCTCCTAGTGGGTATCTCATCTAGATATAACCTAATTCAGGGAATGAGAGCAAACAAATTAGTGAGATACCATAACCTTTTCTCCCATAAACAAACTAGGGATAGACTTAATTGCTTTACTCCCACCATCAATACATAGTTTTTAGATGAGCTTTATTAAAAATCATGATGGAAATAATCTTGCAACTAAGAAAAGATGAGGGATTATATTCTTTCAGGAGAAAAGGTAACCTGAGCCTGTGTAAATATTCTTGCACTCTAGCTTATCCAATTTCTATTACAATTTTCCTAAATTAAAATTACCCCTAGACTGCAGAGCTCACTGTCTTATCAATTTATTAAGAAATATATCCTTTCTCAAGTTTCTTTCTCAGTTTGCACCCTAATTTCACAGAATGTCCCCTTACTCTTATAGCATGAACCAACAAAACAAAAGCTTCTGAATTACTTCTTTCAAACCATTCATCATTCTGTGTATTTGTGTTATACTTCTCCATATTCACTGCCTTTCAAAGAGTAAACAATTTTTTTTCCCAATTTCTCTTTATAAAAGCAACATGTCAAGACATCATTTGGGGCCAGGTAGTCTTTGCTTTTCTTCCTTGTATCTCACCCATTAAAGTCTGCAAATCATTGTCATATACCAATCAGGATACCTTCCCAAAAACAAAATCACTGGTTTACAGGAGAACATAAACACACACTAAGCAAAGGTAACTAACTAGGACTTTTCAGCTTTAGGCATTCAATGAGGCACCAAATATATCTGGCACAAGAGTGAGTTTGTAAAGTAATACAGCAGACTTGTCCTTTAAAAAATTAAGACTGTAAAAAAAAGATAACTCATAATATATGGAAGACAAGAACATTCTACATCCTGCTTACTCTACCAGAACTACAGAAAACATAAACATCTCTGAATTAACTTACTGAAATACCATAAAATATAACAGATAATATATTGGCCCTTAGGACATACATATCCAGGCAAAAACAGAAAAAGGTTTCCAAGAACGTGGTGCATTTAAAGATTTGAAATCACTACAGCCTATCGTTACTAAAAAAAACAAGAGAATCTAAAGTTTATGACTTTTTTTTCTTGATGCTGAACAGTAAAGTTTACTTAATATTGCTATTTAGGGAAAAACATAGTATAGTGATTGATTCAACTCTCTGTTCTTAAACACTCTGCTAAAAGAACAAACTACTTGTGAAAATAACAACAAACAGCTGAAGGCATTTGGGTGGTCTCCATTTGAGTCCTGTAATACAGAACAGTTCCTTCTTTCTAAATCCAATACCAATTTAAGTTCCTTCTTCAGTAAAGCCTCAAAATCTGTTGATGACAAAAGCAACACAACCCACTGAACATCCATATTATTAATTTAGGACATTTTACTAGTAGGCCGGTAACTTCTTAAGTTCTTGATTCATCATACCCAGGTCACGCTTACATACACAACAGGTTTCCACAGACTGATCATTTGTCATTCTCTTACAGTATCTTGGGTGTTCATATAGTTCTACCTTTAGGACAGTGTATATAATTAGCAGTTGATGCTGGATATTTCAACTTTACAGCCTTGCTTCCTGAAATCATGGATCTACCTTATTTCTTCACCAGCAGCTTCTTTGAAAGGGCAGACTGATATAAATCTGAGATTACATGCAGATTTAATGCATGTAATTGGCAGACTATAGCCTCACTTAGGGGAGGCCAAGCAGTCAAGGATGGCCAAAAAACCCACCAAAATTAAGCTCGACATCATTCAACAGAAGACTGAAGTGTGCTCGAAACTACAAAAATGAGTAACAGGAACATCCTTATTTTCTCTGGTTCATCCAAAATAACCATAAACATATATATAAGAGAAGGGAAGTAGCAAAGAAGCACAAGTACAACAGAAATTACATCAGTCTAAGCTGTAATTTGTCACCATGCAACATTTTCAGAGAGTTGGCCCTAGGGAAAAATCCTCAGAAGAACAGATAGAGTCCCTTGCAATTGTCCCTTACAACAGCTGAATAATGCACCAAAAAGTAAGAAAACACACCCTTAAGCAGTTTTTTTGTTTGGTTTCTGCTTTTGAGTCACATAAAACCATTAAATACTTCCTACAGACATTTCAATGTTCATTTACTGGTACCATAATGCTTTATGTGGAAGACTGAGTATGGAAACATTGCTCTGACTGATCCGTGACCCAAACTCAACCAAACAGCAAGAATTCTCCTAGTAAGTCTGACAGAAGTAGTTTATTTCCCCCACAACTCCCTCACCTATCAAACAAATTTTCCAAGCTGTTTTTTCCATCCCTTTTGCACCTGCTCCTCCTGGCAAATACCCAAGTGAGCCAAAGAACACTCCCACCTCCCCAGTGACTTGCTGTGACAGAGGCTCTTCAGCAAGGCTGAGACAGTGCTGCTTTAAAGCATCTCATCACATGACTTCTTGGCATTAACCATGATACTTTCTCTAAACCAACAATATTGGGCTTAGATTTTCTGAAAAACAATAAAGAGCTATGCCACAGACAAACAACACAACACATACACATGAATTCATATCTTATATCAGCCTCTAAAAGTCACTATAATCTTTATATGATGCCATGAAAAAAAATCTCAGCATTCTGTAAAAAAACAAAAAAAAAACCAACAAAACACAAAAACCTCCAAAAACTTATCCACAAATAAAGTGACCACAAGCATTACAATTCTGAAAGATGCACTGAGCTACTTATTACATTCCCTCCTTTCCATTTATGCTACAATTCAAGATGCACTGACTGCTCACTACTAAGCCTGCTCTGGTATCAGGACACCAGCCAGCCTCCCTTCAGGCAAGGCTTTCAGTACTGCATGGCCTTCAAAAAGATACAAGAAAAACCAACAATAAAGGGAATAGTTTGCTGTTCAGGTGAGGAAATTATTTTTTCCTAAAATGGTAAAAGACTCAAGTGACAAAGATAGTCTCTCCTTAATTTATGCACTTTCATATAAGTGTTCAACACACGGTACAGTTCTACCACAGTTGGGTTTATGGTGTTTTGATTACATTCTTGATATTAATTAGAAAGAATTATCAGATTACAACATATTGCTACACAAACCATGATAACATTTCCTACAACATTTAATTACGCTATAAATACCCATGAAATCAGTCCTTTAAAAAAAGTAATGCTTGAATATTACTTACACTGTGTTTCATCAGCTTATAAAGGACCAATCCATACCTGCAAATATAGCACTATAATACAGAAAGTCAAAGACACATTTAATTAGAAAATAGCACATGAAGAATAGCATGGTTTCTACCCAGCTGTTCTTTGTTTTCATGAAAGGTGACAACACCAACAGTAATACAGAGCAAGTAGAATGACAACAGCATTCTTCAAATGCCATTTTAAGCTGACAGTAAGAATCTCTTTGTTACACCAGCAAAAGAAAGAACAAAATAAAAAACCCACAGCTTTTTATTTTCAAAATTAAAAAAAATATTTAAATCTATATTATATCTTATTTTTAATGGTTACATTGTGAAGAAGACTGAAATTCATTCAACTTTGATAACAAGAACATGCAAATATACTTCATGAGAAAGGGCTCAACTATTACTCGAGCATCACTATTCTCTTATTTGCCAATGTTAGTCTTGTAAAAATATATGTTCATGTTTTAAATTTTGTTTAAAAAAAATCTTTTTAAATAAACACATGTTCTGGATCCCTGTAAGCAAATTATAATGACAACATGAAGCACTAAGTCCAAGCAAATAAGGACAATGTCTTAACTTCACTGCAGATGAGGATGAGGATCAAAACATCTTTTCCTGCTGCTGAACCACTAAGATGGAAACTGTGAAAACAAGTTTCATTGGAGTACAAACCCAATGGAGTACACCCTCAGTGATGCTAAAGAACTTAAAATGAACAAACAAACAGCAATTCAAGCACAATGACAAAAATCATTTTTTTTGTTCAGATACACACAGGATCAAAAATTAAAATACTCTGCAAGGATATTAACTGTATTCTTTCAACATACCCATGTTATGCATCCTGCTGCTCCTACAGCCAATGAAACATTTCATCCATCTTAATTCCTATTTCAAGGAAATAAAAAATGAAAACAACAACAGAAAGTTCCAATATCTCAGAAAATGTGTTTAGCAAAGGACAGAAAATCATATTAAATAAAACAGACAAACGTTTCAGAAAGTGGTATATAAACAAGAATTCTACTAAAACATATTTACTTTCAACAAAACAGCAAATCCTCTGAGGCGTACCATATATTAACAGTACTTCATATCAGAAATTGCAATAATAAATATTTGAATAAACATTGCTAAAATAACCAATAAAGTTTGCAGATTTCTGATTTTACCATGTATTTTTAAAACTCTTAAGTTTCTATAATTCTAACTGCAGTAATATTTTCTGTCAACTTCAGATCAAAGCTCTACATTCAACATTTGGCCATTTCACTTTGACCTGACAACATCGCCTCATTAGGTCCAAATAAATACACAAAACCATCACCAGTTTCATAGACATTTAAAACATTAAACCACTTCCATAAATCATGTATTACCTCTGCACATACAATTCTTCGAAACAGCTCAAGTCACCAATGAAGAACACTTTTTTCCATCTAATACAACATAATCCTTGAACCTGTACATCAAAAACATATGTATGACAGTCATTACATGTATCTAAGGTTTCATGTGAGAAAGTCAGAAATACCTCACCATATGCTGCCACTGTCATTGCTAATTCTGATATTTTCACAGATGAGATGTAGGAAACATAGGAAACCAGTTTTCCTTCATGAACTGCTTTGAAAAACATTTTAATTACAAAAGCTAAAAACATTTGAATCCTACAATAGTGCTGGTTTTCTTCTGACCCTCCAGTTATCAGTACCCAAGAATATTTTTAATTAAATGCTAAGAACATTAGATCATTACAAAAAATATTTTAAACGTATAATTGTCATAAGCTTTTTTTCCTTCCTTTTCCTTTCTGACTTTTGACAAACTGTAAGTTGGAAAGAATCCAATTCTTCTTGCTACTGAAGCAGAAAAAAATATGCACTCATCCCCGAAATACATATATTTTGCTTTGTATAAAAACAGCTTCTAAAAAGATCAACTTAAACTAGTACTAAAAATAACTATCTACGATAAGGTTATAAAAATAAACCCAAAACAAAACAAAAAAACAGCTTAGTATTTTGGTTGCTGAATAGTTCTGTGGGAAGAAAAAACTGCACACAAACTACTGTGATCCAAGGGAACTGTGCACTTATCCTATGTTATCCTCCTCTTTCCTTCTTATTAATGAATAACAGGAAAGATCACTTTTAATGGTATATTACAGGTTCAAATAAATACAAGCAAATTCAAGACTAATTAGTTTAACTACACAGCATTTAAGTGCTAGACTGTTGACTGGTACTTCAATACACATTAAAAAGTTTCAACAAGATAAGAGTTAACTTGGAGAAGAAGAAAGGAATTGAGCACAGGATTTATCATGTCAATTTTAATTCAGATGTAGAACTAGGTAAACCTTTTAATAAAGCATGACTGCGGGGCAAAAGAAATTTAAACAACCCAGTCTTACATATTATTTCATATCTGCCACACTGCAGACATTACCATGGTCTTTCCAAAACTCTCTTATGCTGCTTTCAAGTGCTTCCCTCCTTATGCTATCTATGCCAGACACATCAGAGCATTTGGAACCTGTGATATGTTCCTTATGTCATTAGCAATATAAGAAATTCTAATGGATTCATAAGCTGGCAGGCCTCAGCCCCAGTTACACACAAACACTACACTCATTTACTGCATCCATTTCTGCAACTACAGGACAAAAGCCCTTCGGCTCTCAGTTCCTCCCAAACCGTGAGGAGCCTGAGAGGACTGCACATCGTATTTGTACTTTTATGGAAGCAGCAGCAAGGTTATGAAACATCGCTCAGGTCTCGGAGTCGAGAGCTCGGCACTCAGCTCTGACTCACGCTGGGGCTGCACAGGAGCCAAACGCTGCCACAGAACCTGGAGGAAGCTACGGCCACCCCTCGCTTAATGGCCACCGCTAAAAAAAATCGTGAGCTGGACAAGTAACTTTCGAGACTTGTAGGAACCTGTAATATACAGCCCTTCTGCAGCTCTTAATTGTAAGATCAGAATGGTAATTGCACTCATACCCTATCGCAGGGGTGACAACCCCTAGAGCCGGGCTGGCACTACCCGGGGCAGTGCTGTGACACGCCCCCAGGGCAGGGCTGTAACAATTCCCGAAGCTGGCCTCTGACACCCCCGGGGCAGGGCTGTGACACCCCCGGGGCAGGGCTGTGACACCCCCGCGGGGCAGGGCTGTGACACCCCGGCGGGGCAGGGCTGTGACACCCCCGAAAGCTGGGCTGTGACACCCCCGAAAGCTGGGCTGTGACAACCCCGAAAGCTGGGCTGTGACACCCCCGCGGGGCAGGGCTGTGACACCCCCGGGGCAGGGCTGTGACACCCCTCGGGCAGGGCTCGTGTGCCCGCGCTGGCCCTGAGCTCCCACAGCCGCCCGGTCCGAGCGCCGCAGGCCCCGCACCGCCGCTGCAGCGCTCCGGGGACGGGAACTGGGCGGGCCCCGCACGCATCTCGGCGGCCCGGGGCACACCGACGAGCTCTTCCCGCCGCCCGGAGCCCCGGCTGAGCTGCCGGACCCGCTCTGCCGTGACGGGGCGAGGGCAGGGCCTCGTGGACGACAGACCCCTCGTGCTCGCCGGAGGAAAGGCGCCCGCCCCGCCCGGAGCCTCTGCCCCGCCGCCTCCTGCTCCCCGGCCCCAGGGGCCCCGGGCGGGGCACAGAGCGGGGGCAGCCGCGCCCCGGCGCCGCCCGCCCCCAGCCCGGGCCGTGGCCCCTCCGCCGCGGGGGGAAGGAACTTACACCGCGCCTTCGTGCCCGGTCCCGCCTCCGCGGCGCGGCCGCCGCGTCACCCCCGCGGGAGGGCGCAGGCGCGGGGCCGCCGGGCGGGGGTTGTGCCGCGCTTGGCCTTGGGCGCTGCTGCCTCGGGGCTCAGGGGCCGCGGTGCCTCCGCGGGCACCGCTGTGCTGAGGGAGCCCTTCCCTTCCCCTCCCAGCCGGTCGCTCGTGCGGGGGCAGCCGCGCTGCCAACCGACTCCAAAACTGAGCGTTGTCGTGTGTGGTTGGGGGCGCTGGGAGGGGAGTTTCCAGGGGGCAGGTTAGAGAAGGAGTCTCTGGGAAGTACAGGAATTGTTCCGGAAAGTGAACCTAAGGGCCTTGAAAGCACTGGACTTCAGCAAAGCCTTTGACACCGTCTCCCACAGCATTCTCCTGAAAAAGCTGGCAGCTCACGGCTTGGACAGGGGCACCCTGTGCTGGGTCAGGAACTGGCTGGAGGGCCGGGCCCAGAGAGTGGTGGTGAACGGGGCTGCATCCAGTTGGCATCCGGTCACCAGTGGTGTCCCCCAGGGATCAGTGTTGGGCCCAGTCCTGTTTAATATCTTTATTGATGATTTAGATGAGGGGATTGAGTCCATCATCAGCAAATTTGCAGATGACACCAAGCTGGGGGGGAGTGTTGATCAGCTGGAAGGCAGGAGGGCTCTGCAGAGGGACCTGGACAGGCTGAAGAGTTGGGCTGATTCCAACGGGATGAGGTTCAACAAGGCTGAGTGCTGAGTTGTGCACTTTGGCCACAACAACCCCCTGCAGCGCTACAGGCTGGGGGACAGAGTGGCTGGAGAGCAGCCAGGCAGAAAGAGACCTGGGAGTTTGGATTGACAGGAAGCTGAACAGGAGCCAGCAGTGTGCCCAGGTGGCCAAGAAGGCCAATGGCATCCTGGCCTGGATCAGGAACAGTGTGGCCAACAGGTCCAGGGAAGTGATTCTTCCCCTGTACTCAGTGTTGATGAGGCCACACCTCGAGTACTGTGTCCAGTTCTGGGCCCCCCAGCTCAGGAAGGACATTGAGGTGCTGGAGCAGGTCCAGCAAAAAGCAACAAGATTGATGAAGGGACTCGAGCACAAGTCCTGTGAGGAGAGGGTGAGGGAGGTGGAGTTGTTTAGCCTGGGCTCAGGGGAGACCTCATCACTCTCTACAACTCCCTGAAAGGAGGTTGTAGCCAGGTGGGGGTTGGTCTCTTCTCCCAGGCAACTATCAGTAAGACAAGAGGGCATGGTCTTAAGCTGTGCCAGGGGAGGTTTAGATTAGATATTAGGAAGAAATTCTTTACAGAGAGGGTAATGAGGCATTGGAATGGGCTACCCAGGGAAGTGGTGGTTTCTCTGTCCCTGGAGGTTTTTAAGATGAGACTGGATGTGGCACTTAGTGCCGTGGTCTGGTAACCACAGCAGTAGTGGATCAAGGGTTGGACTTGATGATCTCAGAGATCCCTTCCAACCCACAGACTGATTGTATGATTCTATGATTGGGTGAGAGACAAGTGCATGTGAGCCAGCAGAGTGCCCAGGTGGCCAAGAAGGCCAGTGGCATCGTGGCCTGTGTCAGAAATAGTGTGGCCAACAGGACCAGGGCAGTGATCACCCCCCTCAGTGACCCACTTAATGGATGAAGGAAAAGCTGTGGATGTGTCTACCTGGACTTCAGTAAGGCCTTTGACACATCATTCTGGAGAAACTGGCTGCTCAAGGTTTGGCCAGGTGTGCTTTTCACTGAGTAGAAAACTCTCCAGATGGCAAGGCCCAGGGAGTGTTCGTGAGTGGAGTTGCATCCAGCTCTTGACCGGTCACTGGTGCTGTTCCCCAGGGCTCAGAACTGGGGCCAGTTCTGTTTAATACTAATCTTTATCAATTATGTGAATGAGGAGATCAAGGGCATCTTCAGTCAGCCTTAGACATACCAAGTTGGATGGGAGTGTTGATCTGCTGGAGGCTGGAAAGACTGCAAAAGCATCTGGACAGGCTGAATCAATGGGCTGAGGGCAATGATATGAGGTTCAACAAGGCAAAGTGCCTGGCCCTGCACTTGGGTCATGACAACCCCATGCAGTGCTCCAGGTTCGGGGATGAGCAGCTGGAAAGCACCCTGGAGGAAGAGGACCTGGAGGTGTTGGTTGACAGCAGCTGAACATGAGCCAGCAGAGTGCCCAGGTGTGCATCCATCTCTTTTGCCAAGTAATGAGCAACAGGATGGTTGCATCAGCGGAGGTTTAGATTGGATATTAGGAAAAAATTTGTTCACTGACAGGGTTGTCAAGAACTGGAACAGGCTGCCCAGGGCAGTGATGGAGTCATCATCCCTGGAGGTATTTAAAAGATGTGTAGACACAGCACTTAGGGACATGGTTTAGCGGTGGACTTGGCAGTCCTGGGTTAGTAGTTGGACTCAATGATCTTGAGGGTCTTTTCCAATCTAAATGTAATTCTATAAAAAGCAAAATGCAAGTGTGACAGAAATAGGATAATACGGGATTTAAGGGAAGAATGAAGGGAGAAGTGATTTGGGCAGGAGAGGGGTGACAAGGTGCAGAAGAAAGACGGGAAGTGTAGAATATGTAGATGAGAAAAGAGAAAGGGAAAAAGATTCAGTTTTTTTTCCCTGAATGTTGTTCAGGAATGTTCTCCTGACTATTTCTTCTATCACAGAGATGATCCTTGTGGGGAAGAAAAGGACTTGTGTCTTCATCACTTCAAGGATTATTGGGCGTTGGGGCCACCTCCTTCTCCATTTTCATCCTGTGATGCAGGACTGTCTCCATCTTCCCAACCTCTTTTTGTGTGTGCTCTGTCAGGACACCTGCATCTCCTGTGAACCTGCACTTGGCACAGCTTTGTGTCATATCCCTTTTCTGGAAAAAGTGGGTAACAGGAGGCTCTTTTTGAAAACAGGTTTCATGAAAATAAATGTGAATTAGAATTAGTGATTCTGAACATAAACAATTTTGTGAGTACAGTAACGACATCTTGGCAAATGAAATTTGTGGTGATAAAACAGGCAGACTGGCTCAAAGTCATTTCAGAACCAGGGTACATTATGATACGATACTTTCCCTCAGTCATGTGTTCCACTTGGAAGCTCTGTATCTGAAATAACTGCTCCAGTGTTTCAGAATACTTCATTTAAAAGTCATTGACAATTTCAACATGAACTGAAGTTTAAAAATAAACATACTTATTCTTCACTTTTTTGTACCTACTAAAGTTTAAGTGGTTTGCAATTACAGAACTTACAAAATACAGTGAATTTGAAGGTGAGTTCTCCAAATGATCTTAAACAATTATAATTCCTTTTGAAGTCATACAAGTCTTAACTGTTGCTTAAGCAAAACTATATTCTGTATGTGTACTGCCTTTGTGAACCACAAATGTGGCTTAATTAGCATGCGATGATTCTTGATATATTACATACCACTTGGAGAGACAAAAAATACCCATTCTGATGTGTAAATGTGTTTGTGCCTTTACCATATATTAGTTTTCATTTTAAAATAATTTAAAATACTACAATGGATTTATATAAGTTTCCACTAAGCTGGTTTTGGTATTCGCAAAAAAGATCAGTCATTTCTAATAGGGAGTGTATTAATTTTCCTCAAGCCTCACATCATGATAAACTGTAGAAACTTTGTACCAGTGGTAATTAATGTCAGTCTGGAATAGCAAGTTTTAAAACCATACTGGGAAAAAATCCATCGTGACTTGTTGAAGAAAATATTTTTTGTGGAGTAGCCCCTCAGTATCCAAAGTTATGATATACTGAAGTACTGTTTCTGGAATATTTTTCAGAACAGTGTATCAGTGATCTGAATTCTGTTTACAGATTTCTGTGAAGTTGTTTTACTTAAAAGCAAAGTAATAGAATAAGTTTGTGCTTAGAATTGAAAGTAAACAGAACTTAGTAACCAATGAACAATTAATACCATAGGAAAAAAATGAAAGCTGTGATATCTGATGAAGATATTACTTTCTCTTTTTACAGCCTACAGTGGATGAAGAGCTACTGTTTTAAAGATTACATTGGTAATGATTTAGAAGAGTCAGAACAAACTGAAGAGTATACCTACATTATTAGGAACTTTATGATGTACAGTATTAATATGCATTACTTAGTATTTTAGGGTAATAAACTGGCTAAAAAAAAAGCCAGAATTGCAAAACCCACATTATTTTTGTTTCTTTGTTTAGCAGTGTGGTATATTTTCGGAATTAAATCAATAGAGGGGTTTGCACAGCAGGGCTTTTGCCATATGTCAGCACAAGTGGAAAAGGCAATACATGGTAATAAAGGGGTGAACCTCTGTCTTCTGTGGTACTGTGAACTGGAGCCTTTGTGGGGGGAACAACATCAACAGCCAAGTGTAATACTTCCCACTTTCCCATAATCTGTGAAGTTTTAGAACAATTATTGCTAGGCTGCTATTCTCTCTGGCACTTTGGTGTACATGGAGGAATTTTACGTCACATTTAGAGAAAATTCACCTACATGCAGTAATACTGCATAGTACTAGTTTGCTTTAGACCAGGCAGAGATTAATTTAGGTTAGTGTTGGTTTAAACACTTAAATCTGAAGTACTTCAGCAGCCTTTGAGAAATACCATTGCTTTTTAAAGATGATGAAGGTATTTAAATTCACTGCACTAGAGCACTGATTCAAAGAGGCTGGGGAACGTGGGCAACACCAAACACAAGCTTTGAAAAACCTCTTAGTACCAGACTTCTCCTGCTTCCTACAGATTAGGCCTCCTGCTGATTGTTTGTACCTGTTGAATATATAAGATGTTTCAGCTTTAATGTCTGCACCTCAGTTCACCTACCTTTGAAACAGCAGTGGTAATTCCGACTTAAATATTGTGAAGATACATTAATAAATATGAGCAAAACTCTTTGAAGTTGAAAAATATAATGAGATTTAAGTACATTCCTTTTCGTTATGATTAACCTGTCAAACCTTTAAATGCTGAAACATTGCTCTTGGGGGAAAAGAAAGGAGAAATGCCAATTAAGATAATGAAGAAGCCAAGATCCAGATCAAATAAGCAGAACAAGCAAATAAAATAAATATGGGGAAAAAATCCAAGGAACAGAGCAGATCTAAAAAATACAGCTCAGAAAACTGATAAGAAAATCTGAAACAAATACTGTTGGCAATTGGAAGGGCAGTTAGTATGCTAGTAAGAAACATCTTTGCATAAGATTGGGAATGAATGCATACTAAGACTGCGCCAGAGAAGTCTGGGCAGCAGTTTATCTCCCAAAGTCTCAAATGGATCAATGGTGCCCTGAAAGTTCCTGTTTCTTCTCCTCTGTTTGTAAGAGGAGCCTATGGCAACTACCTCAAATACATGAATCTCAGCTCTTCAGAGCTCAGGTACCTCCAGTGTTAGGGGATGGCCGAATGGAGGTTTTCAGGTGATAATTTTGGTCTTATCTTGAAGCAGACTGGACAAGAAGACTGAGATTGGGCAGAGATCCATAAGTGGGACAAGACAGACTTGCAGGAGTAGGTCGAAAGAGGGAGAATCAAATTTAGGGACAGCAAGCAGAATAATCTTGCACAAAAGAACACATCCTATTCTAAATCCTGGAATGGATCCAAGATGCTTAATTTTAATATTTCCCCTTACAATAATGTATATTTGCAGATTAAAGGTCAAAAGTGTATAGCTTCATTTGCACAGAAGGTGCATCACTGCTGGTGGTCAGCCCAGCAGTCAAAACAACTGCCCTCTGTATGGTGGATCACACACCTGGCCATAAATAAAGCAAATACACAGTAATTGCTCATTTTGTGAATCTCTTGTTCTGGTTTAGTTGGGGTTTTTTTTAAAGGTAAACACATGTAACTAGGAACTGTATGTTCATCAAGAGCACAAAAGCCAAAATAATGCTGGTTGGTATTGCCTAAGTTCTCAGGATGTAATTTCTCAACCTCCTAATATTCTTTCAACATAGCTTCTGTGCTGTGATATGTGGAAGGCCAGAATTTATGTCCTTTATTATTGCATCATAGAAGAGACTGGGAGCATTTTTTATTATCCTTCTTTTGAGGTGACACTTTCAAAAGCTTCTAAGAAATCATAAAGTAAGAAAAATCGCTCTTTGAACTGATTTTGTACCAGCTTAGGATGACTGATTTTTCAAAGACAGCAATAGATTTCAGCAACATGAAAGCCTTGATTGGTGATGCCAAATAAAAATTATTTTAAAAAACCCACAAGCTGCTTGTTCTGAAGTTTTCATTTTATGCCCAACAAGTTGATCTCTGTCCTTCAAGGTAATAAAGTACTATGACAAGCCAAGAACACATAGTTCTTGTCTCTTTTTTTATTTTTCTTAATGAGAAGCCAAGGAAACACACGACTGAGAACCTGCAGGCTTGCAAGCAAGAAGAGCAAACTCCCTTCTTTCAGCAGCACAAAATATGTTTTACTACTTACGTGGACTAAAAAGCCTCTACAAAGACCTATAGCATTGGGAAGCATTAAAAAAAGCTGAATTTTTGAAAATGGAAATATAAGTGCATAAATAAAATCTTTTTAAAATGAGAGGATAGGAAAAAAAACTATTATACTTTAAAAGATAGGGAAAATAAGCTTTTGCAAACAGAATAAAGAGGGGGAAGAGAAACTGAACATAAGCACAAGATTAAATGGGAAGGACATAAATGAGTGATTTGGAAGTAATGAAGATAGTTTCATATTCATTGGAAAGAAACGTCCACGAAGGTTGGACAACTTAGAAGTAACAAAAAGTTTATAAAAATAGCTGTTCCTAAAAAGCAGTAAAGGAAACATTTGAAAAATGCGCAGAGTTGTAAGTCCATCAGCCAGCCCAGCTGTATGCATCCTAGGGCATAAAAGGTATTTGCTATGAACCTTCCTGTAGCGCTGTCAATGAAGCCTGAAAAGAGGGACAAACACTAGAAGACTGAAAAAAATCAAATATTGCCTCTTCTTTCTAAGAAAGCATAGAATGCCCTTTGTAACTGCAATCCAGGAGATTATAATTGACCACTATGTATCTGTTTCTAGAAATGCTGTGTAGCAAGAGGATGCTGTGTTTCAGAGACAAGGATGTAATTATTTTTACTTAGAACTTTGGATTAGTTCATGAAGGTGCTATGCTGACAATGAAAAGATGGTTCATAAAAATAAATCTTTGAATGAAGACTACAGCTCACAGAGAGACCTCTCGAGGCAGTGACTAGAGCAGGAACCCTGCACAGACTGCCCTTCTTGTCACACCTGATGATCTATAGCACGGATACACTTGTTGGCTTTCTAGATGGTTTATTACATGTTCTCATAAAAACCTTTGTGTGTGTGTGTACTTTGCAATATATCTGTGCTGTAATACAAGGAAATGCTTCTTTGTGTTTCAGTTTCTTTATGCAGACTTGCTCATTGAGTCTTCACTTGCAGATGATTGTCCCAGGATGCTGTTTGCACAGGACGTTCAGGGAGTGCAAAGGTGGCATTCATGCATCATTATCTAGCAGAGCTGCAGAGTTGAGGGTGAGCAGATTGCTCTTGAATCACAAGATAGACCATTGGTTTTAATGCCAATTGTGATCTGGACTGCTTTTATGTCATCCAGTAGGTCTCTGCAAAATGTATGGGATGTGTGGGAGACTGGACTGCAAGGAATTTTCATCATTTCAATCTCAAGAAATTTAAAATAGTTCTTTAATACCTCTAACAGCAGTTCTTACTTGCTATTTTTCCTTTCATTTCAAAGAAATAATTTGAATACTTTATCTGTGTGACACCCAGTGAGCAAGAAAACTATATTCTCCTTTTCCAGTTAGGCACTGAGGTAAGGAAGCCTTAATGTTATTGCAAGGTTTCTCAGAGGACCTCAGCTAGTTTGTTCTGCCCACACTCCTAAATAAGATGGAGTTTCCTGTTAGAAGCAAACCTTATAGGAAAAGGATCCTAGTGTGGAAAAGCTGAGTGTCACTGACCTATTGGCAGTCTTCTCTGGAAAGTTTGTGGGTTTTTTCTTGTCTGCTCTATATAATATATATTTAAAGTTGTGTTTGTTGTTGTTTTCTTTTACCATTACTGGCAATCTGTAATTCCTACATCCCTTGTCTTTAGTGTAGTTCACGACACAAGAGAGTTATAAATATATCTAAATTTATTTGGTTGACTTCTGTGTTTATACAGTTCCCACTGAAGTGAGGTCACTGAACTAGAGAACTGACTCTCCGACTGGTTCTCAAACCCCTCTAGCATCTTGCTGTCATTCTTGGCACGTGAAGCATGACCTCTTGTCCCACAGTGGCCAGGCATATTACCAAGAGGTTTTATCATAGTCACTTACTCCACATTTAATTAGTAGTATTTTTTTTTCACAGCAGTGCATCTACATGGCAGTTTTATTTTTCATTTCCATGAATAACTCTACAGTGTACAGATGGATGTGAGAAATTAAAGGTCCTTGTAAACACTTGCGTTTCTGGAAAAATATAACATGGAATAAAAACCTGAAAATTACAGTCAGATTTTATGTACTCCTATTCCCCAAATGAATTTAAAAAATCATGGGAACCACCTTTGGTCACTATGAAGTATCATGTGCTGAAACCTCATCACATCGACACATCACCAGCTAAGTTTAGAGTAAACTTCTGGATGCAATCAAGTGACCCATGGCCTTGGCAAAGATCTAACTTGAAGTCTCATGGGGAAATAATTTCTGGCTCTTAATTTAAGACAAGGCCAAAGGAATTGAGCCCTGCAATTCCTGCAGTTGAAACCCAGAAATCCCATTTTGATTTGAATAGTGAGCTTCTCTGTTGCTAGCAGGTATGTGTGTAAGAGTTAGTGAGGCACAGATCTCCTGCTATTTTGCCCTTAATGTGGAAAAATCAATCACTCTCTTTAAACAGCAGACTTCAGATTTAACACGCAGTGCTCAGTGGTTGTGAAAAGGCTCTCTTTTTCCAAGACTTTGATAAGAAGAGGAAGTTAAACAGAATTTTAACCTTTTTTGTGAGTACTTTTGAAGTAACTGAGGACCTGATTTTCATTTGCATCAAGGCTTCTGCATTAAGCTTAAAGAATCTTAAATGGGCATAAGCTGTAATTAAGACCTAGTCCCCTGTCTCTTCTAGCTTAAGGTATGTAACGACTCTGAATCTTTAATGTCTATAGACGCAGCTCCAGGGGAGAACCTCTGATGTCCAGAGATTCAGCTCTAGGGAATAGTGACAGCCTGGCAACAGCCCAGAAATACAATTAAATAAAAGTCTGTCCTCTAAAGCCCCCAGAAAATCAGTATGTTTAAAAGCATTAAATATTTATTATTATTCTTTATACTTGCTATTTTCAGGATTTGTATCAGACATATTATATAAATAAAATAATTTAAAATTATTATGGTTTTTAATCAGTGGTAAAGAAGCCTAAAAATTTTCATAGCTTGTTATCTGAGTATTTTACATAGTCGATACATTTACTTTTATTTTATTTTTCATATGTATTATTTGTACATAGATATATTGAAAATGTGTTAGTGAATAAGGCCCACCAAGGAAAAGCTATAACTGTACTTTAAATTAGCAAATCCAGCTCATCAGCCAGCTACTGCCACCTAAAATATGGCACAGTTTATGCCCAATAATCCCCCACAATGGCATGATTTTATCTCACTGTTCTCCCCTACCTTCTTATGGCTACAAAACCAGTAAGAACATCATTTTCTTTGGGTCTCTTCTTTCAGGTGTAGATTAAGTTTCTCAGTGGATTCCTCTGTTACTACCAGGGCACTGGCAGACAGGGGAAAAAAAAACAACAGACCAAACCAGATGAAAAGCAGTGTTGCAAATATCTCATTTCTGCAGGCAGCCAGGTTAAGGAAAAAAGGTTATAAGGCCTGTGTCAATCCAGCTCTTGGCCATAAGCAGTGTAGCAGTGAGAGGAAGGAAAAGACCAGTAATACTGAGCTGTGATTCTTCAGTGCAAATCCTGTGCCAAAACATCTGTGTCCTGAACAGAAAGAAATGGAACCATTTTGGTAATTTGTCTCCTGGGTTAAGGGTAAAATGTGTCACAGAAAGGATGCAGGATATCCTAGGAAATTTTTACTAATTATAGTCCACATAGTAATGATAACACGAATGAAGGTGGATTTAGTATATTCGTTGAATTACTTAGCAGATGTAAGAGAGAAAAAAGGAGATGCCTGATGTCAGAAACCTCGTGATATCTCTGGTACAGAGGACAGCAGAGGAGTTACACAGACCCTGGTCATTATGGGATAGATGTACCCAAGGTCTAAGAAGGATCCATTCAGTTTGAAAGCTACAGGGATGTTTTCCATGCCAAAGGCTTTTTGGAACATGAAGTCTTCTATGACTTCTTTCCCCCACACCAGGTTCCAGAGCAGCAGGGCCTGTCCGTATAAAAAGTGAGGAGACCTCTTTTGTTTGGCACAAGAAATCTAGCAAGTATTTTCCAGCTTGTGAAGTAAAGCTAAAGAAAGGTGTTAGTCTTATGCAAGTATACAACATAAAAAATTAATATTCGTAGTACATACTTTATTATTATATTTATTAAAAATATCATATTGATATAAGGAATAAAAGTTTTTAAAAAAAGGTAGTCCCAGGGTCACAAATTGTGGAAGGCAGGAGAGTATTCTGAAGAAGTCCTGAAATATGCTTTTCTTGTAATACTGTTCCCTGCATATCTGCTAGGAGATACTGGATACCGAAATAGATGAAACTTTGGTCAGGAAAACATTTTATTAGTCCATTTGTTCATACTTCAGTTACTAATATTTAAGTTAGATGTTTCATACTATAGTCAAAGGAATAATTCAGTAAGGCCCTCTGTGGTAGCAATGGTAATGTATACCATGCTGTTTATTTTCTTTATAAAAAGCAACAACTATATTTTAATTCATGAGTGTGCATATTACATAATTTAAGTTACCTAAAACTGGGAGTCGGAGCATCATATCTAGAGATAAAATGAAATAGGTTTATAGTTACATATCTGAAAGACAGGCTGAGTGTGAAGTTGTCAAAGTTTGATTTACACTTGGAAGGAGAAAGCATATGTTTTGCTATTACCAGGTATCCCAAATGCCACACAAAAAGGTCATTTAAAGCATCACTAATTAATTGATAACAAGCCTTTTACTGTAGTCCTGTAGAGATGATACAGGTAAATCTGAGAAGAAACCAGAGGCTCTGATGTGTATGAATCTCTGTTTAATATTTTTGTGATTTATATCCTTTAGGCTTGAAAACATCATCAGAATTATGTTGCAATAAAATTTTTAAAAAAACCCAACAAACCAACTCTAGGATCAGGAGGCAAAAGCTGAAGTTTAGTAGCTGTCACTAATGATTCCAGATGGGATGCTTTCATGCATAGCCTCCTAGGCCAAATGAAGGTGCATAATGAAAAATGTCACTGAATTGAGAATGTTAATTTTTCAGGAGATGTTGTTGAGTTGGTAGTTGTCTTTTTTTAATATATTTAGCTAGGAACAGATACCAAAGCATGTTCTAAGTTATGTATAAATAACTACATCTTTCCCCATGCAGAGAGATCATGTCTCTGAATTTGCATTGGTAACATTCAGGATACCAGAATATGCAGAGTACAGGAACAGAATATGGGAGAAGGGTTGCTTTCATTTTCAACACAAAAGCTTTTTCTTCTACAGAAGAGAGAATAAAATGAAGTTTTTTGGAGGTACTCTTAATTGGAATAGGCTGAATAGTAAAGTTTATAGAATTAGAAGTCTTTTTTACAAAGCAATAGAGAGGAAAGATGCAAAAGGTAGGGATGTGCCTTGTAGGACATCAGTGAGAAATTCATGGATGTGGCTGCTTGGGGTTATTCCATTGGATTAGTTTATTCACTCGTTGAAATTGCAATAATTAAAGCAGTTAAACAGAAATGTATCCATACCACCTTTTCTTTCCACAGGCAAGGTGCTCTTCTTGTTAATCATATAGTCTCTACAGCTCTACATCTATATATTAGTAAATTCTTGAATATGCCATGAAGCTATTCCAGAATTGGTTTTTTTTAATGGTGAATTATAGGATGCCTACCAGAAGCTTCGAGGAATTCGGAAACTGGACTTGAAAGTAACAACTCCCATGATTCTTGTGCTGGCCTCTACTGATTTTGCCAGCACCACTTTTGACCTGCTGACAGGCAGCGTAGGGTTGCTGCTGAGTGCCCTGAGCGTGTCTGTCAGAGTATACACACATTGGCAGGTGGGCAGGCAGATTTATTTGGCAATGCAGTTTCATAGGGCTTCTGGGGACATGGGAATATTCTTAACAGAGAAAGAGAAGAAAGGTTGAAGACCAAAAAGCTGTTTTTCTGGAATCACTGCACACAATATGAGACATGCTTGTAGACTCAGCCAGCTAGCAGGGCTCCTGGGATAGGTGGTGAAGCAAAACTCAGATATCTGGGCCTCCTAGCAGATTGTCAGAAAAGCAAAGGACACTTCCTAGAAATCTGTATCCTCAAAGTCGCCTAAGAATTGCAGCACTGGAGCAGCAGTGTGAAAGTTGTCCCCAGTGCAGAAGATATAGGTTGCTCTTGCTCTTTGGGAAGCTGGCTGCCCCCACTTACTGCCTGCTAGTAGTTAACCAGGTTGGGGCTGGCAGATCAGCTTCTGGGCTTGTTGCCATGGAAGATTGAGATGTTTCTTTGAGCAGTGCTGCTCTACCAGGTGTATACACAGGAGGAACTGGCATATCTTCAGAAAGCAGAGGAGAGGTATTTGTGTCCACTGATTTTTGGGAGCACCTTTTCTGCTTCATTTGCCTTCTCAGTGTTTGTGTTCAGTGACTCCTAGATGGAACTAAATATACCACTTGGGAAGGGCAGGATGGACCTCTGCAGTAGTCCGTGCACATGGATGAAAGGGCATTAATGATTGCTGCCTTGCCTCTATGCCTAAATTTGCCTCAGACAGCAATAGAGGTTAAAAAAAAAAAAAAAGGTATTCCTATGTAGCTGGCAGAGATGCTACTTAAAAACATTACTGCCAACCCTTTCAAGAGCTAAAAAGGAGTAGGAAACCTGCTTGGTGATATTCTCTGTGAGAAAGGTAACACAAGAAAAGGCAGGAAGTTCCTTGGTGAGGATTTTGGAAATAAAGTATAAAGATGGCATGTAAATATACAGGCTGGCAGAGGCAGTGGCAACAGAAGCTGCTCCCTAGTAGACTGGACACTTCAGAGAACGTCACTGTAGTCTTTCTTTCTCCTTATTCATCTGTAAATAAAAACATTTAGTTACACTTCTTCCACTTGAATGAAAAAAAATCTTAAGACAAAATCTGATTCCAATCCCATATATGTAAAACAAGATTAACTTGGTTGACTTTAATGGCAGCAGCTGGGGCATACTTTGCTGAAATTCATCAACAATTAGATCACTTGGCTTAGGTCAAATGTATAAATAACAAAGGTATTTCCAGTGCTTTCTCTGTAAGGTGATTTCATTTGGCTGTCCTTGGAGTCAGTCTTTGCTCTGAGTTCAAAAAGACCTGGATTTCACCCAGGGGTGTTCCATCAGCATAATTTTGGCCTAAATGATACCAGAATAAGCTCTACCAGCTTAGTGAACCATGCGAGCATCCCTTCAACTGCAAGTTTGGGGCTGTCAGTACACCTGTCCAGTACTCTGCTAAGGCTGAAAGGGAACACATTTCACCAGTGATGGGAAAACAAGAGAAGAGAAAAATATTTGCAATTCCAAAAGAACTAAATGGAAAAGCATTGCTTAGAAACACAGCCTTGCGTAAATATCCTTTGTCTGTGGATCAGGGCTAACTGGTACTGTACTCTTTGATGTGGGATTTTATTTTCAGACCACTGCAGACACAGATTTTTTTCAAAGCAACAACTGTACTATTTACTGCATGCCACAGCTATTTTTAGAAATAATTGCCACAAAATATAGTTTTAAAAGTACTTTCATGTAAAATCCACAAACTTCTAAGTCTCCTTACCAAATAGTACATATTTCTATCAAAAAATAAGCTCTATTTAATTTTTCTCAAATAATAACATCAAGTTGTTACATAATTCTTTACCTCAGTAGATATCAGTGCTCCATTCTTTTCCTGTATGTTAAAGGGAAGGAACAAGAGTTTGCTTTGATTCTGCACTACCTTGTCTTTATGTATTATACTTATCATGCAAAATAGATGCAGGCTACTATCAGGTACTTGAGCAGCTTTCTACACACAGTTTAAAACTGGTTTGCACAGACAGCTGCATATGAAACAATGTGTGGGAGAATCAGGGCCCCACACTCAACTGAAGACATTAGTGGACTCTGGGCCATACTCCCATATGACATAAGTCAACACTACTCTGTTCTTAATGGAGTAAATTTTCTGTAGATAAGGATGTGGCCCTAGGGGTGCTCAAACTGGTAAAAAGAAATTTCATGTGGAAACTAGAATGGGGAAAATAGTCTAATATCCAACTTTTTATTTGATTATACTGAAAATTCATTGTCTCCATTAAATGTAAATTTAATTAATTATAGGCATAAAACAGCTGATTTAAAAAAAAATAATTACTGTGCCTCGTTTCCTACTCATGAGCATCCCTTCTTCTGAATCCTGGGATAGAAAACTATCTTTCCATAGAAAGTTTTGCATGAGACATGCTTACCAACTCTGGTGGCAAACCTGCCTTAGTCTCTACACTTGAACAAAATATACTCTTCTTAGTCTTTGTTTTGGCCATAAAGAAAAAAAGGAATTATTCATTTAGACATACAACATCATTTTTGACCCTCATCTAACTGGAATCCCTGCTCATTCAATACCCTGAGACGTGTGCATATAGATGGGTAAATTTATACCAGTGCCAATCTGAGCAACGCTGCGTTGCCCGGGTGAATAGCTATGCCAATTTGCAGCAGTTGGAAGGACAGACTTTGAGGTCAAGCATTTTCAGCATCTGCCTGTCTGGGATGCCCAGAAACACAGGTTTTCTAATGTGCTTTTCATGTTGAAGTATGGGCAGGCCACTGAGTGTAAGAAAGTCCCCTGATTTTGGTCTTCAGCACAGTTGTGTCCAAACCAGTGATAAAACACAGAGAACTGGAACTAAGTCAGATACCTCTCCCTTTGGTTAATCTTAGTTGTAGTGCAGATAGACCTTGCAAAGGGTGGAAAGAACTCCAGCATCCTGTCGTCTTTCGTCTCATATTGTGCAGCTGTCCTTGTCACCTTTTTTTTTTTGAGATAAATACACGCAAATATATGTGCATATTATCTACAATGTTATTTTATATAACTCAAGATTTACCTGCTATTTATATAAGCGCACAGAGAATTCTCTAGTAGAAAATTTAAGATGACAACTGAAAAGCTACTTCTAGGAGAAATACATATTTTCAAAGATGTGAAAGCACTATCCGTTAAGGAGCAAAGCTCTAAGCAATGTATGTCATTTTGTCCCAGACTGCTTTCCTTTTGTACTCCCTCCTTTGCCTTTATTGATGCTACTGTGTTTTAAAAAAACAGTGCTCTAGGGTAGACCTCAGAGCCCCAGTTCCTACCAACCTCTTCCTTCCTTTTTCTCAGTAGCAGAAGCTACTGCGAGGTTACTTTGTGATCAAGAAAAGAAGTTTGTATAATGCCCCAACTCTGCAGCGTTCAACTGTTCCTCATTTTTCCAGATTAGGGCCTTAATTAAGTCCAAATGTTTTTCATTTTCTCCCTTATGGTCCCTGCTCTGAAACCTGATGCTGGCCATGGATGCTGTCCTCTTGTGACCTTTTCTCTTCCTGTTCCTGCTGCTGGCTGGCTTTTAAATTGTGAGCCATTGTAAGAGGGTGACGGTTACACACTTTCTGGTCTCCACACACACCTGGGGGGCTGTTTACTCTGTTATTGAAGTCAGAACCAGCCAGGAATCCACTTTGCTTTTCCCCTTCTCTGTGAGGCAGAAGTGAGGCAGAAGAGAACAAATTTTCAGCTGCTGGATAAAGCAGTTCATACCATACACCTTAGTCACCCTCAGTATAAACTCTTAATACAGTGCAGCAGTAATTTGTCACATCACATAAAATGTATAAACAAGATTTCTTAAGAGAAACCATTGACTTCAATGTGATTATTTTTAGGGAGCTATCTTGCAAGTTGGGCCTCAAAATGTTCAGCCCAGAGGAAAGAAGAACAGAAAGGCAGAAATTTTAACTGACTTATTTCAAAGTTAACTGTAAAAATGAAGTGCAAATTTTGCCAATACAGTAAGTCAGTAGAGCTGTACTGAAGATGAGACTAAAATTAAATCAGCTAAGAATCTGGCCCAAGAGAATAAGGAAAAAGAAACTAAAGAAAACAAAAAGGGCTTGGTCCTTTTCTTATGGCGTGAGTAGCCCCAGTTACTGGAACTACACTGAGGTAAAATTGGTTTATGTAGCAGAAAAATCAAATCATATGTCAATTGCAATTGCATGACTGATGGTAAACATAAAAATTAAGCATGAAACCATGGTCAGAGACAAAACTGTCGCAATGGGAAAAATATGGCAGTAGTATCCTGCAGAGCATTTGCATTACAAGTAAGTTAGTTTTTATATCTTCGGGAAATAAAAGAGAATTTCTAACACTTATATTTTATCTCTAATACAGAGCAACAGCATGTCTTGCCTCTCAAATAAAACTTTGTATCACTAACCTCATTTCTCTATATGAGGTGTAATAGGATTTGTAGAAATCACGCAGATGTGTCCACAACAATTCCAAGTACCAGAAGATAAATGATGTACAGAAAAGGTAATTGTTTATTTTTTCTGTGCAGGGTTTGTTCATTGTTCTCCTCAGGGAGACAGATGTGCAGACAGTATGTGCTGAGTGAAATGAGTACCCCTTACTCTTTGGCACCTTTAAAATTATTAGAATTAAATCTATACTTTGCTAAGTGAAATGTTACAATTTAATCAAACTGTGCTGTCATGACCATACTTACATTAAGAGTTTAAGAGCCCTACTTTGCCCTCAGCTAATCCCTCACATATGAGGTTTTCATGGTTAAATTGTCTCCTGTGTAAGTAATCAAGTACATATGAACTCTGCTGCTAGGGAAATTGAGCACAAGTAAAAAATCTCTAAGAATGAACTACTAAGAACAGTGTGGCTAAAGAAAAGACAGGGAGCTGGCCTCAGTCATCAGGTCCCCCTGATGCTCCTTCTTACCTTGCAGCATACTCCAGTGAAAATCTCAAAGATTAACAAAATCTGCTCCTGTAACAAGAATATGTATTCAATCTGTGTGCTCCTCCTTCCCTCTTCTAATCATTCTCATCATTATATTTTGAAGATCGAACACCCATCATCTTCAAATAATGCTGGTCCATGGCATAAGATGAAAGAGTAAAGGACAGCATCACTGTGTAAGAGTTTCCAAGTGGCAGGAAAATGTGCCCAGCAGGAGCAAAAAGAGCAATTAACAGAACTTCCAGTTCAGAAGACTTTTTTGTAGGATCACTGGAAAATGTGATCAAAAATCAGGGAAAGCAAGTGGGACAGTTCCAAATTTTAAGGAGGATAGAGGTATACTAGCCAAAACAGAACCATCATGAATTTTAACACTAAAAATTCACAGAAAGAAAGGGACAAAGAAGTAAGATTTAGGCCTCTATGTATGTATGAGCATACAAACACACAAACACAGCATGTAAACAAATGGCAAAGTTGATTGATAAATGGAGCACAGTTCCATAAAAACTAGGTTTATGGCTGGAAAGATAGTCAAGAGGTCATGTAGCCCACTGCTTTATCCACTAATGGGAACTATTTATATGTGAATTTTGAAGGTTGTCTATCTTTTCTAAAAACCTCCATTGATGTAAACTCTGTGATGTCCCTACTCACGAACAGTATAATCTATCTACTACTTTCCCATTAGAAAGTTTTAACTAATGCTGAAATCAAAATTTTTGTTATAAGCTAGTCCTGTGGTGGTTTAGAAAAAAAAAAATCCAAACACCCAAACAAACAAAAAAAAGAAAAACAAACAAGCAAAAAACACTCAAAACACAGACCACTGTTATTTTTTATGCAATTTTTTATCTATTTGAGAATAGTCATCATGTTCCATTGTAGCTCCTTTTCCCTCTATTTTTTCACTGTGTTGTTTAGGCTGTGCAAATGTGATTCTCCCAGGCTCTCCTCCCCAGGTTTTCTTTCCTATCATTAATCATTCCTGTTGGTTTTGTTGGATTGTTCTGATTTAGTTCCTATGCTTTTTGAAGGGCATTGGTTAAAACTGGGTATGGTGCTCACTAGAGCAGGTGAAAACCTTTCTGTGCCTCATGTTTACATAGTCTGCTATTGGGAGTTTGCCTTTTTAAAACAGCCTGACTGTGTGGAGTCCTGCTCAGCCCATGGCCCACTACAATTCCAGATTTCTTTGAAAAGCTAACAGGTAGTCAGGTGCCTGCACAACCCTTATTTGTTCAGGTGATCACTCTTGAACAAGTGCAGCTTTTTAAATTTGTCCCTATTTGTTTTCATTCTGGTTTTTGCTGGTCATTTCTTCAGTAATTCTTCAGGATAATTTTAAATTGCAATTCCATTGTGCATTCCATCTGCCATCACTCCAGCTTCATTTCATCTGGAAAATTATTAAATATATTGCATCATTCAGGTCCTCAAGAAGGACATCAAGTAGAAAATGCTCCAGAACAGATTCCTGTGGAAGTCTTCCAGAAATATACCTGTACTGCAACAGAGAACTCCTGAGATATTTTTTTTCTGGATAAAGTTTTCTAAACAAGGTTTTATGCCGTCCACAAATGGAGCTTAGCAAGCAGGTGCAACTGGTCTGAAAGCACCTTACCTCATCTAAGAATTCCTTAATCTATTCTCTGTTCTAAGCCCTAAGATAGTTAGTCTTAATTGAGCTAGACACCTGGTTAGAGCTTATAATTTGAGTAAAAACTGATACAAAATTATCTACTTCGGCTTTCTTGGCTTTATAGCTTTCCTCCATTTTTAATCACTTTTTCTGGATCACCTTCATTACTACTGAACTTGTTGACGTCATGTCTCTTGCTCTTTGCATCTAATTTTGGATCAGGAAAAAACAGAATGAGAAAAGACAAAACACAAATTTTGATCTTTCATAATCAGGCTAATTTTTTTCAGTGCCCTAAACAATCTAACTTGGTTTCATTTTACTTTCTTTGGTCATCTATTACCAATAGTTTAACCAGTTTGGTCTCTTTTTACAGTGTCTATAGTTTCTCTGATGTGGAATAATATATACTACTGTCCTTAGAAACATTCCTTTGATGAGTTTACAGCTGGTTTTTATTCCTATGTTCACTTAGCTACCTGTTTTCAAATAGTTTATTGAAACCTCCACACTTCTAGTCCATCATCTTTTTTTACTCTTCTTCATTTCCTTCCCAAGGATCATATACCCTGTGACTCCAAGGTTACTCTTACATATGTAATCTTTCACACTCTCACATCATTCTTTACTGCTTAGCATCACATCTGCAAAAGTCTTCTTTCTAACTCCTTACTCCACTTTTTTAAACAAGAATTGCCAGTAATTCCAGGAACTCACTGGACATTGGCGTCCTGTTGCATTCTTTCACCAGGGAATACCTGGACTGTTAAAATCCCTCATTAATGTAATATCCTGTTCTTTGGCTGATTCTGCTTTTTGGACACAAAAAGCCTGAAGTCTTCCTTGTTTAATATTTTGCAATCCCCGCAATCAAAGCCTTTATGTTCTTTTCCCCTTTTACTTTCTCAGAGATTGTAACTTCCTCCACATTCTCAACACACCTATGTACCCTTGAATGCAGAGCAGTGTATCTCATTTTGTCCAATCTTTCCTGACCTTCCTGAGCAAGCTAATGTTTTGTTTATTAATATTCCAGTCATGCCACCACCTCAGCACAGTTTGTGAGTATACTTGGGAAGGCAGTACCCATTAATGAGTTAAAAATGTCTTACTGCCATTAAGAAGATGCATTTGTTGGAAAGCCCGAGGACTTAAAAAACTGAAAAATAATTAGGGGAAGTCTTCTGAGGAAAAAGGAGACTCTCAGAAGCACAGGACTGAGCAGAGAGAGTGCAGCATGACAACAGTTCACACCACTCACCTTGAGGCAGGAGATAAAATGAGACTGGATAAGTGTTCTGAGGGATCTGAGAAACCACGAGTGGCTGTGCTTATTGGACACCACAGCAGGGAACAACAGAAGCATTCGCTTATATAAAGAGAACCCAAAAAATGAAATAAGTATGTTAAGAAAGGAATATTTTCCACTACCTACAAGGAGAGAAATCTTTGGAGACATGGCTTTTGCCAAATATTTTCCTATGCCTGATGCATCAGCAGGATTCTGGCAGGTGTCCTTAGGAAAACAGAGCACGTTTGTGCACCTACTGCACCTCCTCTGGGAGACACTGTTTCTGCAGATGGCTATTGGGGTTGTGTTTGGCATGTACAGTATTTCACAGTAAAACACAGGAAAAAAAACAGTGGTGGTGGCGAGGGTAATAAAGTATTAGGTAATATTCTTACCTGGGGAAGACAGTAGAAGAGCATGACCAAAAGCTCTGAGCAGTCAGAGGTTTACCAAAATGCCAACAGTAAATACTGTTTAGCAGAAATAACACATCTGGGAGAAACATTAGGATAAGGGTAGGCCATTATAAGGCCATTTCTACTACATTTGCTTCAATAGGGAAGAAAGTTGAAGACTGCATTCCCCAGCTGTCCCTGCCAGGCTGGGAAGTGTTGACTGCTCAAGCTGTCCAACTCCAAACCCCCAGGTTGCTCCTGGACAGAGGCATCCTATGCCTGTGGCCACAGTGACTTGTGGCAGGCAGCCCATGGTGGCTTACCAGGACCTGTGGCAGCTTGGTTAGCCGATGGATATTATTAGGCAGTAGCTTTGGCTGGAGCATAGTTCTGGTCCAGCACATGCAAAGCCAGAGACCAGTAACTTAGATATAATAGGTACAAAGTGTCACTGCACTCATGTGAAGGAGACTTCAGCCTGAAATCAGGGGTTAAAAGTAACCACATTCTGTAGAAACTGGAGGTTGTTTGGCTGATCATAAGCCACTATCTCGAAGAACCTAGTAAACTTTCTATAAGGATTTGAAACTTATTTTTACAGCTACAGATACCTGATTTAGAATCAAATGCAAATCTCGGAAAGATTTATAGCTGCAAATATATTTTCTATAGCATGAAAAATAAGAGTGCAAAAACCAGAAGTAAATTGCTCCTAGGTCAGTCTGATAAAACAAAACAGTGCATCCTTGGACAAAATGATTGCCAGAAGCTCAAGTGTATATTAGGCAGAGCACCACTACAATTTTTTGCACTATTCTGTACATAATCAGAACTGATCTCTGTTGGTGAAAAGGTACTTGGCTAGGTAGACCTCTGATCTGGCAGTTATTTGTTCCTCTGAACTAGTGATGAGAACAGGGTGTACAGAAAGTAGTGAAATCCATGAGAAATGTTGTGGCATGTACAGCTTATTTCCTCACCCTGCTAAGATGGAGTTCTTGTTCTTTGGAAGTATTTAATTTAAAGGCACCGAGCAGTGATTCCAACAGCACCACAAAAAATGTGCTTAAAAGGATACGTGAAAGTCAACCAAGGGACTGAAAAATCTAAGAGAAGGGCCAGGGATGTTTTATATTGGCCTTAAATAAACAGTGCCATTGTGGGAAGTTAAATATGGTAGCATCTGCCAAAAATACTATTCAAGCAAAAGAGCCTATGTTGGTAGCAAAAGAAATATCTCCCCTCTCTCCTCTCCTGGCATGAAGCAGTAATAGGTTTGTTTATGTTGGCTATATAAACTTCATTGCTCCAAGAGAATTATTCTTAATTCCTGAAATAGCCTCATTTGAAGATATTAGAATAAAAATGGCTATCTTGTATAGTAACTGCTTCAGTGCAGCTGAGTTTTCTCCATTATCAGACATTATGCTCAAGCTGACATTAGATTTGGAGGGATGACTGATGCAGAACTAGGACTGAGTCAAGTCATATTTTTGAGAGAGTCTCAAACAGGCAGAGACCCCATGGGGGTGTGAAATCTGAGTCCCAAAATATAATATAAACTAAACAAAAACGTTTACAACCAACCTGAGAATATGAGACCTAGGGAGCATGATTTGTCCCTCAACTGAGTAAACACAGTAGCTGCATTTTACAGCTCCAAATTCAAGAGGTCATTCCCGCCTGAAAAAGTATCAGCATGTGCTTAATGTCCATTGAACACCACTGTAATCTGAGCCTCTACCAGTCCAATAGGCAGGTCACAGAAGAAAAATATCTTCAAAACCACAGAGATTTGCATGCAGAAAGACAACGCTCCCATGTCTAGAGAGCCACAAAGGGCAGAAGAGGTACAAAGACTTTGCCTAATGCAACTGCAACTGAACAGTGGCTGGGAATCTGCTTCTTACATAAAGCAAAATTGCACAAACCACAGTTTCTCCTCTCTGGGAACTAAGAGAGCAGTTGAGCTAACCTCCTGCGTGCAGCTGAGTGAGCCATTTTCTGCAAGGAGAACATTACATTTAATCCAGCAGGGAGGTCCCCATTCAGGTCTCTTCCAAATGCTGCCTTTCAGTTTAATGTTTAATGATTCAAGCTGCCCTCATGCCTTTATGAATATAATATGAAAGGGCTGGAAAAACAACTGTTTGCCTCTGAGATTCATTGCCATCAGATAAAACTGTGATATTTATGTGGTGTGTGATACTAAAGAAAATTACTCTACTGGGGCATAGCTGGCAGGAACCATGAAAGAGATGCTTAATTTCTGGAACTACTGTGAAAGACTGAGGAAATTTGTTATTTCAATACCATAATAAACAATACATACATTTAATTTTTATTCCATAAAATACTGTGTACCAACATTCAGTCAATAAGACCTTTTGCTTTGTGTTTTTTTCCCCCAAAGATTTTATTCAGGTCACACCTTGGAAATGAACAATGCGAACATAAAATAATAAACTTTTACATTAAGTTACTCAAGAGCTCAGTAGACTGAGTCCATGTGGAGAAAAATGCAAAGGATCTTCTTTTCTCCATTTAATCATGCTGGTTACATTTTTCTATTGTTCTGACTTGGAGATACACAGAAAGCAAACAGTATTTATAGCATAAAAAAAATTTCACTTTCCATCCTTTATACTTTCAAATGGAAAATCTGAGAATGCCACAGACTGAGATTTTTTTCATGTAAATATGTATTGTTACGTTTCAAGTGTTTGTCAGACCAGGAGAGTATAAAAAATTGAATTTGACAGTTAATTTCTAATCACCTCCTTTATCATCCATTGCAATGCGGTAATACATCTACTTCACCTCTCCCTAGGACTCGTTTTATTCAGGTCACTGTGTTTCCGTGGCTGTTGTTTTCATACCTCAACGTCCTTTTCTAGGCTCTAATGTGTACTTCAGGATCCATCATCAGAACTCCATGGTCTTGTGAAGCCCACAAACACCTAACATTTACAAATATTACATTAACAAAGGGCAAGCAGTCTATAATTAGATTTTTCCTCAATGTATTTAGTACATTTGGTGATGTATATCCTCTTACCATGTCATCTTCTGTCTTGATTCACACAAGAAAATGGTTAGCAACTAATAAAATAAGTTGGTGAAACCTTATCTGAAATGCCGTGTCCAGCAATAGCCCCCTGGGTCAAAGACAACCTGGGAACAAGGGCAGCAAAGTTGTGGTAGGGAATGGAAAGTCTGCTTTGCATAAGGAGGCCAGAAGAGCTTGACACATTTAGTGTAGCAAAACAAAAGCCGATACAGAATGTCACTGCTCTCTATAAATACACCAGGAGGTTAAACATCAAGGAAGGAAAAGATCTTTTGAAGATAAAGTACAGTGTTGGCACAAGTACAAATGGGCATAAACTGCCAATGAATGCATTTTTAACTGGAAACTGAAGGACATTATGTAGCCAGTTGAGCACTAAATTCTGGAGAGAGCAGACTTCCAACACAAGTATGGGGGCACAAGAGGGGTTGTAAGATGGAGTGCGACGGAACAGCTGATGAAAGACATTGTGTGATGTGGCCTGGGGCTAGTGGGAGCCTGGGCTCCAAGACACAGGGGGTCCCTTCCAGCCCTCTGTTCCTTTGTTTTAATTTTCCTCAAAGGTATTTGGAGATTCTGCATAGTGATGTCTCACAGCTGGTAAAGGATATGGCTCAGAGAAGAAAAAGAAATAAGCAACATGTTTTAGCTTGCCAGATGTATGTTATTACTTTATTCCCAATTTACAGGAAATGAACAATCATTTAGTACTGACAGGTACATACTGGAACTTACTATCTTTCTTTTAAAACTTAAAATAATGTCCTACAGAAGTTTAGCATTAACCTTAAAACAGAATTCACATTTTTGCCAAGGTTACTGTGATATCTTGTGAAACCTATGGGATAAAATGGAAGAAGAAGTAGGCAGCAGGCAGAAACAGTATAAATTGCTGCCAGAATGGCTGAAATGTTAGCAAGGTTAAAAAAAAAATCATACAAAGCTCTTCTGCTCACAGAGATACCTCAGTGAAAGGTCCCTTGGGAGCTCCAGAAGGTTAGGTAGGTCTGGTTTTCATTGGGGTGTAACCCAAATTACCTTCTTAATAGACAATTAGACAAGACAAAAGTAATGGTAAAAGCAGCAAGTGTCTCACTGAATCAAAGGACTAGAGTTTGTTAACTGCACTAAGTGGAGTGGATTACAGCTATATAAGGGTAGGTCATTTTCAGGTCTAAGACAAGGTCAATGTTTTGCATTTGTTTACCAGGATGATTCAGTTTGGCTTTTTACGTAACCTTTTAGTGTTTGCCTCTGAAGAGGTGAAGGTTAGGTATGATAGCAACTAAAGAAAAACTCAGGCCAATACTTTCTAATGTTGCTAGAGAGTTCAGCATGCCTTTCTTTAAACACAGATAAGGCTGGGCTCTCAGAAGCAGGCAAGTATCCAGGTCCATCAGCAGCCAGTTTGTCTAAAGGAGGAATCTGAGTGGCATCTGAGAGACAGCAGGCTGCTGCTCTGACTGTTCCCACTTTCTCCTTTTCCACTGAGCAAATAAATGCCAGAAGTGACATTGGAAAATCTTGGTTTTCCCAGCCACCTCTTGAAGTCATAAGTCAGGATAATTTCTAAACAGCAAATAGAATCAGAACCATTCAAGTTGAAAGGGTCTTCTGGAGATCACCTTGCCTAACCTACTCTTCAAAGCGGGGTTAACCTGTCCAGCTGAGTTTTGAGTATCTCTAGGGACAGTTATCACAATCTCTCTGGGCAAATATTCTCACTGGGATTTTTTACTCCCATATGTCCAATTGGAATTTCCCATTCTTACATTTGTCTTACCTCTTATCTCTCTGCTGTGCAGCTTCAGGAAGAATCAGTTCCATTTTCTCTACAACCATTCCCTAGGTAACTGAAAACAACGGTAAGATTTCTCCTTCTCTTCCCCAGGCTCAGCAAAGCCAGTTCTCTCAGTCATCCCTTGTTGCCTCATGCTCCCTCCCCTTGAACATCTTGCTGGCCACCCTCTGGATTCTGTCCTGTACCAATGTCTCTCTTGTACCAGGCAATCCCATACTGGACTCATTATTTCATACAAGGTCTCATGATTGTCAAGGGGAGAACAGTCACTTTCTTTGACCCATTGACTTTACCCTCCCTAATACAGGCCAGTATGCAGACGGACCTTTGTTCCCACAGGGCACACTACTGACATGCTTAACATGTTATTCACCAAGACTGTCTTTTCACCAAGCTCCTTTCCTGGCGAGTCACCATCAGTCCAGCTGACTCCAGCCTGTTCTGCTGCATAGGGGTAATTCAGCCCAGGTGCAGCATTTGCTCTTTCCTTGTTGAACTTTGTCTTCTCATGACCCATTTCTCCAGCTTGTCAGTGTCCTCCTGAATGGCAGCTCTACCCTCCAGCCTGTTGACCACTCTCCCCAAATTGATACCATCTGTAAATCTGTTGAAAGTGCATTATGAATTGTTGTCTAAGTGACTAAGAAAGACATTAAACCACATCAGGCCCACTGTTAAATCCAGAAAACTACTCAACTGGTTACCAGTTAGACTGAACCACTGGTTGATTTTCTTTAAGCCTGAAGATTCAGCCAGTTTACAACAAATCTTCAAGTCCAGCCAAGGATGCTATGGGAAATAATCTTCGAAGTATTGCAAAAATCAAAGGAAATGCCATCCGTAGTATTCCCCTCATGAGTCAGTCATGTCATCACAGAAGGCAACTAGACTGTTTCAGCACAATTTGCCCTTAAACAATGTAATTTATTTTTCATTCTGTATTTCATATTTATGTTCCAAGATTACCACTTTTTCCAGCATCCTCCCTCCAACACTATATATCACTTCCAGTGTATCACTAACACAACTAGGTTTTATTATTGAGGCAGGATCAGCTACCCAAGACTTTCAGATCTTGGTCACCAAAACCTGAAAATTCTGATCTTGAAAATGATCCTGATCTTGGCTCATGAATCTGTTGAAACACCTTTAAAAAGAAGGCTAAGCAGAGGCCCCAGACCTTCCTTTATTCATTCATTTTGGGTGAGCCAGACTTAAAAGATACAAGTAGGAAAGCTAACTTCACTTTTCACTTTCCATCTCTGCGTTTTTCCCCTGTGTGTACTTACATTTGTTTCACTAGAATCTATAAAGTCTATTTTCCTCTTTTTATGTTGTGTTAGGAAGGATATAAATGGACTAGCACTCTTTTTTTTGGGCTTATGCACATTCTCATTTTCTTGTAAGGATTTTTTTTAATGGATATTCATGTGACTTTGACCAAACTGAAGTCTTGCAAGTAATATAAGGCTGAACTAGCTGCAGGTAATTTTTAGTACCCTCAGAAGAACGCAGTTAACTTCAACTCATCTCCAGTCTGAGTTGGTGCTTTTTGAAGTAGGTCTTCATGAGGTGAACAGGAAGACTATGAGGGTTTTATTATAGTTGGCTTCCTTTACTGCATTAGCGTTTATATTTTCCCTGTAGAAATCCCCAAATTGAAAATATAGAGGTGTCAGCTAGCACCACTTTAGTTAAGGTTGTGTCAACATTTCCTATAAACGTTGTTTTTCTAGGGTTTATAACTAGACCGTAAAAATGTGCTCAGCACAGAAACTTGGCACAGAAGATTTCAGCCTGGGAGAGAATTTTCACAATTAAAAATTAAAAAGTCCACTCAGCTGTTTTTAACTAATATCCATGTAATTAAATGGAAATTAGTTGATTTAAAGATACATTTTTTCAGCATAATTCAAATCAAGCTTTTATTTAAAAGAATAAGTTCACCAAGGGATTATTTCATTTATGTTGTCTTGTTGCACTCAGTAATTTTGAAAAAGTCAAAATTACTGAGATACTGCATACTGGGAAATAGTGACTACATCTGCTAGTTTGTGTAAAGCTCTTTGGTACACATAAGAAAATATTTTTAATAGGCGGGGCTAATAGTGCATAATATGACGTTTGCCCAATATTTCCTGTTGTAAAATCACATTTTGAGACTTTGTCAAGTTTTAATCATTTGGGCTGATATTTTATATTCCAGGTGTATGCCTAAGGCTGAATTTTTGGAAAATTTTTTATCAAAACAGTTTAGCAGATTCTGGGAACAGGAATTGAGAAAACATTTTGTTTTGTTCATATTACCAAAAAAATGATAACAAACTTTTTTTCCAAAAAAGTCTAATTTCTGAGGGATTTGTAGCAGTGATTCAAAATGCAGGAGTGGAGGGAAAGTGACCTTTTCAGCTGGGAAATGTCCATTGCTCTTTTTAAAGAAGTGTTTCATTTAGGTCCAGTTAGAAACTTTTAAAATAAAACCTACTTTGCCCATGCTAAGTAGAGACATTTTTTTTTTAGAAGCTAGTATCTCCATCCATCCCATCTTTAAGGCACACAGGCAAGTTTCTCAGGGCTGCTGGAGTGGCTTATAAAAGATACTGTTGGTCTACAGGGAGTGACTGGGCATACTCTGTTCCCTCACAGCTCCTGCCGGAGACAAAGCTAATACATGCACCATCTTCACCCTGGGCTGAACGTACTCCATCCAAAGCCAAAGAAAGAGGATTCCTCCAATAACGGTCAGGGATGGGAACTCTCAGAAACATCCCAGCCAGCACTGAGGCAGTAGAAACAAGAAATTCTTCAGAGCAGCTGGAAAGGAGGCAAAAAATTGACTAATGGAAAACAACAAACAGATGGTGGGACTAAGAAATAAAAACTGATTATGAGTGGGAATTCACTGACCAAAGAGGGAGGGACATGACAGTGGTGGGGTCTGGACTCCTCAGTTAAGAAGACTGAGGGTGACAGTCAGGATCTGGTACTGTGGTGGATGTTGTGGGAGAACTGGGCAAGAAAAAAAATATTCTTTCTTGATAAGTCCTTTGTTCTTGTTAATGCTTCCCTCATGCAACATCCCTGTCATCTTCTCTGAGACTTTCCTTTCAGGTGTCAAAGCCTGTCCGCTGCCCTGACTCAATGGTGAAAGAGTGTGGAGAGAATTGTGCTGATCCAAGTTGTGCATGTAGGTTGTGCCCTGCCCATCTTATGAACCCTACTCCGTGTATAGCATCCAAGGTCATGGTGTTGAGAGTAGAGAGGACCATACCCCAAATGAGTTGGCTTCACTCCAAACCTGGATACAGGTTTTAGTATGTAGCACTTAGCAGACAAGGTTTCCCTTGCCTTCCTGAAATAGGAGCAGATCCTACAGCCTGAAAGACTTCTCTTCCATTCTAACTGTTGCACGGGTCTCTTGAAAGAAGTATCCCTAAAGAAATTGCTCAACTCTAATCCCAGGTGAGAGTTAGAGCAGTTCAGATCCAGCTGGCGTCCTTGAGGCACAGTTTATATCTCCAGTGGCCAGGCCAGGCCAGAGTTTTAGACATGCATCTGAATTTCAGAGGGTGAATTGTGAACTTCAAGTATGGAGCCAAGCACTACTCCAGACTCTAGCAAGTCCTGAATGGTGCCTGGTAGAGCCTGTGATGGTAATCCAAGAATTCATCATCTAGATGTTTTTCTCCTTCTCTTTTGTAATACTTTAAAGACACTAAAACTACATTGTTGTGTACTGTCAGTGTCAGTTTTTTTACATATGCAGTTGGTGTGACTGAAGTAAAGATGTTCAGCTGCCACTGGGTAAGAGCTGCTCCCCATAGCTGGGAAGAGGACAGCATGGTCTTCGAAGTGGAAACAGCAAAGGAGTGCTTGCAGGGCAGCCTCCTATAAAGTTCAAGGCAATGCTATGAATAATCCTAGAGTCCTTGTTCCAGATGAAAACCAAAACTTGGTCTCCTAAATGTCTTTATTCTGAGCAAATAGCAGAACAATGGCAGAATGAAAGATCCAAGAAAAACTCTCTTTAGTGTTGAGCTCTCTGAGTTGGAAATACTATATATCCCAATTAAATACAGCCAGACTGTTTGAACTGCTGTGTTATAGTAAGCAAGTAGTATATCACAGCAACACCTGAGGGTGCTGCTTTGATCACAGCCTGTCAGCATTTCCGCTGTGAACTTTGTTTATTAGAGGTAAGCTGCAAAAGATCTCTCTATGCTGAAATTTCAGTGCAAAGCCAATCTCAGTCATCAGTTAAGAGAATCAGGGGGATAGAAACTCACATAACAGTGTCATATTCCTGTGTGAGATTTTCTTTCTAAATCTGAGGTTTTTCTCCTTTTCTGAAACCTAAAGTTTCTATATCATCTTCAAAGTGCATTAATCCTTACTGCATATTGAAGAAAAAAATCAAACATCTGAATTATTAAGAGAGGTGCTTGAATGGCTGAAAAACTTCTCATCAAATTTTCATCCATTCATTTTGTACAGTTTTCAGGACACAAACGGAGCATTCCTCATCCTGTCTTTCTCCTGGACTCTGAGGTGTTTAAACCACATCTAACTGGCATAAAAGACAGGGTGGGGGACAGAAGAGAAAGGAAGTGTCATATCCTCCGCTGTGAATAGCTAACACGCTCACAGCTATGCTGAGCCGAATGCTTAAATCCTTCATCTGCCTGCTTTGGAGCAGGGGCCTGGGATCGAGTGCCTCTGCTGTGTACTGTCATCAGTGGGTCTCACAGCCGGGTCTCTCCCAGGCTCCCCTGCTGAAGCCGCTCTGCTTTGTATGAGCTGATTAAATATTCAGAGGATGGGAATGAAAAGGGCTCTGCTGCTTGGGGCGGGGGTGCTCATCCAGGAGGCCGGCTCCCAGTCCCCGTGCCAATGAATATTTAATCGCTTTGTACAAAGTGGAAGAGTTTTAAAAGGAATCCCTGAAAATCTGTAGCTTGGCAGCTCAAGTATTTAACCGAGAAGAGTCTTGGGTCAGAGCCCCTTTTCAGTATTATGCAGGAGAAGGGATTTAGGAGTAAAACCCTGAGAAATGCTTTGGCCACCACGGTCCTCCGGACTCAACTTCAGGGTCATTGTGTGAAAGCTGGCTTACGTACTCAGCTCAGTGGAAGGAGTAGTGTCCTTCCCACCCCGAATTAGCCATGCAGCGTGTCTCTGTCTCAGGCAGTGCTGTGTGTGCACTGCTGGCCTCTGAGAACTGTGATTCCTTCCAGGCAACGTACAAGGAAAGCAAGACACCCACATTGCACGGGCTGTGGTGGGGGCTAAACTTCACCATTGCAATCCTGATACCGCCAAGTCCCTCGGTGACTTTTGCTCCAGGGCTGTCACTTAGCAGAATTGTTTTGCACTTTCCTGACAAGCATTCAGCGATTTCCTTGGGCAGCAGTGAGGTTGTGTGCTTGCTGCAGTGAGGCACTGCTGCTGAGAGGACAGGGTCTGAGCAGGTCCTCTCAGATGGGGTTGGAATTGTAGTGTTGGACAGGTTGTACTGCTGTGTTCTTGGTCTGTGGCTGCCCTCGGGAAAAGAGGAGACTTTAGAGAGTCCAGCATCTTTTATTGCTACAATATTCATGGAAAAATGAATGTAGATGTTTGGTCTCCTGTTTTGTGATCACTGCAACCTTTCCTACATATTTTTTAACTGCGTAGGAACAAGTAACTGTGTTATTATAGACTGGGTCAGTTTGTATCTACAACCGAATATAACTATAGATACATATATACATACAAGTAACATATACACACAAATATATAACATATACATACATGCATCTCTATCAATAAAATTCAGTGCTTGCCATCTGGAAGTGATCATGCCTGCCTATCAACAAAGGTGTACTCCCCAGCTGCCTGCCAAACATTGCCAGAGCTTATCGCACCAGCAATCAAACAACAAGTTCATTATAGATGAAAACCCAGCTTGGATTCATAGAAATGTTTACAGATGTGCTTAACTCTCTATGAGTGAAATTCCACCCCTATTTAGTAACACACTTGGTTTTAGCAAGATCCAGCAGCTGATCCAGGGCTGACATCCCTGGGTGTGTTGGCCCTTCTCTGAAGCAGCTTGAGCACATCAGTATTACCTGCAAGTCATTGGGGTTTTTTTATAGGACCTTGATGAAAAGTGGACTAGTTATTCTGTATCAGTTTTTGTGCTGTGGGAGAGAGAAGCAGCAAGGACTGAATAAAGAACACCAAAGGGGTTCCCTCCATCCTGCTGGAGGCCACATTGCCCTGCCCTGCCTGCAACACAAACCCTTCGGTCAGTGCTCCGTTGGAAACTGAGGCAAGCATTGACCAGGGCTACAGCTGGGCTCCTGTGGATCCCAGGGGGCTGCACGTGCATCCTGCACCCCATCTGAAGGGCCTGGCCTTGCTGCCTTCCCTCAGGGCTGCTGCTCCCTGCGAGAAACGTGACCCTTGGGCAGCATCCTCATCTGCTTTAATCCCTGCTCTGCCATGATCTCAGTGTGAGAAATCGCTGCAGCTTTCGAGAGAAACCAGACCCCGCGCTCCCGGTGAAGGTGACCAGATGTCATGGGTTCACCAACAGCACTGGTTCCAGGAGGAGAATCGTCTGGTCACCAAAACACCCCACTCTGCCAGTCCCCCCATGCAGATGGCTAACTTGGAAATCCCACCCCAGTGCTGTCGCGTGGGAGATGCCGATCTGCCAGATCTGCTGCTGTCAGCAAAAGACAAAACCTCTCACAAGCCATGCGGCTGGTGATAAAAGGGAGCAGGCACAGGAGCAGCCCTGGGGAGGCCCCTCAGGAACAATGACAACCCTTTCGGGAGCCGGTGAGGGAAGGCTGGACAAAGGCTCACGCTGCCCCCAAACTCCAGCTGCTGCCTCAACACAAAACAGGGGACTACAAATTTGGTTTCTTTCATCTAAATCCTCTTAGGCAGTGCAAATGCGGAGAGCAGGCGTGCACCCTCGCGTGTCACACTCCCTCCCTCGGCCAGCAGTGCACTCAGCCTCAAGTGCCAGGAGACAATTTATTACGGGTTTATTTGACTTTATAGAAACGAGGCGCTTTTTGTGGTGGGAGCGGAGCAGAGAAACAGGCAGCATAGGGGCATGGAGAGTATTGACCTGAGAAATTGTGCCTGCCTTGTGCTGTTTTGCCTTTCAAAAAGACTGAACTTTTCATGTTCTGAAAAGCCAGATGAACAGCATAAGTCATTAGTCACCCAGGTATTTACAGTGTTTTTCCTATTTCCTTTCTCCCATGGCCTCTGTGGTCAGCAGTATAAAATTCCTAGGCACTCCCACCTAAACACAAGTTTCCTGTTTATGCTCTCAGTGGCTTTTATGTTTAGCTGTTAAAACCCGTTGTCTAAAGTACCATAAAACAATATGAACAGAGACTGCAGGTGAGCAAGCAGGGGGAAAAAAAAGCAAAGCCATGACCAGGCGGCGCGGAGGCTGGTCTGGACAGGGAAGCAGGGCTGGAGGAACAAAGGAACTAAGATTACTGGCAACCAGGCTGCTGCTGCTGCCCGAGTACCGCCGGATGCGCCGGCACTGCCGCCTTTCTGCCGCGGCGACCTCAGCCGAAGAGCCGGGTTGGCTGCGCTTCCTCATCTCAAATCAGCGGAAAACACCTGATATTAAAACTTAAATGTGTCAATGGCTAGTATAAGTTAATCAAGGTTTGTGTTAATAAATAACATAGGCACTTCTTATGACACTTCTTTTGTGAAATTTCATTACAATAGCATTACACTCATGCTGCTCCTGTTTGGTCTGTCAGCTTTTACACCGTGTGAGTTCCTCCTTTAATGTCAGTAATGTCTACTTCATCCTGTAACCTAAGCTAAAAGTTGTCGGCAAAAGCAGCACTCAGATTCTCTGGAGCTCTAGGAAGGGAGAAGTTACAGCTGATTATCAAACCTACCCTGGGAGCTACTGCAGATTCCTGCTCTGCTGCAGGCTTTCTTACACCTTGGTCGGACTGCACAAATATTTTAAAGTCATGCTGACATCAAGAACATCCAATTTAGGACACTTTGTTGTGAGCACATGAGATCATGATTTCTGAAGACACAAAACTCAGTAGCAGTCACATTACAGATTTAGATAGCTCTTCCCAGAACTTTTAGGTAATTTTATGTCCATAGCTATATCTATATCCCAAGGTAATATTATACATTTATCAGCTAATTTTTATCACCACATCAAATATGCCAACTGTTCAAAATAACATTATCATTGGCTCTTATTACCACAGAAACAAAAATGAATAATCATAAAAATAAAACTTAGACTTTAACTTACCAGAAAATTCATAATTAGGACCAACTTTTATTCACAACAGTGTGACGTAATGGCCTTTGTCAATATTGTCTTTGAATTTTTTGGTTGATTTGATTTAGCCAGACATTTACAGCTATTTAAACATAGTTTTGTGTATTTAATTATATCATACATGATGCCATTTTTTACTACAGATGCCCTTGACATCTAATTTATTTCATCCAGTAATTAGTAAAGAATAATTAAGCTTTCACTACTGTAACCACTTCTCATGATGCTGTGCCATGTAGAGCAAGGTAGAGCAGAAGCAGCAAAGTTTATGCTTCAGATACCAAAATTTATTTGCTTTCAGGTTATACATCAGTAATTTTACAGTTTCTGTATACAAAGGAAGGACTGGGACAAAATAACATATTACGGAACCTGTGTGTTCCCTTACAGAGATTAACACAAGTGAATAATAGATCCACTGTGTTCAAAATCACAACATACACAGGGAAATGATTTTATGTGTATATATAATACATATAAATATTTTGTTCTATATAGTACTTAGATTTTTTTTGTTATTGTTCATGGAGACTAAAAAGGTTCTTAAATACGTAAAAAGATTTCTTGTGCAATATATGTGGCATCTTTTCAACAGTTCTGTTTGGACTGACAATTCTCTCATGAGTGATATGTCACTTCACCAGCATCCTTAAACACTCTTTTTTGAATATAGATGGTCTTATTCCCAAATATCATTAGATTTTCTGTGTATGCACATGCATGTTCCTTTGTTCACGTTGAAAGTTAGATTTTTTTATTTTAGCCTAAATTTCAGGCCTTTCAGCAACCACCCCATGGGAATGATGTGCTATCAGAAGCATGGGGTGGACTGAATATGTGTCTGTACACCGTGAGTTCCCAGAGCATGTTTTTAAGCATGTGTTTCACCTGAAAGATATTGGATTCATCTCTTCCAGATTCATTCCACAAATCAAAAGGAAGCACATGAAATGTGGACAACTGGGAGACTGCCTTTGGAAGTGGCTCCTGGCCCAAACCAAGACACTGATATAGATGCACAAGTATTCAAGTTTAGACCTTACTGTCATGGTTGCTTTGGATCCTTCATTTAAGTATGACTTCACAACAGTGTGTTCCTCATCTTCTGATAACCTCTTTGTAGTCCTGATTAAATGAACCCATTCCCAACCTTCCTAACATCAGTTTACATTGCTCCTGGTCCCCAGCTGTCATCACTCTCTCCCACTGCAGGAAGGATGGGGGGGGGGGGGGGGGGGGGAATCTATTTGAAAGCACCTCACTGCCCTGGCTGTCAATGGAAAGTGAACACAGTCTGCAGACCAAGTTAATTTGCAGATATGATGAAGCATTACAATAAGAGAGAGATGGGGGGGGAAAAAAGACATGGGAAATCTTTGAAGAAGTCAACAAAAAGGAAATACTTTTATGTAGCCTTGATTCAGCAAATCGCTTCAGTTTCATGCTCAACATCCCAGAGAAGCATCAGCACCTGGAGTCCATGTAGGCAGGCGGTAGACGGGGAAATGACTCACTGATGCAGAAACACAAGAGGGGAAGGCACTGAGCATCATCGGTGGGAACCTTTGAAGGAAAAGAAAGTATCTTAGCTCACAGAAAGTTACAAATCTTCACGCTTGTTACAATGTGTGCATCCAACCAACAGCATCATTCTAAGAGCCTCTACAGAAATATGAAGAGAAAAAACTACTCTAAGAAAAACAATCTGAAACCTGTATTTAATTCTACAAGCAATAAAGCTTTTACCTGTGCTCAGGCAAAAACAGACCTGGAAGACTGTGATCCTTGCCTTGCTGCTAACTCTCGAGTGAAAGCAAACAGAAGTTTCCAGAAGAGTACATTTTGTTTCCACTTCATATTGCAGGTCTGCTGTGTAGCAAATTAGGACCTTCTTGTGGCCATCTTCCACCATTACCAGTGACTATATACAAGTGTGTCCTTCACTTCTCAGTCTCTTAGGAAGTATTGCCTTCCCTTTCTCCTATCATAGAAGTTCTAGTGCCAATAAAAATATAAAACAGGCATAACAAATTTGTTGTTCCCTTGTCAGGTTACTCAACAATTGTGCTCCTCAAAGCTGAAGAACTTTCAGTGGCCCCAAGGGAGCCAGACAGTCTTCAAGCTGGAATTGCAGAGAGTTGAGTTGGGGCAAAGGAATAAAGACTGAATGGGCCTTCTGAATTGTCTCAGGTGACTTAAGGGTGCCCCAGCAGTGTCCCACCAGGTCAATATTGTCCCTGCTGGCTGTGCTTCTCTCCTGTGCCACCTGCATTTCTAGAAGCATCTCCTACCAGTCATTGCACTGTGAGGGGTTGTGCTGATCCAAGCAGGCAGGGTAGAGGGAAAACAACATCTTCTCTTTAGCCTGTATTTCCTGTTGGGCTAGAGGTCAGCTCAACAGAGAGTTTTTTGTGGGAGGCAGGAAAAGAGGTGAGGGACAACTCATTAGCTGAGCAAGCCAGCTGATGCTGCAGTTGAGACAGCCCTTGCACCCAGGGAGGGGAAGTCATATCCCCCATGCACGGGCACCTTTATAAAAAGGGCGTTCATCCACTTCCTCCCTGTGCTGCTTAATAATCCACAGCAACTCAAGAGTTTTCTTCTTTCTTCTCTCATTCACCACAGAGCTGCTCCACACAGCACTACAGCTGGAAATTCAACTTTAAAAGAAAAACATTACTTTCTGTACCACTGACATTCAAAAATGTAATACCAACAGGAGTCTGGACACAAATCTGATCTTCCCTGGAGATGCTTAGGCTGGGCCTGCTTTTAACTTCAAAAAATAGAATTACTAAATATAGACTTCTTGCCTCATGCAGACATACTACTCTTTCCTCCCAGAATTTGACACATCTCTTATTAAAGAGGTAAACAGAAATTCCACTATTTGCTGTGATTATGGCTTCTATTTTTGCATTTTGACCCAACCAATATCATGAATGGTCCAGCTCATACACGAAGATTGACTTGTTCTAGTCCTGAACTACAGCTGGGTGGATCTCCTGTAATGGAACATGAAGCCAGGTGGACACAGATGTAGATCACAGGCCAAGTTTGATTCAAGTTTGCAGAGAGTCACAAGGCTTTCAGCAGACCAACTTCTGCTTCCAGGTGGGAGTCAGACAAAACTCTGGCTTCGTCTGTTTTTCTGAAAGCCCCAAAACAAAGCACAGCTCAGCAGTTTGAGAGAAGTTTGACTTCGTCCTTATGAATTTAATAGGGAACAAATCCATGCAAATGAAAACTGCACAAAACAGCTTCAAGAACCCCTGAAGCTAGGACTGCTGAGATTAATTTACTGTCCCAGATTACTTCCCTAGTGTGAGTACACAGTGATTTCTGCCGGTCAGCTCCCATGAAGTCAGTAGGAGTTTTGTAACAGGTTCCATTGCTACAGTCACTTTCCATTATCCATGAGTGGCTTCTCTGTTGGTAGATAAGCTGCATCTTGAGCCTGAGCCAGCTCGGTGCAACTCAGCCGAGATGGGGCTGCTTAGCTCAGCCCTGGCCCCACACACCTCTGGGTGACCATGGAGCAGACACTGGAGCTGGCTGCTTCCATCTGCTGTGAAGTAAGGAGAAACTTTCAGAGGATTAGGTAGGTGGAAGGGAGGGTGACAGAAAGCAGTAACAGGGATGGGAACAAATAGTTATAAGCCTTTGAAAAACAAAGTGGGATGTGAATGCTGAGGATTCATTCTTCACTATTGGCTGCATTTTTTTAACTGAAAGGAAAAGATCTGTCACTGCTTGTAAACCTCAAGGCACAGGGAAGTACTGCAGGGCTGTACATCCCTGTGGGCACCAGCCAGCCTCATGCTGCCCAGGGGAGGATGCTGCCTGCTCTCATGCCCACAGGCAGGCATTGCACCCTTCTTCCCCCCATTGTTGGGTGTTGGCAGGTGCAGCCATAGACTCCACTCCTGCATGGTTGCCTAATTTACCCAAATGTAGCGACTCAGGCCTGAGCTATCACTTGGAGTTCAGGCACCCTCAGAGTAAAGAATTGATCCGACAGGGATGAACCTTGCTCAAATGAACAATTTTTACTTAGCCTCTTTCTGATGGAAAGGGGAGAGAGAAAATTAAATGCAAAACAAATCTGTTTCCCAAGTCCGTGATGATCCTAAACAGCTCTAATATGTACAGTCCTGCTTTTACAGAGGACACTACATACATTATATATACACATTTATACATTATATATATACATTTACATACACAAAGCTACACGTTGCATGGCAATTTATCCATGGAATGGTATCTTGCAGCTCTATCAAGTCAAGAAGGAATGTAGCTGCACAGATCTGGGGAGGGGGGAATTCAGAGAAGAGGTTTTATTGTTCGCTAATAAGGAAAGTGTTAACGTGTACTTGGGATGATGTATGCAGGGAAGGTTAAACAATAGTAAGCAGAGAAAAAAGAGGCACTCAATCTGTCAAAAATATCTAAAATAGTCCATTTAATCATCAGTCTTTTTATTTCCAAGCACTGAAACTGGTTTTCGTGGAGCTGCTCACTCCTAGCCTGAAATCCTCTTGTTTTCAGAGTTTGTGTGCCAAGAGAGCTGTCTGCAGCAACACAGCATGGATGTATCTTTCATGACTGTAGCAAGCAGCCTTACCCCAGTCCCCCAACAATAACAGCATAAAATTTTCTTCCCTCAGGACTTCTATATCACACAGAATTTCCCAAAGGTGGATAAATGCTGGAATAGATATTAACCCCTGCAAGGAGTTTTGAAATGAGATGAACGCACAAAGTTACCTGCCCTAGGATACCCTCTGTCATGCTCTACACACTGAGCATACAGAAGCTCTGGATTGTTCCCCACTGAATTCAGAGCTGAAATGCCAGATCTGCACAGAGGTCCATTTTAGGGCCTGTTACAGCAGTTTCTGTCTGTCAGTGATGTGCAGCTGCTGACACGGGCTCCTTCTCAAACCCAACAGTGTGGCAAGAGAAGAAGTCCATTCCAGTTTGTTCAAAATAGGACAAAGTGCCCTTAGTAGGGGTCTACCAATACCTTTGGCTCCTCCAGGTGCCACTGCTCCTTCCAGCACTATGCAATACCCTCAGAGCTGTCACTAGAGTTGTGTGGGGGTCAGAGGAAAGGTTGGGACACGCCCTGCACTCAGGTACCCATTGGTAGGCGTGATCCTTATAAGGGCTTTCTTTGGTCAGCAGCCCAGGTTTCACTCCACAAAGCTGCAAGAAACTCCAGCAGAAATTCTGAAATTACCTCCGAGAAGCACATTCCTGTTCAAAAATACCCAGGTGAATATAGAGAAGGTGGCTTGGGGCTCTGTGATGGTTGCCAACCAGGACCAATGGGTCCTGGCAGAATGTTCTGCAAAGTACTGTTGAACTTCATTGCTCTACAGCTTGCTGTGTGGGGATGTGGGGACATGGAATTCAAAGAACAAGGGTGAGCCAAAAGTGTCCCCAAATCACAACAGCAATTATCCTAACAATCTTACTCCAAGTTGAATGGTCATATGACAGAATGCTGTAAATCCTGAGTAACCTCACTCAGCTGAGAGTGCAGGACTGATGTCAGATTTGTTGAACAGAAAGACTTAAATCACCTCAAGCTGAAAACTGCATTAAGGACCAGAGAACAGACAGAATGCCTGTTCTCTCCTCCCAAGCAGCTTTCTACTTGATATATGGCTCCCAAAGTATCGAGAGCAAGAGGTTGTACAAGTAAAAATCAGCTCAAGGTGTGTGGGACGAGAGGAAAAAGAACCTCAGACACAGATACTGCTGGAGATTTGGCAATGCTTCATATCAAGCAGAGTGAAAATTTCAGACATCAGCAGTTTGGTCTAAACCCACTGTTTTGCATGTGGGTTTTACAAACCCAAGCTTGTACAACAGATGTCACAAAACGTCCCCAGACATGCGTAAGAGACAATTCACAGGCAGCTCCCTCCTTCCTACACATTTTATGGATTTCATCCATAATCCAAGAGTTTGATCTCAGGCATGTAAATGTTTGAATTAAATGCTTGATTTGGACCTGGCTCCTCATCCTGTCTTATTTCTGCTTGGGTTTGTTGGGAATACAAACCTTCAGACTGTGGATGTGTCATCTATTTTGCTTCTGCTGACTTTGGCATGTGAACATATCCTGCTTGTAAAGACCATGAGGCCGACCCCCGCTGTGGCCAGCTGGATGTACCTCATAAGGGACTGCCTCCTGTTGAAGTAAATTGTTTTTACTTCTCGAACAGAAGCCAGGAGACTTCTACAATTAATGGCCCGAAATACTGGAATGCCTGAAATCTCAAAGAAAACAGGTTGTCAGAAAGTGCTCTGGGTAGACTCTGGAGAGTGGTGCCCTGTTGAATTGGCCCTCCCTAGTTATGAAGGATCCAGAAGTTTGCACTGCAGGTTCATACTAACTGATAGTGATAACCTAAAATAACATAAAATAAAATAAAACATCTGCTAGTTGTATGCATGGACCTGCTGCAAAGTGCTGGACCTGCATAGATGCCTCACAGAATAAAGAGCATGCTGATAACTGGAGAATTGTTGTTTTGGCTATAGTAAATGATACCTATGTCTGAGCAGTCCTGCACAAAGCCTGTGTGCCCAGAAATAGAAATGATTGTACTGAATACATTTATTAGTGCTTTTTCTAAATGCACTGTTATTGTTTTGACTCAACAAAACCCACTGTTGTGCATCACACACATGGGTGTCTGATATCTCTGCCCATAAGGACTGTGTCTCTACATTTCAGGGTAAACACAACCCTGCCCTGAGGTTTTGGGAGAGGCAGCCCTGTAGTTATTTCACATGATAGGGGGGGATGGGCCACTTCAACCAAGGATGCGTGGAGAATTGGGAAAAGGCTGAAGCTCCAGCATACTGCTGCTTCTCAAAAGACTCGTATTCACAGAGGGAAACTCATTATCATCTCAGGGGTTGTGTATGTGCTGTAACCCAGCTGTTGAATTCTGCCAAAAACCCATGGAGGTGTGTGGGGCAGGAGCAGAGACCCATCCATGCATCCCTGACCATCTCACAGTTCTAGTTAGGCTTGTCCTACATGAGCTTCTGGGACACTGAAAGCACAGAAAGTTGTTCTGCCTTAATGTGATTTTCAAAAGTCTGAAAAGGGAGACAGTGTAGGTACTGTAGCACAGATCTACACCATAGCTCGCTGTGCCTTAACTCCCCCACATTGAAAGCAGTATAGTCACCCATCAAATCAACAGAGCAGTCAATATTTTCACATGTTCTCCTCTCTTAATTTTTTTTTGCTGGATAAAAAATGTACTTGTCCCCAGAGGGTAATGGCCTGGAGAAGAGGCAGATGCTTAAGCCCATGTACACATCAACCCTATCATCACTCTGTTGCATGGTGTCCTCATTACCAGTTAGAGGAGCTCAGGGAAGGTCTGAAGGAGTACAGAGGATCCAGACCAAATTTGCTTACCACATATTTGAATAATTATTTCTACAGCAACATGATTCACTTTTCATTCTTCATAAATTCCTCCACGATGTATTCCTAAGAGTCCACTATCTGTTCCAAAAGCTGTTGCATCCTCTTTTTAATGAGTATCAGATGCATCCTTGTAATTTGGACCAGCTTATTCAAGTTCAGGCTTCTGCAACCGAACTCTTAGAAATATGTCCTACACTGATTTGGAAAGAAAATGACACTGAAATCAAAACACACAAAAAGAACTGTGTCCAGTGCTATGTTTGGAATAAGATGTTATTCAACATAAAAGCAGCCAAACAGAACCCTAAATGGTTTTGTTTGATGTTTATTGAGAAGGTACCTGCAAGAGTCATGTTTCAACGTATGCCCATACACAGAAATAGTCCCACCAACTTTCCAATCTACCAGATCCCACCTCCTCTTTGTCCTCTTATTTCCTCTTCCTGGAGGGGAGGGGATCAGTCCTATGGACTGGGGTCCTGGAAGCCCAAGGACATCTGAAAACAAGCAAGTCTTTCTTATCTGCCATTTTGACTCTAAATTTCCCTTCTGCATTGAAGACCCACTGTGAATACAGACATATGTTTTTAAAGAGACACAGTTTTGTCTTGCTGATCGCAATGTAATTAGAAAGCTATTTGGCACATACAGCAACTTCTGTACTAATTTGGCACTATCCCATCCTGCTACTGGCAGCATTGGTTTTGCTCCCCGCTGGCGACTCTCCTAGATATCTTACAGCTCCTGGAAACATCAGCCATGCCTATTCAGGGAATAGGTTTGGCAGGATGCTGGCACCTTGTGCAGTATATCCAGCAGCAATGTGGCTGTATGATGTTGGCTCATTATCAGACTCCACCACTGGATCTTCTGATGGGGTATAGCATTACAGAGACAGGTGCATGGTTTGTATTATGAAAGCCAGCATTACATTTCCCATTAACTCAGTTTCAATTACAAGTTTTTATCTGAGCTGTGCTTCAAAATGGGGTCCTATGGCAATTCCTCATTAGCTTTTTTTGCTGAAGAACTTAAAGGAGAAAGCAAGTGTTTTCCCCTTGGGCCTCCCTTGCTTTACTAGGAAAGGACACATCCAGCTCCTGAGTTATGATGTTTCAAATTTCAGAGATCTCATATATTCTTGTTCACTATCCACGGGGACACGGGTCCCCCTAATTTAGCACACTGTCTCTAGCATTCTTCTGTCACATCAGCAAGTGAAAAAACATATATTGTTGGTTCCTATGTAGCAATTCTGAAAGACAGGAGCTCATAACCTTTAAGCAAGACTGTTTTTATCATGATTACTTGGCCAATGACTACTTTCTTCCTGATATTTAGATATTTTAGTTGTCCCACTAAATCAGAACTCCATGTCCTCCAATGAACACATATACAAAACATGAAATAATCCAGTGTGATGAGGCCTTCACCTAATCTACCACAGGACTGAGTCATCCTCCATGGTACCGTCACTTCTTTCTCAGCAATCCTTTGAAATCCAACCTCCCTTGTTGTTTGCTGGGTTATTTGGGCTTCTTCCAGGGGCTTTTGTCTGCCTTCTTTAGAGAATTTTAGAACAGGGAAATGTAAAGCTACTTTATCTTTCCTAGCCCTTCTTTCTGTTTTCTCAGATTCTCCTTGATGTGAGTGGGCATTTGTGCCTCCTCATGCCTACAGAAACACTTGTTGCAGTTCCCATCAGCTCCAGAAGCTATTCTCAGTATTGCTGACACCAGCCACTCACATATCACGACTTACCAAAACCAAACATGCAGATTTCATTAGGTTTTTTCTGTTTGGTTTTTGGAAACCTTGGGAGTCGGGTTTTCAATTTTGCCTCTACAGGTATGAAAGCAAAAAATTCACTTCCTTCTTTCAATGAAAACTTAGATTTTCGCACAGTATTACCACCAGTGGGAAAGGGCACAACAAACAACACCGGGATGAGATTTGTTATAAATGAGGAGGGTCACACAGCAGAGAATACCTCCTAGTGCCCTCCTGGCTTACACTAAACCCAACCTGCTAAGTCAGGTCAGGGAAAACATTTTTGTTCCTAACATTATGTGCGGCCACTATAACTAGTGCAGCTGCAAGCATTACTTTTGTAAAAGACTGCTGCTTTTTTAATCCTGCAGAATCCAGTAAAAACTTACATCAGTGAATTCTACAGGTTTACTTTATCCTACTTATTCATGGTTCTCTCTATCAGCTTTAAGAGTGTTGTCTTATAAATGCAAGTATCCCCTTTTCCTTGTTTTCTGGGACAGGCAGAACAAGAGTGTCTGACTGGCAAAGATGTTGATCCTCTATGCTCATAAAAATGTGGGAGGAATTAGGTCCTTCCTGCAGATTTGACTGCTTTCTCCAGAAACTAAGCTTTCATTTAAAAAGCTAATGAAGTGTTTAGCCCTTCTGGTAGCAAAGATAACCATGCTTCAGTTTGCATTTTGCAGAGGTTATCTTGTGTCAAAGCCAGAGAAACTATAACTAAACCACGGAGTTATGAGCTTCCTCTATTTGTCTTAAATGAGAACTAAATGTAAAACAATGTGTCAGGGATGTAAGTGTGCCACAGACCTGGAGACAGAGAAAAACTTTGCTGAATAGAGGACATCTGAGAGGTTGATCCAGATCAAATGGGGGTTCCCGTGGGGTTTTGCCATCTCCTGCTTCCTCTCCGCTCCTTATTGCTCACTGGCATTGGTCTCCTCCAGTTTCATCCCTCAGTCCTTCCTTGCATGGTTCCTTTATGTGTCCTGACTGGCACCATTTCAGTTTTCAATACAGGTTTATGAACTCAGACTATAAGTATGGCAATAATTAATAATATGAGAGGCAAGATAGGCCATGATCCTGGTTAGAAAATGACAGAGGGAGAAACTTTGACAGAAGCAATCGGAAATATCCAGAAAAGGAGAAGTAGGGCCAGTGCTGATGAGGAGTTTGAGTGCTCAGACATGCCTTATGCCAATCCAAATCTTTCCAGTCTTCCGGCTTTTGGTACGCTGCCAGAAAGACTGGCCAGCTCCTAGATGCAAGTGACCAACTTCATCAATCCTCAGCCCTTCCACTCACTTGGGAAACATGAATTATTCACATGTTCTTTTATCAAGTTCACATTGTACATGTGGTGTCTAAAGTCACAGGCAGTAATGAGGCTGATGAGCCACCCCTCTGTGTGCACATGTGGCTACACGTGCAGCCACATCTGAGCACCAGGGTAGGTATATTCTTATTCTCTTCTTAATGCATCCCCCCGCTGCAGCATCTCAGGCACATTTTTTTGCTTCTGCTGCTTAGTATCTTCACTGAGCTGTTCACAATAATGCTCAGTTCTTTTCCCCAGAGATTACAGTTAATTCAGAAGCCATCAGTGTGTCAGAGTAGGTTAAATTATTTCTTTCAAATGCATTACATTTTAGTTCAAGTTCATCTGCCATCAGGTTAGGACAACCACTGGTGGTATTAGAGTTGTCTGGTTTTTCAAAAAATCCTTTGCAGCTTTTGCTTTCTGATCAAGCTTTTATCAGCTGCGTATTTTGGCATTTCATTGTTCATCAAAATCTTAGTCTTATTAGGAAATGCAGCACTTAGAAAATCCACTGAAACTATGATCATAGTCTTAAGACATAGGAAATAATTCTAAAAATCTCAAAAAAAACTGATAGGTACACTCCTTATCTCAAAGTCCATATTTGTCTCCTATCTGTTGTAAACAAATCCTCATAGGAACTGAAGGAAATCAGTGTAATAAATGTACAACATAGTCACCTGCACATGGATAGATAAAAAAATAGTCCTTATAGACATCCTTAGGGCACTTCACTCTTAATATTTTTCAGCCTCAGGCTTCAAACACTTATTTCCACTGCCAGCTTGTCTCTTCAGCAGTTGTTAATCCAGGACAAGATTTTACCTCACCTTCTTGTTACCAGACTTCTTTCATAGTCTCATGGGCAGAATCCTATTGAAAGCTTTTCAACACTCTAAATAAATTATATCCATCATCTTGCCTTAATGTACTATTTTTTTAACTCAGAGAATTCCATGAGTTTAGGAGAAACATAATTTATTTCTATGTATGTCATGCCAGTATGTCTTTATCAAGTTATAAAGATTCTTGTGCTCTATTACTCTAATGATTTTCTACACACTGAAGTATTTGACAAAAAAAATTATCCTTAGCTCCTCTTTTAAATGTGGGCTCCATATTGGGCACTTCTACTTGCATCAGTACCTCAGTTTCTGCTTTGTGTGAGGGAAAATTCTCTAAGCTTTCAATCACAAACTGCCTTCAGATATTATAGCAATCCTGTCAGCTCTTGGAATTGGCTGCAGCAGAGAAAGCAGCATAGCTTGAAATGAGAGTTTTCAACAATTATTTTTTTTTTAAAGATCATTTTCATATAACTATCTTACTACAAATGTCCTCCACAGTTTTAACAAATCTTGTTATAAGAATTCACTGGGTGTTACCCACAAGCTGCTGTGACACAGTCATTTCCATGAATGACTTTACTGGGAATATTATTGCAAACTGAGGAAAACAAAAGCTCTGTGGGAACTTTAACTCTACCACCTAGACTACTGTACTTAGCTATGAGGACTATTATTAACCTAGTTACAGAAACATTTACTTGAATAATGAATGAGCTATTACTGCATGCTGGAGGCTGTGAGATTTAAAAAGAAAGGCTGAATGTGTTCACTCAGAGCAGTGGAGGAAAAACAAGGAAAGAGGAAGTCTTTTGTCAAATATTTAATTTGTCTTTTAGGTTAGTTTTGGAAAGGTATTGATCAACATCTGAGGATAGTGATCTTCTTCTCAAAGACTAGAATGAAAACCAGACCACTTGTGAAACTGCACCTTTGAGAGGCTGGAATACAAATTAGCCCTCAGACACAAAACTGCTTATTCTTTCTTCCCTGCAGAAATAGACCCCCTTCCCTCTCCCTCACTTAATCCCACACAACTCAAAGCAATTTTTTATCAAACTGCCAGGAATGCCACAGTCAGGCAGTACCAAGGCACTTCCTGGGCAGCCCTGACCCCCACTAGGCTCTGAGTTTCCCCTGCCTAGAAAGATGCCCACAGGACCAAAGTGCCAGCTGGCCCTGGGCAGAGAAAAGGATACAGAGGACCCAGAGTTAATACAGAGCCAGTGTGAGGAGGGACCACTATCCTTCTAGTCCCACACCTTCCTGGGGCCTCAGTCCCTTGGTGTTTCCATGTAAGAAGCTGAGTATCCCCTTGAGTACTTTATGGCCACTTCTTTGGGAGAGGTCTGGTCCTCTCAGAAGGAGAAAGGATTTACAGCTGGGTCTCCCACGTCCCAGACAGAGGGCAAGATGAGGTAGAAGATGAAGGAGGATAAAATGACACCTCCCCTTTTGGCTCCTTCCTTCTCTCTACCTTCTTGCCAGAAAAAAGAAAGAAATGAAGTAAAACTATTTGAGTGCCTCGAGCTGAACTCACAAATAGTTTCAGAACATTCAAAACCACATTTCCGTGTAAATTTACTCTTCCTCCAAGGATTTCACCAGCTTCTCCCTCACTCCTAGTTTTATTTTCTGACTGGTTATGCCATGTTTAGAGCCCAGCAATGAATCCATTGTTAACACTGTTCAGCCTTCAGTTTATTGGAAATGACTTTCTTCCTCTGTAGGGCTGCCTGTGAACTGTCTCGAGATGTTTCAAACTCCTTGCAATCTCATTTGCACCCTGCCAGCCTATTCCTTTTTGCCAGCTGTCCAATCACATTATTAACATGCTTTTTCATCACCCCTTTTTCTAGAACAGTATTTTGATTTAGCCCAACAGTTAAGTTTTTGCCTGGGTGAAAATTAGCCATTTACTCTCATTTGTTATTTTTCATTAGGCTGAATTCACACACACCAGTTTTGCACTGATCAAACTGTCAGCTAGAAGAAACTTTTCCAAACTAAAAATGGTACTGCATGTAATTTATCCCTTCCCTATCCACCCGTTAGTAAAATATCCTGTTCACTTCTCAATGAATTCACCGAATCTTGAAGGCAGCCTGTTGACAGCACACTGAAAAAGAAACTTTTATCTTCTTTTCTCTATGTTTTTTTTAAAATTTTTATTAATTTTAGGGCTACTTTTGCTGCAAATATACCCTACAATCATTTCATATTTACTGTATTTTTTAATGTGAGGCTGTTTATACTTCTTGTGGATACAGAGAGGAGGGACTTCAATTTTCTGAAAGATACCTGGATGACACAACAACCTGTTCAGTCTTTCTCCTTGGCCATCTGGCAGAGGGAGCTGCAGGGACCCAGCCCTGGACTGTGTGTCCATACACTGATAAATAGAGTGCCTGCTCTTCTCACAGTGGGTATCCCCCTGCCATGTCCCAGGGCCAAATTGAACTTCATATTTATGCTTTCATAGCTCATTCATATGATGAGGCTGAGATAAGCATTCACCAAATAGGATGTGCTAGAGAGCAACTCTAGATCAGATGAAATGTTGCCATAGGGAGCAGAGGAGCAGCATTGCACATCACTGGGAAGACCTCTTTGCTTTGAAACCTTTGGCTTTAACAGACATTTTTTTATTGGCTTTGCCTCTCAAGTTATTTTTTTCTCTTGTCTCAATTCAACTTGTCACCCAGAAAAAAATCCAGAGTTTGTACAGTAACACAAAAGTCATTTGAGTAAGACTAGATTAATTTCTATATTGCAGTCATTCCAAGAAAGAGCATAGCTAATATTATATCTGAGGGTAAAGCATATATGGACTGCTTTTATATTTTAATGAAAAGTATATTCCACTGAATATTAACACTAAACAACTTTACCTAGAGATATGTTAATAATAGTTTTGTAGCTTACTGGAAGATTAAGATTTGACAATTCCCACAGAAGTGCAGCATCCTATGTAAATTCCTCTTAAACCTCGACAACAGTACTACAGAACTGATAATTTATTTATTTTAAAAATGTCAGCATGTTATGACCACTGAGATGAAACATCTAATTTTCAAGAACATCTTCAGGGATGATGGCAAATTACAGGCACTCACAGCGATGCACTTGGCATTAAAGAATACAGTGTATGATCAAATATGACAAGCAGAGGACTGTTGTTATTTTTTTTATAAACAGAACAATAAATTTGCTTAAAAGGTAGATAAATTGTGATATAATATTCTGTACTATGATGTTCTAGTTCAATGGCTTTGAATAGCTAAAGAATTTTGTTTGGTTTTTATTTTGGAAATTTAAACTGTCATCTTCACAGCTCTCAGTCTGTGTTAGTTATCCAACATGGCCTGGTATTCCACTAGACAAAGAAATAATAGCCTAATAAACAGCAAAACAGTTTTATGCAGCTGGATTTTTTTCACTTCTCCCTCCCAGGGAAACTTTCATAGAATTTCCTGCTGCTACTTTATATAAGACAGTGCTGTGGGGTTTATATGTTCTTTCTTACGTAAAGTTCTATAAGGTTTTTTTTTCAATTATTTTATTATTCATTCTTCTTTGAGATTTTACTTTAAATCTCAGACTTTCCACTGTGTTATAAAAATTATGCTGTGATCAAAACACCAATGACACACATGAAGTTTCACTTACTGAAATAATAAAATTTTAAAAATCCACTTTCCATCAGAGCTTCAATAGTCTAAGAATTAATCTATCAGTAAATATGCATCCAAAGATCACAGAAGATATGGAAATATTTTAAGAGCTCAGTGTAAGATTTTCCTATTTAAGTGTGTCATGCTGTCCTTTTTTATTCCTTTTGGCAATACTGGTTTTGTAGGAAGACGCCTTTTAAAAAAATGATACAACAAAAGAAGTGCTCAGTGCTGCAGAACTCCCAGATATAGATGCTATCACATGTTTTAAAGGCTTTAGGGTCAGATCTTGACCTGTTACAAGTCAACATGACTTCAGTGCCAGTTTATGACACATGGGACTTCAGCTTTCATGACTTTAACGAAGTCTCTATACTGTACAGTGGGCTACAGATTAGAAATACTCATAGTTTTGTTGATTACACAGATGTCTCCAAAATTCCTGATGTTGAAACACAGTGTGTTGTCTACAGAACAGATGTTTCCCCCTGTGCAGCCACTGCAGTGACCACTGACAAAAGGACCACTGCAAGGCTGCATGGGCATGGCTTTGCCTTCTAAAGACTCACTTGTCTGAGACTCTCTAAGCCTCGTACTTGAGGCCTGGACATAGCCCGTCTTGCACCTTGCGCATGCATTTTCCCTGTGCTTACACAGTGCAGCCCTTCTGTGGGTGTGCAGGACCAGACACACCAGCTGGGACCAACGGGACCAGTGCTCACGGACCAGCACCTGCAGCGATCCCATCTGTAACACTGGGACATGCACGCACAGCCAGCAATTCTTCAGAAAGCTCCTGAATGCTTGGCTGCCAATCCTTTGATGGGAAACTATTTTTCGTTTCTAGACCAACCAGGGCTGCATTGAGGGAATGGCAGGTGCTGGAAGTGCCCAGGCCCAGCACAGCAGTGGGTGCCTCCTGCCTCCCCTGTTTGCCGTGCACTGCTAGGCACCCAAACAGACCAAAACCCCAGAGTCACAGTCATCCCAGACCTCAGCTGTGGCATAAATGACTCAAATACTGGAACAAAAATCTGGGAAAGTATCAGATCCATTACTCTGCAGGGATACCTTGTGCTATTTTACTGGGGAAAACTTTTCTTCAGTGTTCCCCAGGACTCCCTTCTGTAGGGGAGTTATCTAGCAGTAAAAACTACTTCTTTACCATCTCCACCTCCTATTCCAAAGCAGGTACAATGATTACTTGAGAGTGTATTTATAATCCATCCAGTGTTCTGCCCCTGCCATGGGTCTTGGGACATACAGAACAGCAGGAAGACTGTCTCAGGATTACTTTTACATCATTAGGAATGGCACCGGTCCATTATTTTCCTCCTCATCCTATGTTACACTGGTTGCACCTTGGCCACTGCTGAGCTTTGGCCTGCAGCCTATGGAATGCTGGTTCAGCATGAACTCCTGCTGTTTTCCCTGTTGGGAAGCTTGAGATGATCATCTGCAATAATCCTCACACACAGTGTGGGTTAAAAACCTGGTTCACGACTATTTTGTGTCTTGTGCCCACTCCATAGTGAGGTGAACCTTGCATCCTCTGCCCAGTTTTCTTTTCTGTCATGTCCAAACACAGAGCACCCGTGGCTGAGAAAATCCTCTGCCAGGGCTTGTACCTGCGTTTCAGGGCAAAGGACTGAGTAGGATATTGTGTATGCACCTAGGAGCACGATAGGATCACAGTAAGGTCTCTTTCCCTCAGCAGCCACCTGTAGCAATTGCCTCCTTCTCGAACTATAGCCCACAATTCTCCAGCCTGCAGCTTGAAACCTCAGCAGGGAAATTTGGGTACTCGGCAGAGCTCAAACACACACCACTGTCTGCTACAGCTGCATCCCGTGTCCTCCAGCAGCCCAGTGACCTGGGGTTGAAGGCTGAGTCCTGAACTTGCAGGTGAAGGAAATACATTCAAACATGTCAAAAATTGGATCAGAAATCTACATCCCAAAGAGGGTAAAATGCAAGAAGCCAGATTTCCATTTCAGACTAGGCTAGACAGAGAGATGTAAGGAAGAGAATAAATCTGTACAAAGATTGGAAAGGGGACCAATATGTGAAAAGAGAGGAACGGCCAAAGGAAAACTGAGATTGATCTTGCAAAGCTTGAGGCAAAAGAGTAAGGGTTTTTCAGCAGCATAAAATACAAGGAAATAGAAATGAGACACTGAGTCCAGACTTTGCCTCAGTTTCCCACAAGGGTGATGAGCTTAATCATGAGAGAAAAACACAGATGATGGTAAAAAGAGCTGGAAATCATGGTGGAAACAAAATTCAAGGAGTTCAATGCACTTGGTTGAGAGAACTGGATGATCTCATCCCTGCGTTCTGAAAAAAACTGTCAAAAAATGTCAAGACAGATGCTTCAGAAGGAAAACAAAGTGCTCAGATTGAGTCTAGACTCATTAGTCTGTCTCAGCAGTATTCATGGTTTAAAACAGATTCTGAAGAAAATTGTAATTAAAGACAAGGGGAAAAGTGATAAAGCACAACAGGAGTAATTTTAAGGTAACTTCTGCCAGACTGCCTTTGATAAAACATGAAATTTATTTAATAAAGAGAATATTCCAGCAAACTCTCTGGAATTCAATAGGATATTTTGCTATAGGTCATATGGAAATCCTTTCTTTAAAATGGAAAAGCCAGAGTCAGTTGGTAAAGTGGAAGGTGAGTAAGAAGTTGGCTTAGAGATAGAAGTGTGAAGGAAAAGGAGACAATGAGTAATCCTTCAAGAAATATGGGGCTGGAGGGAGGTTACTAGGCGAGACTCCAGAGTCTTATTATTTTGATAACAGGTCTTGTCAAAGCCATTAGAACTGTGCAGATAAATTAGCTGGTGACCTAATGTTAAGGGACATCATGAATAGCAGAATACCATACAAAAAAGGAAGTAAATGGCCCTCAAGGCTAGAGTAAAGGGAAGGGATGAAATCCTACAGTACCAAAAATGAGTTCATGCACATGAGAACAAAAGATCTTCATAGAGACCCAGTCCTAGCTTCGAACTACGGAATTTGCTCAGTTATGCCAGCCTAATGCAAGAATTATCTAATTCTCATTGACTGGAGTATGAAGGAGTCTCCAAAACACTTTGCAATTATGGAACATAATTTCATGGGCAAAGCAAGAAGAGGTAACATTTGACAGTGCTCCAGGGTAAATGGGTGTCCCATCAACAGCACCTTTATAAAATCCTCCTGCAAATCACAGCCTCACATACAGGTATGAATGATATGGCCACTGGAGCTCCCTGTGCTGGCAGGTACCCTGCTACTGGCTCCTGATTGCCCAGGTAGGACAGCCTGTCACCACTTGCTGGCTGGGCACCAGGCAGCGTGGGGTCATGGGAGAACTGAGTGTCCAGACTGCAACGTCTGTGTTACCACAAGTTTCTCGACAGTCATGCTCAGGAACAGGGGGTTTGGAGCACGTTCAGTAACAACAGATGGTCAACCTCAGGGGAACGGTTTTGGAGCAGAGCATTCCCAAATCTCTCAGTAAGAAATAGCAGGAGCTATTTTTTTTCCCTAATGTGGACATGGCAACCTTCATTGCTTGGCACTTTTTTTTTGGTCAGTTTTCCTGTGCCATGGAGGGCATGAGCATAGAAGACTTTTTGCAGAGCAGTTTCTCTTAAGGCCCTGTGAAGCCTCAAGGGGAAATGTTAGCCAAAATGAAAGCAGAAGCAGACTATGAATTTGTTCCCCTGCCTTATTGCTCTGCCACAACAGAGGCAAGAGATTGAATTCAAACCTAAGCATACGTGCTTGCAAAATCACAAATGCATTTCCCAGAGCTAGAGGTACTTTGCATAAACTGAATGGAAGCAGTCTGGATTAACTTGGCTATAGATCCAGCATCAAGACAGAATTTGGGTGTTCTCACACAATAGGCTAGAGGAAAAGGAGCCTTCTTTTAGCTTGCTGAATAGCTACTGAATAGTATTTCTGATAATCTTTACAGAGCATCTCTAATGATTAAATCTGATTCCATAAGCAGAGGATAAAGATCTCTGAAGGATTGAAATGGTAAATGTTCTAAATATCAAGATGTGCAGATGGCCAGTTCTGTATGTGAATAAACTACTAAGGTATTTATAAAAAGCCAGAAAATAACCTACCCAAAAATCGCTCTAGTCAGAGAAATAAATTTAGTGTTTATCTTTCAGCTTTGAAGTAAAGAGTGTCATAGGTGTATCCAATTTCCACACATTAAGACCTCAAAATTACAATCAAATATGACTTTGCAGATGTTACTGTTGCAATACCAGGACTTTTCTATAAAAAATGCACAGAGAGAGTTTGTCTGAGGAACAGGAATTCTGATGACATGGTGTCAGCAAGGAGCTTGGTAAAGATCCCGAACACATCTATAATACATAGGCTGAAATCATGGTTTAAATTTATTGTTCAATTACAGCTTCAGGCTCTTGGAGTTCACTAGTGCCAAGAAATATATATGACATTAAATTATGGAATATTTTGTTAAATATTTTAATATGTTTGAGTACTTGTAACATTTTATTTAAGCATGTTATTCAGAGAACAGAAAACATTGCTGTTTCCTAATTAAAGGTGTGAGTCAGCAAGACCAATAAAATGCTTACTCCAGTGTTGGAGGAAACTCTGAAGAGGGAATGAAATCCTATTAGAAAGTCCCCTCTTATCCTGGCAATGCCTGCCTGAGTGACATCTCAATGTATTTTTGCTGAGTTAAGCCTTACAAGGCCCATCCACTTATGGCACAAGATTTCATTTCACCATTAATTTATTTGATTTGTCAAGAGATTAATAGGCATGTGAGATGTTAGTTAAAATTTCAGAGCACATTGTGAGGCTCTGTCAGATAGAGGAAGGCTATTATTAGCAAGACTGTAGATGCTATTTGAAGGGTGGAAAGCCGTGAAATCTGAGGTGTGATTGGCCAGTTTATGTGGGAAAGGCCATGCAGACAGTGGACAGTAGCTTCCCACTGCTTTGACCAATGATCCCTGCAACAAAACTCATCAAAAAAGAACCAGATACAGTATCTGTATCTGAGGTGTTTTACCTCTCGTGACCACACCTGAAAGGCACACTTGACCATGTAGCCCTGTACAGGCCTGAGGATTAGCAGACTAAAAATTTAATCTCTCACTTAAAAGGTTAGACCTACACCTGAAGAGCTCAGCAGCTGGAGACTTGGCCAACTATATCTAGACTAGGCAGGTATGCTCCCTGGTGCACTCACAGTCCATCATCCAGAGCACTGAAATCAAGTTTTCCTTACCTTTTCCATTCTTTGAAAACCACAGCAGACAAAGAATGCATCCAGGCATCACCCCTGGATGGTTTTGGAATTTCAACAGGTTACGTAGCTAGATGTGAGGTAGGAAGTGCCCTTGGTCCTCTAATTCAGATGAAACTCAGTGGAACGGCAATGGCAGTGCAGAGGATTATGAGAAGATTTTCACCTTGACTCTAGCTCTTGTAATTTCTGGATGGATCAATCATTAAAGGGGCTTGGATGGGCTTTTTGAAAGTTTTTGAATGATTTACGAACATCCAACTTTCTCCATTGCATTCAAGAACCATCAAAGAGGCTGCCTCTGATCTAAGCTCTGTTAAGCAGGAATGCAGTATTTAAACTGAGATACCATCTCAGCTGCAAATTTTTAATAAAATTTCTAAATGGCAACATTACTGTCATTAGTAACGAAGTAGATACAATTATTGCTAAGTGAGCAGTCAATACATATTAATAGCCTCTCATTCAAATATGCAGGAAAATCACATTAGTTCCAGATAGTATCCTGCAGGGAACAATCTCTCATTGCCATGAGAGCAAATTCCCATGTTGTTCAAACCCATACAGCCAGAGGAATAATTCTGATAACTTCTGATAGGTTTGAGAGAAAAGCGTGTTCAACAACCTTCTGCAAACCAAGGTTCTGATCCCTTGTGACTGAGGGGTAAATCCACAATGGAGTATGGTCACTGTAATGCTCTTCATCCTGCTTCTACTCCACAGCCTCACTGATACTCCCTGTCACTCTACGTTTGTCAGCTGGGTACACTTCAAAAAAGGAGATGAGGGTCAGAACCCCTTCAGGCAATGACTGCATTTGAAACCAGATTTCTAAACCTCTAAAAACCTGATAAAACCAAATGTCACGGAGCAATCTGGTTCTCAAATGCTGCACAAGTGGGTGCTGAGCCTCAGGAGGAGCTCCCACCTCTGTGCCATGCCTGGGCAGAGACTGGTGACATGAAGCTCTGAGCCAGCTGTATCTCTAGAGAGCAGTGGCACCTCTGCTCATTCCTATTGCCTTGTTCTAAGTATCTCCCTCAGAAGCCAAGACCTAACCGTCCCATGCCCTCTCTAGGCTGTAAGCAGGCTAGATCTAACTCTTGCTTCTGTATCCTCTTCCTAGTCCCAACCACCTTCCTTATAGCCATCCTTCCAGGAGACTTTCTGAAGTCCAGCATCATTGCTACTGTACAAATCTCTTGGAAACAGCTGTGTGCTGAAGTTTGCCCTATCTTCAAATATTTTATGAAATCCTTATAGAAACAGTGGCTGAAATTAAAGCAGATAGAAGAGTTTGGTAGGATTTGAAAAGCCCAATTCACTGGGAGTCATGACAGTCACTTGAATCAAACCTCTCTGAAGTGGTACAGTCATCGCTCTGGATGAACATATGTTTGCCTTGCCTCTGTAGGAGTGGAGCACATTCCCCACTGACACACAGTCTCGTTGTTCTAAAGAGGGATTTTCTGAACATCAGCAGGTTGTCCAAATGCTAATCCCGAAATTATTGAAGCAACTCTCTAAAGACTAGCATTTTTCCAATACGTGTGAGGGAGCTATTCTGAACACTGTTTTTCTCTTCATTTATCCACAAAACTTGCAAAAGATTTTCCTATTTAGGGCATGAATCTGCACCTTTGAATTTAGTAGGAATGTTATTACTGAAATAATATAAATTAAGATTTTTTTACATAGTACATAAAAAAGGACATTTACAACAGCCATAACTTACAAACATCATGTATTTTCCTTTTTAAGGGGAATGGCATAAGAGTGTTGCCAAAAGAGAAATATTCCTGGTTCTCTTTCCATTTCTCTCTCATACACACATATTTATAGTGAATGTCAAGAAAATTACAGCACCATAACTGAGAGTTTAGAATTTGCCCAGAACTATAAAAATGTTGAACTGAAAAAAAACAGAAAGAGCTTTTGACTTGCTAGCACTGACCATGAGTACCACAGTGGAAGATGGACATAGAGCTTGTAGTAAGAGACTGGCAGGCTCTTTAATGAACTCTCACTCTCTGTGACTGAAAACATCCAAGATAACACATATCCCCAAAGCCATTTGGGCTGAAACATAGATCTCCTCCTCCTAGTACCAGAGCTGGATCTCTGCACATTGACAGTGGCAGTGTTAGTGCTACCAGCCATCATGTGGTAACTCTTTCCCTTCTAGACAGCTCCATTAGTATAATGCCATATTTTCTATCAGTTTTATCTCACAGTTAAAGCTCCTAGTGTAATGTTTGCAGAGGACTGGCAATCCAGGATTTACTTGGAATGTGTGACTGCTGGCAGAAAAGCCAATGGTAAATGCTGTGAATAAGCAGGAAGACCCAGACATCAAGGTCTTCACTGTAAGCACGACAGCACTGCAGCCTTCATGCCATGGCTCCCACCACATCCCGCGTCTCCTCTTTGCACCATGTCTTGCTTCCATTACATCTCTGTTTCCATCTTCAAACATCAACATTGCATGGGTGTGGTGTGGTTTTAAACCGCCCTTGTACTTCCTTCATTTTCAGTCAGGGAGTACCATCACATTTTCCATAATGTATTTTCTTAAGAATTTTATTTAAGACCAACATATCATAGCTAAGTGGCAGACATCAGATTCGAGCTTTTCAGAATCAGCATCAGCAGAATGTGTCAGAATAAGGCAGGGAGTATCTTGGGATACTTGTGTTGCTTTCCCCAGATATATGGGAAAGGTGTGGATTCAAGACACTGTGACTCTGTAATTTACAAGCCATTTTCAGAGTTTCAGTTTCACATGCAAAGCAATGACTCCTTTAATCCTGAATATTTTCCTACAGTCTTCCAAATGCTGATGATTATTTGGAAATTGCAGCTGCAGTGGTAATTTTTTGTGGGAAAATTTTTTTCAGACAGGTGAATCTACTTACTCTTTGAGGAATACACTGAACTCACAAGGAGGATGCCTCTATACTCCCCTAATGTAGAAAAACCAATAGTCTCTTCTAGAAGTGAATGTGCAGAAAGTAAAGTGACCCATAATGATTCATAATTTTCTGGGAACCCAAGACTGGGTAATCAGAATGGGCAAATATCATAAGCACAGCAGCTTTGCCAGTAGCCACCTGAGGTTAAACAACTTGCTTGAACCTCATTCAGACAATGCTGTCATGACTGTGAAGTCACCATGGCAAACGATAGATGATACTGTGTGAGTCCAAGGACATAGCTGAGTTTCATATGCTTTGTTCCTGGAAATGGCTCAAAAATATTTCTGTCCTTTATTGATCTTGTCATTATCCCAACATGAAGTTGGGAAATAACCAATGCAAGGTATTTCTCAGAAGAAATGAGAAGGGAGAGTGAGGAGCTTTCATGTTCTTTCTTAACTGAGAGGTTCAAACGCCACTGCAGATTTTCCTCTGAATTTACCGATTTTTTCCTTTGAGCTTTTTGCTGGTGGAAATATTTTCTGGGAAAAACAAGGCTCCTAAAGAGAAGTAACCACGTTGTTGCAGCAGCTGAAACCTTGGAACTATCCACAAACATTTTCATAGGTTGAAGGAGTAGCCAGGCAATAAGCTTTTTCAGATTGTTGCTATCTACCTTAAATCATCCAGAACAGTCCTGTGTACTCCCAGTTTTTGGCCTGAGGTGCAGGTTTCTTGGGCCTCCTGGAATAACTCCAAATCCCAACCGAGATGATGGTGCCAAGGCCTTAAGTGCTGCAGCCCTGCTTCTATCACTGTGCAGAGCTAGGAAAGAAAAGCAATCTGGGTCCTGCCAAGCAGACCACAAATGACTCGCTGAGCCCATTGTTGCTTTGTTTCCCTCAAAATAGGGGTTCTCTTCTTTTCCTGACCATGTTTTTTTACCCGTATGTGACACCGATTTGTTCCCAAATGGGAAAGGAGACCCGGGTGGGCTCTGAAACTGCGGGGGCTGGAGACTTGTCAAGTGAAAGGAGGATCTCATGCTTCCTTTCCCAGCCTTGACAGAGCTGGCAGCTGTCCCCAGTGGCAGGTAGATCACCATCTTCCAGGGACCAGACCGCACATTCCCAGTGTCTCAGGTTAGGCCAGTTCCAGGATTCTGGTTTATCGATGACCCGAATGATAGCAGCAGAAAAGGCTCCCTTAGGACATCACTCCTGAGCCTGTTCCTCATCATACTTTGCACTCACCACTCCTTGCAATGCGACAGTGGCGTGGGCTCTGCTAGGCTGGAGGTAGCCAAAGGGAAGGAAAGCACTTGGGGCAGTAAAACAATGCATGTTAAAAGTTAATGCCATCAGTCAAAAACCTCAGAGATGGAACATTATCAATCTTTGAAAGTTATTATGCAGAAGCAAGCTGCTGAGTGCATAAATATTTTATAGACCTTAAACTATTGAACAGTTATTGGAGCTGGGATTTAATCTCCTTCACCCTGACTTGACAAAATAACAAAAAAGAGGATCATGGTGAGAAAACAGACTGCAGACCGGTATGATGAAATCTTGGAGTCTATCCAAAGAGCCCATTCTCCTCCCATATCGGTAATTGTTGTAATTCACTGACTTTAGTTGAATTACTTTTTATTCACACCCAAAATAAGCAGGGAAAGAATAGAGCGCAAAGCTCTTTATTAATCTTTAAAGGTTTGCAGTATTTGAACCTCATCACCTGCAATGTAAGGTCTTCTGCATGGTAAACACTCCAAATGCCCTTCAGTTGCAAATGCAGACTTCATTTTGTCACAAAACCAAAGGGATTGACTTGATATATGAGGGCCTCTATGCAGACCCTGAAGTTCTTCCCACAGATATATAGGAAAAGTCCCAGTGTTTTCCTGAAGGAGTAATTTATACTGTGACTACGACCCTTTACATCACCATAACAGCTTTATTCGCTGTGTAAATTTTAAGGAAAGTTGGGAAGACCTCCTGTGTGGTTTTTCAAATGGTAAGATTGAGCTTCTCCCAGCTCCACAGAAAACCCCATGCATTTTCTGAGCTGTGTAAACCAAGGATGAACCCACTAAACTGCAAACTGGGCTTTGCAAACCCTTTCCTTTCATGTTGACTGCTTTCCAGCAAGTGGGCATGGCTTGTCCTGCCCACAGAATGTCCCTGGAAAAGTCTCTCCTTCTTCCTGGGAAGGGAAGAACAAGCCCTGTCAGACTCTTTCCTGCCATCAGGAGCTCTGACTGTTCTGTGCTGTGACTGAACTCTATACGTCCTCACAGCACAGAAAATGGCCTGCCCTTAAGCACAGCCTGACAAATGTCTTCTCTTTCTTTTCCCTTTTTGGTTGTTGGGTTTTGGGGGTTTTTTCCCCAAAATCTCTGTGTGTGTAAGGCAGAAAGGTCTGCTTTCCTGAAGTCACTCTATAAATGAGTTGACCAGCTCTGACCCTGTGGTATAAAGGCAAACTTCTCTATTAATCTACTAGAAAAGGGTCTCATTCAGGTTAAAGGGAGGTTGATTTCTAACCCCTGTTTTCACTGAATATTTTCACAGATTTTCTAATGCAAAACACTGGAACAGATTTTTGCAGTAAAGGTTAAAAACCATTTTCTTTAAAGAAAAGTGTCCCCTTCCGTTATTTTTAAGACTTATTAGCCTTGGTCATACTTGTACCAGCGCTGATTGAAGGAACATTGGGCATGATTAGACTGTGTCTGTATGATAGCAGCATAGCTTAGACCCCATTAAATTAAATTAGAACCCCCATTAAATTAAATTAGACTCCTCTTTAATTCTTGGGCTCACCTGACAAAAAGAAAGTGAATTGCTGTTATTTACACACTGTTTTGCCTTGTAGCATCTTTCAGCTTCTCCACATGTAAGATGTACATATTTAAATACATGTAAAATAAAGTAAATAAAGGTAGATTGAAGGAAACACAGAAGGGATGCAACTTTTGGTGACCTGTAAATTTGTCCTATTAGCCTCAGTCCTGGCAAGGAGGGAAGCCTTAGCAGGTAGAGCAGGCCCTTCTCCATTTCTGTCCTCCCCTGCAGACCTAGCCCTATTGCCACTTCTGGGTTTCTTTGGTTTCCCTGAGGGACATGGAATGTTTTCTATATATTCCACCTCCTTTCTTTATCCTCCCTTACTCCTACCCCTATGACAAGCAAGGAATAATACTCCTTTTATTATCACTGAAAAAAAAGAAAAACTTGTAACATTTCATTCACTCATTAACAATTTTTGGTTCTTGTTTCCCTCCTGTGTATCAGTGAAGCTGGGTAAAGAAAGAGAAACTACTTCATTTTGACTTTCTGCCTACTCAATATCCCTCTCCTGTTCTTATGCAACAGCACAGCATATTATTAAGAAATATTTTCTGCATTTAAGCAACTGTTTCCAGAAGCAGCTGGTATAGAAACATTCTATTAAACTTTAGGCTGTGTTTTATTTTTAAAGTTACTTCTTCACGGTGTAAATTCTAACTCTGGAAATTTCCTTCCGATGTTTAATCAACCCTTGGGAAACGCACTTGCAGCAGCTGTTCTTTTGAAGCTGGCACACCAGATCCAGCTCTGTGTTAGATTTAAGTGTGTTTCTCATATCTCCATTCAGAATAGTCAATATTTAAAGGCTGAGTTAGATATCTTCCAGCTTTGGCAGCGCTGGGGAGAATCCAGTCAGCCTGTGCCTTCAGTTGTATACTTTCAGACTTTCAGGACTTTATAGAGCTTTAGGGGTTCAGCACTGCATCATACACTATTTGTGAATTTGCCTTCAGCCTGGCAAGAGAATTGCCTGGATGTTGCATTTTCTTTGATTTTTCCTCACATCCTCTCTTCCTCCACTTTACTCTTTGCTCACAGACACCTGCTTGCTAATGTCTACATATTAGAGGGGGGCATCATATTTCCTCCATGTCCACCTCCATTTAGGAATGGTTCTACATGATGCTGAAGTTCTCAAAGCCTTAACCTTGGGCTGCAAGAAATCCTGCATTACTGAAATTTAACCGTATCTGAGAACCCTGCTGAATTAATCTTGATGTCAATGATGCTGGAAGGAGCTCAATCTTCTTCAGAACAAGTCCCTGACTGTGTAGGGCATTTCTTGGAGAGGTGCTGCAGTTCTCCTTCAGGGAGCTGAAGGTACTTGTTGCATCACAGGATCCTTTCTATTATAAATCCTCTAAATCACTGATTTTTTATGAGAAAATATTAATGAAATACCAAAGACACATCCAAATGCCAGTACTCTAGTTGCCTTGTGTTGTGCTATGCTCTTTCATTGTAAAATAACAGTCTGATTTTATACAACACAAGGCTGATTTACTTTTTCTGCATGTAATGCAGAAAATTTTTTCACATACAAGTGGCACTCAATAATACTAATTTCTTACCGTTATGTATACTGTCATGTCAGTGTGTCTTTATCAGCTCAGGGTGTTTTTATCTGTATGGGCCAACATTTTTGGTCCTAAATGCAGCAGTATGAGTAAAAACATTGCCAATTTCAGAGGTGCAGTGAGTAAAATGCCTCTCCTGGGAGTCACCTGGAGTGGAGAGCTCAGGAAGTTTTAAGACTCTCCAAACTCCCAGTTGAGGGAGTTTCAAGACAGATGGACATAAGTAGACTACAGATGCCATCAGAGGTTAGCTATTGTCTTAGGCTGCAGTTCTGTTTGGCTGGTGAGCTGCAAGGTACCCTGCTGATAACTACTGTCCTGCTCATGTATGGCCCTGTAGATAAGTAACGGACCTGGCCCCTGTACACACACAAAGCAGAAACAGAGTCCCCCTGTGCCCTGTCTATAGAGGAAGATAACAGCAATGGGTAGTGAGAGCATGTCAGAGGCAACAGAGGATGTCACAGGGATGATAAAAGTGAGGGTCATGACATGCAAGGACTAAAGCCTTTTGGTGCACGGCAGGAGCTGTGAGGAGACTCTCTGCTGTCCTGCACAGTGTGGTGTGATCCCACTCTCTCCCCCTTCCCAGCCCTGGACTCAGCTCAGCATAAGATATGTCATGTAGCATCTGCTCTTGTTGTGAAATAAAAAACTTAGTGAAAAAGAGTAAAATAGATACACAGCCCAAAATTCATTATAGCCAGGCTAAAGTGCCCACTGAAAAGTTTTCTATGATCACACAAGTTCGTAGAAGTTTCAGTAATAATGCAATTCAGGCCAAGAGGTTGGTAGAAGGGGAGAGGATTGCAGAGCAGAGGGTATAAAAAATAAGCAATCTTGCACAGATGGACAGTGCAAATGATAAGATCTCTGTGAGTGCAATTAGTGAGACAAAAATGGACGACCTCAGAATTAAAACACAAATTAGAGCACCGACATTTGGGAAATAAAGACCCCCACGATTAGTAGGTGGAAAATATGTAACAATTTGTCCCATCTTAAGAAGCAATATGTAAGTCACATGAGTGGGGTCCTTTTGGTTCAGCTTTTGTGTACTTCTGCACATACTTTAGGGCTCAGCAACTTAGAAAGTACTTAAGAAGTCTTCCTTGAGCCTTTTTTTTCCCTAATGAGTCTCCAAAATATAGTTCAGTATACTTTTTCCTCAGTGCTTTGATATCAGGATATCATACACAATTTAAGAACCTGAACTAAAAAAAAATGAATTTAGTAATACATACTAATACTATGCTGCTGAGGATCTTGGCAAAATTGCTATGGAATATATGCTTTTCAAGACTTTTAGCTTGGGCAAAGCAAGCCCATGGATGTAGCTCATGAAGACTCTCTAAAAAGCTTCACTGTCACTACAGCATGTGTTTTAAATGGCCTATAGTTCTCATTAATCTATTTTCTGGTTTCCTTCCAGGCCTCTTCATTGCTATCTCCACTTGCTGCAGAAATCGAGTACTTGTGTACGTGGGAGGCATGGTGTAGCACGGATTTATCACGGAAAAACAGAGCACTCCTTATTGGAGGCACACTGCTAATACCTCTGAAAGGCTACAGGGCCTGTTGGAAGGGACTTAAATCATCCACTGGTATTTATTTCAGCTCAAAGTTATGCATGCAAAATAGCCATAAAAAGGGTAGCTCAATGAATCTTTCCTGCCCTGAACTTGCACTGCACCTCCTAGGTGACCTGCTCTGGTGCAGACACATGGCACACATGCTCTCCCATCCCTGGCTCCTCCCTCCCCCTCTACTCCCGAGGTAAGAACCACAATGGGAACCTCTTAGGTGCAAACTCACTGTCAGTATCCTTTGAGGTGTGAGAGCCTCTGGCGAGAACCTGGTGGTCCAGCAGTGCCCGACTGGTGCCATCCCATTCCTCGGCTCAGACTTGCCCTGCAGGGACACCAATCCCAGTGCTGAGGTCCCTCTGGCAGCCCCCAGTTGGAGCCCCCAGCAGTGGGATTGCTGCTGCCTTGGGACATTTAGCCAGACCTTGGGGGTTTACTGCTCCCACCTCGTGCTGCTGCCCAGGACAGTTGTTATGTCTCAGCCCATATGCTTCATTTCAGAGGTGAATGGCATGACTCCTGTATACATTTGCTTTCCCAGTTTGTCAAGCACTTAAGTGCCTTTCATCTTGAAGTATCCTAGATGATAATATGCACTTATATAGCTTAAACTCCTCTAATGAATGAGGTTCTTCATAAACACTCAGTAATTAGGCTTCACAACAGCCTGAGGAGCTGAGAACAACTCTTTGTGGTGATGCAGAGGGATGAGCTGAGGCTGTGAGGAGACAGGCAGGGTTTGGGCTACCAGCTTGACTCACAATAGCAAGCAATGTGGCACAGAGAACTGCGTCTGTGCCGAGGATGGTCGCCCTTATGTCCACAAGGAAAGAGCATAGAAACCACAGTCTTTTTCTGAGAAATTACTTTACATATGAATGAGAAGAGTGAAAACTGAAAGGTTTCTGCTTCCTCAGTGCCTGCCCACTACCTCTGCCCAGAGCTTGTGATGATCCAGCCCAGCCCCTTGCTTCAGTTTTGGTGCTGTGGGTGGTGGGATGCGGACCCTGGCACAGTTGCCCAGTCCTGTGGGGCATAGACACTGAACTCTATCATTGCAGCCTCCTGGGAAATTCATGTCCATTTTGGCCAGAGAGTGACAGGAGGTTTCTAGGCAAGACAAGAGGAAATTGACTTCAGACATGTTCTTGAAGGAAAGGAAAAAGAGAAATGTTGATATAGTCAAGTGAGCATTTCCCATAAGAAAACATTCCAGTCAAAGGAAAAAAGAAAAGCACCAAGTAGGTCTGCCTACAGTCTTCTCTTGCTCTGGTTCTTTTTTTTTACCTTCCTCAGCACTGCTGTCATCTGTCACTGGCAGCTCTACTGTGGGAATTTCCTTTCTCTCTGACTTTTTTGTAGCACTTTTAGCACTGTGACAATTAGGAATTGTACGTATCACAATTGTAGCTTTCAGCTAAGGAAAGGACCTCTTCTACAAGGTCTTTCATTGTGTCTTCCACAGTGTCTCTTCCAAAGATATAATGAAATCTACTTGCTTGGGTCAAAGAAATTAACACCGCTCAGACAAATGTAGCTGCTACTTTTCCTATGGTGGATTCTCATGCAGCTTCCAGATACTGAACTACGCTTTGTGTGTGATCTTTCTATCTCCTTGCTTCTGCCACTTATTTTTCATTAACCCATAGGATTCAGGTATCCCACTGAAATATCTGACAGTAACGTTGTTGCCTTCTTTCCACGAAACGATAACTTTCCCGTTACTCATTTTTCTGAGCCCTGAAGTTACCCACTCCAGCAGCACAGCAGGACTGTGTTTTGCCTTGCCAATCCATCAGCAAAACTAAGACAGCAGCAAGGCATTGGGGGAACCTGTTCCTGTGCTTCTTCCCAACTCTGCTGTGTGTTTGCTGGTGCTGCCAAGGCATGTTTTTGGTGGCCTGTTCTACTTCCCCTCCTGCCCTACGGAGGTGGTCCCCCCCTTGTTATTTTGTTGCTCCTCGATGCACCTTTTAATTCAGTTTGTGCTTTTGTTCTCCTCCCAGCTCCCCACTTCACCTCCTTCCCTCTGTGCTGAGGGTTTTCCTGCCCTCTCAGCCCCATCTCTATTCAGCTCAGCAAGCCCTGGGCCTGCCTCAGTCCCCAGCAGTGAGGGACTCCAGCCCTGTGCCCTCGGCACACACTCACCAGCAAAGTTGCACTAATGCTTTTCTTTGGCTCCTTTTTCTCCCCTCCCTCTCCCTTGAGGTGAGATCTGTCTTTCCTTATACCAGAGAGTGTGAGCAGAGAGAAACCAGACTCAAGGCAAAATTCCCATTAACTTCAATGGAGGCAGGATTTCACCTCAAGTGTTTCATGTTCTGGGCGCTGGACAACAACATGAAAGGACTCCGCACTTGTAAAACCTGAGACACCACAGCCATTCAAGACAAGCAAATGCAGATGCAGCTCCCGGTGCCCCCTCCAAGCCCTCGCTGCAGCCACACATAGTCCTCCAAGGCCTGTGAAGGTCATTAATCTCCCCTCTTAGCTGTTTATTGTCGCCATGGTGGCAGCTATTGCTGAGCTCGGAGTCACCCCTGCACAGCCTGAGCTGGGCTCTGACTTTTACTGCTACTGCCCAGCAGTACTTAGAGCCTTTTTGTCTTTCAGGTGTGCCCCTTCAGTCCAGCCTTCCATGTCTTGTTTGTGTTATCACTACTGATGAGCCATTACGAGCCTCTTTGTCTAGTACCCTGCTGCTCCTGTGGCTTCCTGGGACACTCACTTCCCCAGCACTACTATGTCAAATCAGTGAATTCCTGAAATCTTTTTATGTCTTCCTTGTTCTCCTGTGTGCTGCCTTCTGCTGATCTATCTTCAGTTTTACCTCCACTTCTGCCCTGAGTACCAGCCGTTGTACCCACCAGTGCCCAGATCACAGTGCTGCCTTGCGCCTCATGGCTGTTCTGCCACACAGGCACTGTCCTATAGTGGCTTTACCCTTGGCTCCCTTTATTGCTGCAAGCCACTGGTCTATCCCAGAGTCCTGATGCCTGTAGCTGCTGACAGCCTGTCTGTCAGCTTACCCTGGGGTCTTGATTTTCCTACTCATTGGTCTCTTGCTGAGCTGGTGTTTAGTCCCTGGGAGGATTGCTGCAAGAGCACAGCATTTCCAAGCAGACATTTCTTCTTGTCTGTGCAGTTTTTGCTCCTGGCTCTTTACTGTCATTCTTGCCTTTTGCTTGTTTTGTAGGTACCCAGGGGAAGAGGTCTTGTGCTCAGATTCCCATGGTACTGAATGATTTGAATTTTGCTGCTGTGCATTACAACCTACTGTCTGAGGAATGTACCTTGAATTTCATGATCTCACTTCTTGCTTGAATGCCTTCCACACAGTCTATTTTTTTGGAAAGAGAAACAGCAATTTTACATGGTCATGTAGTTCCTGCCTTTAAAATGGAGCAAATCAGTTCCGACTCTGTTTTAGGGCTGGTATTTTTCTGGCCTGATTGCTCAGTGGTCACAGTATTTGATGTACATCAGCTGAGCATCCCAATCTGACTGGCAGAAATAATTATTGGCTTGCCTGAGTGTCCATCTTCTGAGGACAGTCTGCTGAGACTACTGCTCACAGTATTGCCATGATCACAGATGTTCTTTTACCTAGCAGCATGGGTAGTTTCTTTGGCACTATCCCTTTTACAAGTAATCATGAACTGCCTTAATCTCTATAGCACCTGGAGTTCTTCAGCACTTTGTTAGATGCCTAGACACTTCTAACAGAGTTTTGTTGTGCATTAAATATTATTTTTTCCTCATAGACATGCAGATTGGGTGTTGTTCTAAGGGCAGTACCTTATTTTCCAATGTAGTACTAAAAAAAAATTAAAAAATCATGTAGTTGCTTGGTGTAATTATATGTGTCATCAGGACCTCTCTGGGATACTAGTGATGCTCGAAAAGTCAAAGTTGAATTAATGAACCTAAAGAAAACAGAGGAAAGAAACTTTTCTTGGTCTTGCTCTGCCCGACAGTATGCTGGGACTCTGACATCAAACACCCAGGGCTGCTGGAATTTGCTCTGTTTTATTCACAGTTGCCCTTCTGAGGCAGAAGACTGGAGCTCTGGTTGTCCCATAGAGACCAAGGCTGGTGACTCACTGAGGAGGCCCCCAAGGTCTCCTCATGCCTCTTCCTGGGCTTTCCAGGGTGAGGGAAGGCAGATGCCTGTCTATACAAATGGGCAGGTTTCTTCTTTTGGTTGGGGCTTGTCAATCAACGTTCTTCAGAAATCAACAGACATCAGATGCGGAGGAGTAGCATTGGGCTAACTTTGCCCTAATGTTCTCTGTCTGACCTTTGGCATTGGCACGCGGCCCAGTGGCTCATCCACCTCAGAAAACCAGCGCCCGTCACTGCTACAAGTGGTGCATGCTATCCTATACACTATCAGGTATAATAATGTTATGTAATAAGTCTTTTCCATATTCAGTTTAACTGCCTTCAGAGGCTTTGGTTACCTCATAGTTTTCTCCCAGCCACTGGCAGACCCAGTCTCTGCTGGGATTGGAGGATGAACAATGCCTGTTTATGCAGACCTGCCTCCTTTATCACTGTCTTGCAGAAACAACTGGTCTGCAGCTTAGCAATCATGGGAGCATTCTGTGGAGCAGGGCAGGGGACACTATCTCTAACTTCAGCAACATCTCGGGCTTTTGAAGGCTGATCCTCAGGACCTACCTCCCAGGAGGATCAAATAGATACTGCCCATCGATCTACCCACCCTCTCTCCTTCAGCAGAAGCAGTGGGTGATCCTGGTGACAGCAGCTCTGTCTTTAGTTGCCTCAACATCTGCCTTCCTCTTCTTACTGGCCACAGGATGCGTTTGTGCTATGACCCACATGCGTTTGTGCTATGATGGCTTTTCTCCACCTAATCCTGCTTCTCAGCAATGCTCCATTCACCCGGTTGCACCCACAACCAGAGTATTTTTTTTCCAGACAGTGCAGGAGAGGACAGACAGCTCTCTCTGGTGTTCCATATCTGTTCTGCCCTTGTGTCCATTTTTTTCCCAGGACAGTTTAGTGGCCTTCGCCATTTTGAGGCCTTTATCTGCAGTTTAGAACTGTTTTATCACTGATCATTTCTGCTGGAAACACATGTCTCACAAATGACCCTGTCATTAACTGTGGAATATTTAATATCTCCAAATTCATAGTCAATGCCAGATTTCTCATCTGTGTAGTATAAATCTCTATTTTCCTCTTGGGTAGTCTCATCTGCCTGGAACAGGCTATTTGTCTGACTCTCTTATCCACTGGTTCTGTGGTTTGGACATTACTCCTTGCTGAAGTCTCACTCACTCCTTGTTATTTCCTGTGTGTGTTGAGAGCAAAAGCAAGAGAAAGTAAGTAAATAAAAAAGCTTTACCTCTAATTTTATCTTTTCATGACTATGGCCATGGCTCTGTACAAGCATTTAGGTTTTGCTGCCACTTGCCCCCTACTCAAAGAATCTTTACGGACTATCTACCTGTTTTATCTACTCTTGGAGTCTCTTCGTTAATCCTACAGTCTGCTAACAGAATGTATCAAGTGTTGCAGCCAAAGCTGGGAAAATAAAGTCAATTATATACAAAGATGTCGCACCTGTGGCAAACACTGAGCCATGTGCACACAAATTGACCTTTTACTGCCTTCTCCAAATATTCTGCCTTTCAGGCTGTTTTCCTCCCCCAGCTTCCAAGCAGGTTCATATATCCAGAGTCTAGCTCAAGACCTCCTACCAGCATGACCTCCTACCTTGAAATCACTTGTTCTATTAAAACATTCCTCCAAGATTGTCTGGGTCTATTTCACAAATGGGGAACCACAAATTCCAGAAGTTCAACTCCTTACTCGGGGGAGAAATAATAAAAAAATGAACATTTATTTGAATAAAAGCAAATGATAAGAAAGAAGTGAAGAATGTTTTATTCCTATATGATAGGAGAAGAGAAAGTTTTAGATGGTTGGATAAAATGGCAGATTAGAAAGTCAGATGCTTCTGATTTGTAATTCCTCCCAAGCTAAGAACAAATGTCATAGTATAATTATTTTAATATTAAACAAGAATAACAACATTTTCCTGGAGGGGGGAAGAGTGTGGAGGTCGGCTGATAGGAAGGGAATGCTGGGACATCGTGAAATTTGGACTTCGTAATTGCTTCATAGAGTAAAAGCTAGTTCTACTAGGCTTTTCTGTTTACTTCAGCTAGGCAATACAGGTGCTTGCAGGTCCCACTCCAAATGTATCACGTCTTGTATCAGGGCAGGATCTGGCTGGTATCTTGAACTAATAGAGTTCTGTCTGTCTTCTGCAATGAGAAGAAACCACAACTTCTTAGAAGCATATTTTGGAAAAGTAAATAAACAAGGCAGGAAGAAATTGTGGTCTCTAAGGGAGTTCTAAAGTTTCAGTGAAGGAGAAGGCTGAATACCAAGATTCTTTAACTTTTATTATGCAAGTAGCAAGAAAAAAATATATAAATTTAAAATAAAAACTGTCAATAGCAAAAGGAAAGAAATGTGTTTGAGTCCGAAGAATTTGTGTCAACATCTGGACCTGGGGGTTGAAAATTAGGTGGCTGAGGTCATTCCATTTTATAAACCCAGCTTATGAACAGTATACACAGCATATGAACAAGTGCAAAACCTGGAGTCACATAAACAGTGTATTTCATTCCTGAAAACTGAAATAACAAAAAGGGCAGAGTCAAAGGGCTCTTCTCAGCATATGCACTTTAAACATACGTGGAGGGCCTTCGTGACGCAGAAATAGCAACACTGGGAATACAGAAAATGAGACTGAGCAATATTTACACTACCTTTTCTTTTTTACAGGGGTGAAGGGTAAAATTTGGTTAATGATAGGCTGATTTGGTTAAGGATATGGGCTTCACCAGCTTTCCAAATCTTTCTGAACAAATAAAATTAATAAAATGTTTTCATAGGATCAATTTCACATTGTAATCTGAAGCCATTTCTCCTAGTAAACACATATTTACTTAAAGCAAGTAAGAACACCCTTGCTTTACAGTTAAAACTGAAATTAAAAAATTAAATGAATTGTTCCTTCAAATCTTTGGCACCCTTCTCTCCCACACACCTTCCTGCCCCAGCCAGGAAGTCAGAGCTACTCGTTAGTGCACAGGGATTAATTGTGGCAGCTGTGCTTCACCTATGACTCTATTAGCAAAGCCTGCTCTGCTCTCACTGACAATGGAGAGCTGTATCTGCAGCCATATATTGGCCTTATGCTTCTTCACTGGAATTAGCAACCACAGTAAGTTAAAGGGCAGCTCTACAAACAGAAGGTTCTTCACTGCCTCAAAAAACAAAGCCCATATCCCTCAAATCCAATGATGTTTCTGAGACTGCCAAGTCTGAACACACCAGCGTAATGCTCTGCAACAGCTGAGGAGACAAGCAGCCTGTAAGAGCTATTAGGAGAGAAAAAGCAAGCAGAAACCAGTGTGCCTCTGTGTCAGCCCTCAGTGCTCCTACTTCTTAAATGCTGCACACAGGTCCAGTTATCTCATTTCAGAGAGTACACAGCGGAACTGCAAAGAATAAAGGATGTATGATGCGGCTCAAAGATCTGGAAAAGCATTTGTAGATGGAACCTGCTGTGGCTAGGATTTTCAGTTTCAGAAAGGAGATGATTTCTCTTTTATATAGTTGCAATGGAAATTTGAAATTATGAATGGTGAAACTATAGCTGAGTGAAAAAAAAAGTGATTTGTTACTTGGAATTGAATACTATCATAGCAGGTATATACATCTATTGGTGATGAGCCCAATGGTCCAGACTGAACTTCTTATTGTAAAACACCTTAAAATATTGATTGTCATAAAACAGGAGGATAACAAGAAGTCTCATTCTATAGTTGCCCCTTTCTCCATGGGGCTCTAACATGGCCCTAAAACACATTAGGGACAGGACTTGGGGCTGAAGGGGCTGGGTCTGATCCAGGGTGCTAGTTTCTGTATTCTTAAGAGAGTTACAGGTAGGTGGCCACACAGAATGCAACCATCATGAAGGTATGTGAACACCTTCATGGTGGAAATGTGAATATACAGACTGCAGTCACTGTGAGCTTGGAGTTGCGAGGAAGCAGTGTAGAGGAAGATCATACCGGCAGACCTGATTCCTGGGGATATGGACACTATCCTTCACAGGGGATTTGCATTCAAATTCAGCTTAATTCACTCTGGTCTGAAGACGAATGCACGGTGATGATGGCATCTTTTTTGTAGATACTTATTAATTTCATCTAGCTGATGACCCCAGCTTTCTCAAAGAACATGCTAGTGATCTGCATGAATCATAGTACGAAGCATCTGTTTAGGTTTGTTTCACCAAAAATTCCCACAAGGTAATCTTTATCTCAGATTGCCTTTAAAATAAAAACCTGCCCACTTGGACTTAAAAAAGTCTTTGTCAGCTTTGAAAATAATAATTGGAAGCTCTTTTCCCTTCTCTGCCCTATGTTTGTTTTGTTGTATAAAATAGTTCTAAACCAGCACTGTCTTTCTTTCAGTTCAGACCAGGGCTCAGACAGCAGTTCTGTGACAAATAAACCACTCAGAAATCATGGACCAGAAAGCAAATGAGAGATCATAAATAGGTGATGGATGAAAGGGTGTTACTAAATTGTGATAACTTTTGATCCTGGTTGCAGCACCCAGTGGTTAGACAATGTCATTTTCAAGGTGCTATTCTGGGCCTGCAGATGTTACAGACAGGGATAATCTCTGCAAGGCAAATGAATCTAATTTACATATAGCACTCCTAAATAGGGCCAAAGACAGAGTAGAAGGATTGAATGACTTGGAGAACTGTTAGGAAAAGAGAAAGCCTTTCACATGTTGAGGACTGGTAGCAATCAAAATCTGTTCTTAGTTGATGGCTGAACTCATTTGATGCCATACACGAATTGCAACCAGCACAGCCCAGGTATCTTTCCCTTGAGTGTCTAGATAAAACCAAGGATTTATTATGTCACAAAAGCCACAAGGTTTTATCCTGATGACACTAGTTCTTTGGGCTGGAGCTGGTGCCCTGCTTGTAGGACAGGGAGGACAAAGCTGGTCCCCCACTGCAGCTGCTTGGTGGATGGGCAGAAAAACCTGTGCCTCGGCATGCTTGTTTCAGCTGGGTTTTACATGACCCTAAAGCCCAGCAAGGGGAAGGCCTTGGGTAGAAAAAGAAATGTTCAGTTCATTTTCTTCAAAATGTGAGACCGTTTCCTGATCTCATACATTCATAGAAAAATTTCCAAGAAAGCTCATGAGATTTTTTTTTTATACAATTTGTCACTAGAGACCTATGTTTTCATTCTTTGAATTTTGCCAGTGATTTCAAGGGTTTCGGCACCGAGAAAAACATCATCTCCATAACATCGCAACAAAGGAGATACCTCTTCCAATTTCAGACTCAGTCTAACAATTTATCAGAGCAAACATTTCGTAAGATTTCTGAGTGATTTGTTTTTTCTGCCATGAAAATATTTTTTTAATTAGATTTACAGGTTCGACATTTCTGTTAATGTTGCATTCCCAACACTATATCCATGGTGGGGCTTCCTCTATCTTTTTCCTTCATAAATAGAAGTTGGTGACAATAGGAACTTTTGGTATTTGTGCTTTTTCAAAAGAGGTACTACTACAGAAAAAAACGTCCAATTTTCCAATGTAAGGGTGAATATATTTGCTTAATGTATGTTTCTACTGTGCTCACAAAGTGCATATGCCTTTCCCAGCCAGAAAAAAACCTTAATGGAAAAAAATCTTACCCTGCATTCAGGAGAAAGATGGTACATCACTGTAACTCTAAGAGTTCTGTAAATGTGGAGTGTACAATATTTGCTCAATTTTTAAAAAATTGAATCACATTTTTATTTTACCTATTTTTCTCCCAAAATCTTTGTTATGACAGCTCACATATTTTAATATTAAGATTTATTTCCTTCTCATTTCTTGATATTCCCCAGAGACAACAAAACAGCTTGACTATCAGTTAACTTATATTTTACAATGAAGTCCAAATATTTAATTGAATTGGTTGTTTCAGTGACTTAATCACCTAATCACTGGGATTCTATTTCTATAATACAGATTCTCAGTGAGTTTGGAAGATGAGTTACATTGCTGAAGACTGGAAATAATCTCCTTCCAAATTACATGAATAGTTGAACAATTCAGGCGAAATATGCCCTGAATGTACATCCAATGCAAACTTTGGCTTAAGTAAGTCAGAACATCATGTCTGTTTTTCTTTAAATAGATTCTATGGAATAGTAGGTGTCTGTTTGAGTTATACTTTAAGATGATGGCATTATTAATATTAGGCTTTTGTGTGTATATGCTCAAAGCCACATTTATGATTTTTTTCCCAAATGTAGTCTTATATTACTTGGATTAAAGATGTGGGTGCAAACGGCTCATTTTTAAACAGATGCAATCAATATCACAATCTTCCAACATCTGCTGTGCAGAAATGGAGAGAACCTGAAGGGTTGAGGCTTTCCAAGAGGAAATATCATGAGATGAAAGCGAATGAGTATTTGGAAACTACATCTCATATATTTGTCTTAAAGATGGATTCTAGATAAAATCTCATCAACCTTTCTATTTAAATAAAGCATGTTCTTTAATGGTTAATAACAGCATCACTCAAAATCTCTATATTAGTATCCTTTATATGCTTTAAATGTTTTTTTATAATTAATGGTTGGTGAGTGTATATCAAACCTGGTGAACTTGGCTAGTGTTCACTCAGTTCCTCAGTTTGTCTGGAAAGAGAGCCAAAACACGTTCCTGAAACTGAAGGAGAAAACCTGAGGTGTGGCATGGAGCAAGAGCAGAGAGTAGATGTGCTCCATAAAAAGGTCCTTTGCCTGCTTTTCTAGTAATATTCACCTTTTAACACACTAACGTCTTTGGAAGTGGTAATTTTATGGCAAATCCAAAGATGTAAACACCCAACTTATGTTCCAGCACTACTAGGAGAAAAAACCCTTGCACAATGCCAGGAATTCTCTTCAAAAGTTTCGGTGGGGACTTTGGGGAGGTAACTGCTGCTGAGGAGAAGGAGGAGGTTCGTGGCTTTGTGGAGAAGGCACTCCTTCTTCATCACCCACTGACCCAGCCTTGGGGACTGTAACATCAAACATTCCCAGCAAACCCAAGGGGAGGGCATGGCAAAAAAAAAAGCATCTGAACACGAAATCCAGTGGCTTTAACAGCTTTGCCATTTATGGGACCTTTTCCTATGTGATTGCTAGGAAATCAAAGGCTGGTGAAGTGGAAGGCAGTCCAGCTCTCTGTGCAGCCCTGGGCTGCACTGAGTGGTACAGGATGAGGTGCCTGGGCTCCTGCTGCCATGCAAGGACGGAAGGGGAGAGAAGACTCAGGTCCTGAGAATAAAGGTACAAGCGTAAGTGAAACAGGCATCTCTACTCAACATCGCAGAAGGTCTGGGAGTTGGTTACGAACGACGAAAAACTGAGCTCTGCCTGCAGTGGGGGCAGTGGCAGTGCTACCTGGAGAAGTGCAATGCACAATACTTCTGAAACTCCACCTTTGGAATTAAACCCACTGCAGCGCGCAAAACTTCATTAAGCATCGCAGGCTTTGACATAGTTGGATTTTATGATGACCTTAAAAGGTGAGGCTGGAGCGATGTGTCAGGCAGGTGGATACTTCTCCAGCCTTGCTGTACAGTCCACTCTGTCGCTAAAAATCTAAACAATTGTAACTTAGATACAGCCAAACAGATACTGCATTGTTCTCACTTTTTGTAAAACAAATTCATTGCCAGACTGAGACCTTGCATGCCAAGTTTCAGACTGGAGCGCGTTTTATGGCTGAGTTATAAGCCCTTGGAAGAGGTTTGCAATGTAAATGCTGACACAGTCAGAGCTATAACAGAATGAACAGTATTGCAATGATATCTCATTTACCTCTAGCAAGGAGCATATAAGGAAAACTAAATAATGTATTCCTGCTGCTACAGATCATTTAATCAGTAAAACTTATCTCTGATTTTATTTGGTAGATTAAAACTACAAAGTTTGTGCATTGATTAAGCAAGACTAACAATAGTCTGTATATTCCTCTGCACCTCAAAATTTACACATTTGCACACAATAAAACACATATTTATTTAAAATTTATTAAAAACTATTTTACAGAAAAGGACAATTGAGAAAGAACAGAAAAGCATAACACAGAGTAAGCAAAACTGCAGCAGCTTATTGCAAATGACTATAATCATCACAAAAGGCACATACAGGTGACTTGTATGTGATTGAATACCCAAATATTAGCTGGTCCTCCTTTTTTCCAGATATGAATAATTTAGCAGAAACCCCAGAAACACTTTGCTGTAGCATGACATCTGCTCAACTGAACAAGAAAGCTTTACATTGAGCTAGGAAGTTAAAAATGGGAGGACAGTCATTCACAGGTAATCTGAAGAGAGTACTCTGGAAATTTTGACCACTGACTGCCAGTGTCTGCCACTGACCATACATGCAGCACATCTGTTAGGGATCTCCATGCTGTAGAATGTGCTCAATCAGGTTATCTCTGGGTTGGTCCTCTAAAAGAACGAGTGCCTATACTTTGTCATTCTGTATTGTGATCTCTCTGATGTCCATTACTGGGTCTAGAAACATGGGCTTGGCAATCTGCACTGCAAAATAAACCTTCTAATTCTGGTAAGTGTTTTTTCAGGCACTGCTGTCATTTGTGGATGAAATACGTTCAGCCTTCTGGAGCAGACAAATAAGTCTACCCATGCAATGTACAATGTTTTCTCCTATCCTTTACAAAACCGAAATAGTCTTTCAGGAGATGATTTTGCTCTCCTTGCTCCAGTGTGCCTTGGCAGTCCCCACATAGTGAATAGTTTCTCCAAATTCAGTGGAATGCCTCTTGGATGGAAGATAGGGCTCATGGTGAATTTAGCTGGCCTGCTGCTGCCGCAGGAATTCAGGAACATGCTCTTACACATTATACAGGAAAAATTACACAAATGTCCAATAACAAATATATATTGTCGACATTGCACCCAAGAAAAACTATTGTGTACATTAAAGTCTCCTTGGGACTTGCTGAAATAAGAACAGTCAAGAGTTTGTGGTCTCGGGTCTTTTTAAGTCTTTACGTGATTAGACTGAGCAACAGTTTCTGAGCATTTTTGCAACACTTCCCCATAATGGTCCCCTTCCCTCTCCCCTCCTCAAAAGTTCTATACAGTTTGCTGAATGTCCACTTGAGCTCAGAGATTACGGATAAATCCCACACTTTTCTGCTTAGGCACAGAAATTGAATTGAAAAACTCAACCTGATTTTCTTTTTTATACTTTGTCTATTTCTCTGCCTACAAAGCAAAGTCAGTCTTTGCTCTGTAATTTAATGTCTGCCTCTTTTTCCACCGGGTTGGTTTGGTATTTCCTTTACAAACCTCAATTGTTGGCATTAAAAACTTAGCCGTTCAACTCTACTGAACTAAAACTTGGCAAATAGATTGTCAGCTAACATTTAAATTATTCTACTAAAATACCTTTCTTTTTGTGAGTAATCTATGACCGGTTTTTATCCCTGCAAAACCCCACTACACTTCTAGGTGTCCTGAAGGTGAAACACTGGAAGCAAGTGGCTTGACAATGCTGCTGACGCCTTTCACAAACACATAAACCAGAGACTGCAGAGCCCAAGCTCTGTACGAAAGTGCAGTTTTCGTTCTGTTGGTTGGTCTGTCTGTTGGTCTGTCTGTCTGCAGGCAGCCTTTCTTACCACTTCTCCATATTAGGCCAAAGTATTTTGGCAGAAGCTAAAAGGTAGACAGTCCTTACCAAAGTCAGAAGGGCAAAGAAGCAAGAAGGCACAGAGTAAATCTCTCCTGGTGCAAGATCTGAGCTTGGTCACCTCAGTGCTCTGGCAAGGTATTTCTTGTTAGTAAAGGAGAAGTACTCTATAAAGGAGTTTCTAGCTGCAGTAATTTACAGGAGACCGTACAAACTAACTATGCTTAAAAATGGTGGGACTATGGTGGGAAGAAGCCCAGAAGAAGCAGCATAGTAGCAAAGCTCAGGAGGATGCTCACTCTAACTCAGAGCAATAACTTGCCAGAGGAAAGAATAAGACAAAGAGGTCTTGTTGTTAGGCCAGGTAAGCTAGGATGTGGGAAGAGCCCTTTACCACCCTTTGCCTGTAAAGGCAAAAGCATGAAGTGTAAAGTGTACCCAAGTCCACTTCAATGCTGATGAGAGACGATCCTGACATTTCCTGACCACCAGCTGACATCCTTCTATGAGTGCTGTCTCCAAGTGTGGGTTGTCAGTCACTCAGCTCTCTTCCTGAGTACATCAGAGTGGCATCTCAGCATGGGGAACTCACCTTATGTGGACAAACTCTCTGGCAGCCAGCCCCTCTGCCACAGCCAAGTGCAGCACATTTACCCAGAGCGAGCTGGTAATTAAAACCTGATCCCAGGGGAAGAAAAAAAAACAACAGGAAAAATAAAATCAATGCTTATTTGTCCAAGAACTGTGGGTAGAAAAGGGTGGAGCTTCTCAAAGGGGCAGCGCTAAGGATGGTAATACTTAGTTTTCTTTTTCAGAAAGCCATGGAAAGGCAAGTGCAAGTCCCATCCTCCCCATCTCTGACCCCATGGTCTCACCAGACTATGGAGCTAGTGGCAGCTGGATTCACTTTGGAAGAGCAAGGAGAACAGGGGAAAGACTTCCTGACCATGATCTGCTCACAGGATTCCTGGGAAATGTAGCAGACACTACCTGTTTCCTGGCAAATCGCACACAGGTAATCGCAGTTTTTAAAGGAACATGTCTTCTATAATTGTCCACCTTGGAGGAGAAGGAGATATTCGGGGCACTGTGGTTTAAATTCTTCATAGCAACTCCATTTTTGGTCTTCTAGCAATGAAAGGCTGCTTGGGTTCAAGCTGCACCTTAAGTTCTCCCTGATTAACATGGGAAACACTGTTCAAACCTAATATACCAGGATGGACAACATTATTTTTCTGAACCCAGTTGCAGGGTATTCTCTTGGGATAGGTGGCATACCATCTGACTCATCTGCTAGTAGGGTGTGCTGCTAAGTGACCACAAGTTAAATAAACTTGAATTCCTCAGTCATGACTGAGGGATAATGAGGAAAGTTCCCTTCAGCTTTGCAAGTAGCTTCTGCAGGTGTTGGACATCTGGAATTCCCTCAGCTCCCAAGATCTATTAACCATTGAGAAGAGAACAGATTAAGTAGGTTATTGTGGTTTTGGATGAAGCAAGAAATCAGAGACTCTTCTGATGAACAAACACTGTTTGTAAGTGCTGGCTACAATCATTGTTCCCATGCTAAATGGGTTTTCTCTAGAAGCCACCACAAAGTCTTTGGTTTTGATGAAAACCATACAAGCTGAACAAGTTACCTGGTCAGGACAGTCCACATAAAACACCCAAATAAATTCTCAGGCATGTGAGTCATTTATTTCTTCATATGTCAGAAAAACAGAATACATGTATAAAGCCACGTAATTCTGTAAAGATAACTTGTGCTGAAATTCAACAAAGCATGTTATTTTTAGTAGTTGCGGATCTTAAGTGGACATTTTACAGAGAAACCTACAAAAGTTAGTTGTGCTTTCTGGTAGTAATTACCTCCCACAAATATGACTCACTTCTGCAGTTTAAATGCAATGGTTTAGTGTCCCAAAATCAACAGTTTTATAAATAAATCTCTGAATCACAGACTGAATGCCTGAAGTGTTTAAATATTTCTTACTGGCCTGGGAAGTAGTTTGCATTTAAGGTTTTTATACTTCATAACAAATTCCCAGTGAGCAGGACTGACTCTAAAAGGGTCCAAATGCAGACAAAGTAGGAAGGCTGCAAGGATACAGCTGCTCCAGAGCTCTGAAGCAGCATAGCATAAATTAAGTTTTCCCAGTCTTTAGTACTTCTGCTAACAAGAAGTGTGATTGCCAAGTTAGATGTGAATAGGACCCAGGATGGAATCAATTTTTCCTGTTTCACAGCATCCCCTTCTATTGAAAGCGTACCTGGAACTGGGGTGGCCTTGGGCGTGGCTTTCCACACAGAACTGAGGGGTCTGTTTCAGGTGTCCAGGGAAGACAGTGCAGATCACCTCCATAAGAAATGAAGAACGATAACAAAAGAGGAGGCCTCTCCTCAGAAAGACAACTCACTACAAGGCTAAGGAAGAATATTTCACTTTGAGACCATTGGATTTTATGTTGTGAAACCATAGTATTGATATTTTTTTTCAAATTACAGGTGAGGTGCCCTGAGATTTTTCGCCTGTTTGAGTGTAGGTGAACGCACTCAGGTTTGCTGCCTGACGTTTAGCACAGAAGTGTTCCTGCAGGAGGGCGATCGCTGCCGTTGTGGCGCATCCACGGTCCCACCGGGAATCCGTTACGGTCGAGGGAGCAGAGCTGCATCAGGCATCCTCTGCGCCGGCTGCTGCTGCTCAACATCAGTTTCCAGCTCTTCCTGGGTTCGCTTCCTGGTCTGCAGCTGTTCTCGCGGCCGGTCTGTCTGCCTGGAGTTGGCAGGACGTGGGGAAACACATCGGCTCGGCGGCCGCCAAGGGCCGGCTCCCGCCAGGGAGCGGGGACGGCAGCCGGAGGTCTCCGAGCCTTCCCAGGCGGGGAAGCTCCCCAGGGCCGGCTCCTGCCGCTGCCCTGCTCACCCCCGACTGACCCACTGCTCCCGGCCTGGGCTGCGGTGGGAGGATCCGGCTCATTCCCAAAGTCCAGTCATGGCAGCGCTGCCCGGGAGAAGCGTCGTCCTGGCTCTGGCAGGAAGTTCTCGGGCAGAGCCGCGCTGCGCAGCCATGCTGGCAGCCCCGGATCCTTTGGGAGCAGCGCACTGACAATTGGAAAGGCTGTATGTGCGTGTGTGCGTGAAAGACTTAATCTCACCTGTGGAGCTTTACCCAGAGAAATATTAGCTCTCCCAAGAAAAGCATGAATTTTTGTTTTGCCCTTGTTTGGATTCTTCTAGTTTCACTGCACATTAAACTCAGATTTTCCCCAGTTAGAAAGGAAAAAAAAAAAAAAACACAAAACCAACCAAACCTGTCACTCCCCCAGCTGATATTGCCATACCAGCACGGCTTGCTTGACTAGAGGTGACCTAAATAATACTAATCTGATCAGATAGAAAAGCAGAAATATTTATACATGTACACATGTAAAAAAGTCCTGACTGACACAGTTAAATTTGAAACAAAAACACACAAGAAGTGCAGATATGCAGTTGAAACCTATAAACCTTCTATCTTTATTTAATTACAAAATGTCAGTTAAAATCTCTACTGGATCTGGGATTGCTGCTGAGAAGTTATGTATCGTAAGTGACAGCACAGAACATGCAGTCCTTTTTATTTATATTTAATTAGAGAAAAAAAATTATGGAGGAAAAGGCAAGAGAACAGAAAGCTGAAGAAATAGAAGCTGAATAAAAGAAAGACGGAAAGGGGCAGGGACATTTTAGATGTCATCCTCTAGCAATTAATCAAAGATTTCTAAAAAGTTCAAGCACAGACTGCAGCCTTATCTTGGTTTAGAAGTATCAATGTGATCTACAAAACAGCCTACTTATGAGTAAATGCATTCACCTCTTGGCTGACTCATCCTCAGACATTTGCCTTTCTCCTTTATTTATATTTCAGCTGCTATAAAATCTCTAACGCTTCTTCAAACCCACCTTCGTGAACACACGGATCACTGCTGTTTCTGCTGCGTGACCACTCAGGGACCTGCTGTACTGGCCCCTAAAGCAGCAAATACTCCATCTGTGAGTTTTTAAAATACTTTATTGGCAACAAGATAATGAATTTATATTTTCTCTCGTCTTACCTCCAGCACTTGGAAAGCCTGATAACTTTGTCAGGCTCAGCTATATCCATTTACATTTATTTTGTCTAGAAGTAGATGTTCCTCTGATATTATGCAAGCAAATATCAGGACAAAGCACATAATTACAACTATTGTAATGATGAAGCTCCATTTGTGATGACTGTGCACAATATGATTTAATCAATTACATAAACTCCCTAAAGTGATTCTCTGTGAGCTGCAGACTCTACATGTGTTGTCAGCCAGTGCAACACTTGTTTTCCACAAGCTACCAGCCCTGGTGCAGTGAGCAGGCACACACTGTCTAAGACAACCTGAATTAATGCAACTCAAAAAAGGGCAAGGCCTCCTGATTCTCCTACTTAGAGTCTTAAAGTATTATTTTACATAAAATACTGGTGCCCTGCAGAAAAACTATAGATAATAATGAGGATAAAGTGGCATCATCAACATAACTTTTTTTTTTTTTTTTTGAAAAAGTCAGGAGGGGGGAGTCGGGTAATAGAAATGAGCAGAAACTTAAAAGTAGAAAGTGTGAGATCAAGAATTTTAGCTAACAACAAGAACAAAATGGAAACAACAAAGGAGGGAGATTAGCATAAACTTGCTGGTTGACCACAGGATTAGCACAGCCGAGTCAGTATGGTACTGAGAAATTACAAACATGATTATAGGATGCAAAACATGATCATGGGATACAGAAAAGTATTGACAGAGCATATGAAGAAATCAGGTTCTTGTCTAGGGCATTGGTGATACATCCTGACATCTTTTGAATAACTGGGATGCTCTTCAGAAAAGACAGTCAAATTGGGCTAGGTGCAGAGTAAGGCTATGAGGTTAAGCAGTTTATTTTATGAGTAAATTACCTTATGAGACCAAAAAAAAAACCTGCTAGGTAAAGCCAGACAGGAGATACGGTTGCTGTCTTTAAATCTCTCCTATTAATGTTATTGATGCTAAAGGAAAAAAGAGGGTTCAGATCTAGAAATGCTGTGGCAATTAAACACATTTGCAGAACTAAATAGGTTTGAAAACCCATGCTGGCTTTTCTGAACAACACTTGAGAGCTGTGCAGGCACATTAGCCTTCCCAAGGCAGAGTCAGAGATCTTGGACTGGTGCAGTTAGCACAGAGATGGAGCGTGTGGCAAGAAGAGTTGACAGATTACTGATAACTGTTGTGCCCAAACTACCTACCCATCCCTCCCTATTCCTACCACTTAGTCAGGTTTAGAGTCTGAAGTCATAGGGGCGCTTTCATAGCCTACAAATGCTACCCATTTACTGCTGTGTCTCTCTCCCAGAAGGAAGCAGGTTTCTCTTAAATAGCTTGGGGAAAGACTATTTATCCTGTCTTGCATCATGAGTCTACGAGGTGGAAGTAAAGGTTGCCTAAAATATAAACACCCCAAGGCTTAGCACTTCAGGGAACAGGGCTCAGATACAGACTCCCCTGCTGCTCTTGCTGAGTGTAGCTGCTCTGCCATCCCCTCCGAGAACAAGTGAGTAGCTAAAGGTCACATTTCTCATTGGGGACAGCGAGTTCCTGTGCAGGTTGTGCCCTAGGCACAACCACAGCACAGCCCCCTCTGTCCTCGCCCGCTCTCTCATCCCTGCAGAGAGGCCAGGCCTAATTGGGTTCCTATTTTTGCCCTTGTTACAGAATGCCTGAAAAGGAAGAAAATTTTCTTCACAGTGAAAAGAGATTTGAAAGAGAAGAAATGCTCCCTGAGCCAACTGAGCTCAGTGGCTCTTATGGTATGTTCCCTATATGTGTTCAGACACTTAATGTAGATGCTCTAAGCCTTTCCTGGTATAGCTGCCTCTCCAATGCTCTGCGTAGACATTGGTCTTCTGCTTGAGATCACAACTGTGAAATGCTTCAAGCGGTGAGTGTGCTGTCCCATCTCTGGCTGCAGTGACAGGGGGGACAGCTACATGACTGATGGAGGCAGGAGGCTGGCACATCACCCTAAGAATGTAGTCCAAAGCAGTGAAGAAAGCAGAGTCTGATCAATGCATCTGCAGTGCAAAAAACGGACAGCGATTGTCCTTTGTTTCTCTGTTTGTGACTTTGCAATGTGGATTGATCACAGCCACCTGAACTCAGCAGATTTTCTCCCTGTGAGCAGTGGAAAACGTTGATGCTCTATTTACAAAGAATTTCTGGAAAGCCTGTTGCACACACGTATCAACAACTACTCGCTTGGATGGTTTTTATTTTTAGAGTCTTGAAAAGCCTATGGAGAAAATTTCTGTTGTGTGTGCCATGCCTGGAGGAATGAGTTCTTAGGAGTTACAGTGCTTTTGTATCCAGGTAAAGTGGGCTGGTGTAGGGATGTGTATTTGTGTCTTATTGTAAGCTCTGGGGCCTGTGGCTGGATTGTACCTTGCTGGAGAGTTCAGCCCATCTGTAGGCAAGGCTCTGTGTAGAACTTACATTTGCTAAAATGTTTTGCTCAAGGCCTTGAGTTTTATGACATTTTTTATGATGTTTTCTCTTTGGAGCAATACCTACAATATGTTCATTTTCCTTTTACTACAAGCTCCAGCAATCACCCTAAAATGGAATTATGTAACATAGCACATCTGGCCTGGAAAAGGACAGTTCAAATGTTCTATATTTGGGATGTGATCATTATTTTAATGTAGGTCTAGTGAGGGGATTTGAAGATAGATAATGTCTCTAAAATTTGAAAAATTTTACCATTTCCTTTTATGGTATGTGTTTTAACTCACCTCTCTTTATTTCCAGATCATGGGAGAAGCCCTTCAGAGTTGACACACAGGAAAAATATGGCGTTCAAGCAAGGTATATCTAGAGTCTGCAGGGACCCACTATATCCTGCACTCACAGTTAAACAAGTGGGAGTTACACTCCTTGAACACCATGGCATTTGGCTACACTTGAATTTCTGATTATTCACTCCCTACAATTAGTTTCTGAATTTCCTAGTGTGCAGTAGCAAGTCTGAACACACAAAAATCAGGTCACTGTTATTTGAACATCTTTTATTTCAAAATAACCCAGTACCTGGTGCCATTCATTTTAAATAGTACATCCTCAAATCATTGTTTTAAAAGCTTCCTTAAAATCTGTGAAGGGACTTTTCTGTTTCCCTATTGAAATTTACAGTGGTCTCTTCAGCAAGGAAGAAACTAATCATGGTCTCAAATCTAAAAAATCTTTCCACAGACAGTTAACCAAAATAAAGTTAAATATACATGTTAAGTCCTTGCAGGAATCAGATTCAGCTAACTATAAAAGAGAAGTTATAAAATCTAACTATGTCATCCAAAGAACAGAGCAAACCAAAAAAATGAGACCATTTAGTAATTTATCTCAGTTTAATCAAGTTGCAAGCACATGAAATACTCATTTCTCAGCCAGCACTGTGATTTTCAGATAGGAGGCAAACCTGCGGGACTATTCCAAACAGGTCTCACAAGTTATTTAAACGTGCATATCCATTATTTACAGCTGAAGTATTTCTCTTGTTTAACTTTCAATGAAACTCGTGTTTGAAATTTTTATAGGCTTAAAAAGCTTCATTCAGCCTGGTTAAAGACCTCACTTTCACAATGCAGACTGAAAAATTCAGCACACTCACAACACAGCAGGTAAATATGAAGGACAAACACACACATGCTAATGTGAAAGGCAACAGATCTCACACTGGGAAACAAGAGGGGGAACTGAAAGAGAAAAGACTGGGAAGTAGGCAGAAGAGGAAAGAAGACAAGAATAAGCACTAACAACCTGAGTCAACATTAACAAGAAAAGACTCCCTGAAGGGAAGAGATCCCTTTCTCATGACTTCTCTGTTTATTGATTCAAATGGAAGAAGATAGATACCACATTGTGGACCTGTTTTCTAATTAGCAAGCAAACTAAAAGCTATAATTAAAACATCTGATTTAAAGAATGCATGAAAAGCAACCTTACTGTTTTGACCGTGACCTGTTTAGTCTGCTTTGAGCTTTTTAGGAGTTCAATATCAGAGGTTACGGAACAGATGGGAAAATAATGCCAGCACATTTTTTCCCCCTTAAGCTAAATAATAGGGTAAAGAGTAGGTAGCTGCCACATAAGTGGTAGACAAAACCTTGATTTAGCTTCTAGAACTTGTAAACGCCCTACACATTGCAATTTGTAGTTACTGAAAATCAGTATTATATCTTCAGTCTGAAAAAAACCCCAAAATAAACCCAAACAAAAAACTTCGTAGATGATTTCAGGATACAGCAATGTGTCAAACTTGCACATCAAAAAAAGCCACACTTCACATTGCTTTTTCTTCCATATCTTATATAGGAAGGATGCTATCAGCATGCTGTAAATCAGCTGAATATCCAATGTCATTAACCTTAACATAGTCTCCAACAAGGTTTTGAAGCTCTGCAGTGTCCCTGGTCAGGCTCACAGCTTGCAGCAATCACGACTAAGTTTCATACATACTCCCACCAGATTTTCTAGGTCCAATGAAGCCACAAGAACATATGTGTTTGCACTGATCCCACGCTTAAGCTCACCACAGGAAAAGCTGCTCAGGCTTGCTCTAAGCCTGCAGTTAAACAGAAGAAGATGGATAACTTCTAGGGCCTGGTCTGATATCCATCAGCCTCTCATGGACACTTGGCAGTGATGGCGTTAGCCTGTCCGTCAGGGCCCTTGGTGTTTGGTGTCCAGTACACCCAGCCCTAAGAGCTGTTTTCAAACCAGGAGCGATATGTCTTATTTAAAACCTGTTGGTTCGTGAACTTATTTCCAAATACTCCCATAGCAAAACAGCGAAGTGTCAAAACTCAATATCTAAAATTATTGCCTGTGGAGGAAAACAAACACATCTCTCTAATCATGGAAACAAAAGTTTGGGATTGCTTTTGAGGAGATTAACAAGGCCATTTTTTTAACAGTAGTAAGTTCTACAATTTTTTATTTCTTAGATCTTATTGATGTCAGAAAAACAAAATAGGGGAAGGATACATGGACAATGAAGAGCAGAAGAGATTTTCACTTTGGTAGAGCACTGCAGAAACTTCAGAACCAGACCCTGTTACTACAGTACATGAATAATATCTCTGTTTGTTATCAACGAGCTGGACATTAAAAGCAGACTTAACAGAGAATGGAACTAGTGCTATATGTTGATTAATCTTCACTGACCAAGATCCCAAAATTATGTCATCTTTACAAATCATCAATGTTTTTATTATTATGGTTAAAAATGTCAGTATCCAAAGAGCATCTGATAATGCCTTCCAGAGAAATACTTAGGCAGAAGTCATTGAGTCAGGTGGTCATGTTTTTAGTTGTACAGTGATGCTAAAGACAAAATTCATTTTAAAGAGGGAGAATAAAATCTGTGCTTTAAAGTTTTGTCTGTGTCAGAGAATTTTACTGGTAACATGTGGAAGAAAAGCACACATTCCACCAGCTAAGCCCCACTACAGTTAAAATTGCTGGGAGGTTAAATATGTACATATTTCTGCTGCCTTTCAGCATTTTCACTGGTGGATCAATCGAGTGTTTCTCAGTGATCTAATTCTGTGCCTGCTTTGGAGCATGTTCAAGTAGATGGATTTTATTTTTTTCTTGGACATCCATGTGCTAAATTTGAACAAACTTCTATTGTCTATGTATCAGCTGAGACATTCCACAGAAAGCAGAAAAGACATCCCAAAAACATGGTGAGTTCTTTGACAAATTTTAAGCAAGCTTAAAATATAGAGCTTCTCTATGTGGTCAAAATAATGTATTTTTGCTTACTTGATTTATAGATACTGATAAACAATTTTGCTGAAATTCCCATTCCTTCTCTACTTTATCCCTCTTGAAAAAGTCAGACTGCAGGATTTAGCCACCAAAGGAAACTCCTGCCTGATCAGTTAAAATTTAAACCAACAGCTGAAATTATAGCCAACTAAAACCTGCCTCTTATAATGGAAATGTCAGACACCTTTAATTGTAGGTCACCACCAGTTCTATCTACAACAGAGTAATTTTATTTTCATCCACATAAATGAATGGAGTTTAGGGGGGAAAACTATTTCACCTATTTAATTCAAAATCCAGGCTTCACTGCCACTCTGCTTCAGGCCAGCCGAGCAACTACAGAATTCCCACCCCACTTGTTTGCTGTGGTTACACAGTACTGTGTTATTTCCACTATCTCACATGCGGAGCCAGAAGAACTTGGAAGATGAAAATACTTTTGCTTTCAAATATTTTCCTTTTAAAAGCAGAAAGCTAAGTGCAATTCTATTAATGCATTATTATTTTGGAGGCACTGCTGAAGTCAGGAAATTCCAAGTCAATGCTATATTATATTCATTGTGCAGATGTACCACTTTCTATTCCTCTTTTCCTTGTTAAATATAACCTGTTGTGGTGTATTTTTTATTACGGAATGCGCAGTGGGACAGTTTCTGCAGCAATGCTGGAATCTCCACCCAGGGGAGATTAGTTACATCTGAAACTGGACAGACAAAAATGAAGCATAAAAAATGGCTGAAGGAAAGGCAGTGTATGCCAAAAAATGAAGTTCATACTCCATTGGACTTTCACTTCAAGAGATTCAAGACCCTGCTCATTTTCAGAGAATTTTCTGGGATGTCTCCCTGATGTCCCACTAACAGGTAGAGCTTAGTTATTTTTTTGTAACACTGTGTATCAAGAATTTGTACTCAAAATTCTGGGAATGATTACTAAGTCGAATATTTGGCAATTCTCTTGTTCTTTATCTGTTCTTCACTATTTTGGAGCAGTTCATTCTAAACCACTTAGGAATATAAAGTAATAAATACAATGATATATATCTAATTAAAATGAGAAAACAAACCCATAAACAAACAAAAAGCCACAAAAAAACCCCTCCAAAACCAAAAAAGCCCAAACCCAAACAAAACCCAACCCAAGAGTTCTCAAGCCACTGATACTGACTTACAGCCCCACTTGTTCTTCCTGGACACAGGTCATCCTCCTGCCTCAAGGCTCTTCCTAATTGAGGATCCTTAATTACTGGCTGATGCTGTAGGATGTTTTCCAATGTGATCCAGCTGCCTTGTTCTGCTAATAGGGTGCTAATGGTGCTTTCCCGAGGCTCACGGTTCGGGGATGCAGGGGATGTCCCGGGGCTCGGGGGAGCAGTGGCAGGCAGGGGCACCCACCCCCCATCCTTTTCCGAGCCCTGAGCTGCTCCTGAGGCTGTTGGCTGCCAAATGCACATCAGAAGAGTTTTCAGAAAACTCTCCCTTATGGCTCTGCTAACGAAGCAGGAATTAAATACTAGAATGCGGTTGCTTTGCTTGCCATTTCAGGCCCGGTTTTAGCCAGCACTTTGCCAAAAAAGTTCTTTTGCTGGACTTTCTCCCCAAAGGTCGTTTTAACTTCTCCTCGTTAGTTCTCTCTGCCTTTACATCAGCAGCTTTGCCAGCTGTATGCCAGTCACACCCACTTCCACCCATCCAACTGCATGGCTGACTCCGGACAAATTTGCCTACCACTCAGTTTTGGGTGATGGATTTATTTCAGCTGGGTGATGGATTTATTTCAGTCACTCCAAGAAAGGACTATAATTTCCTTTTACTTTTTGCTGACCTTGAAGGCAGCTACAGGCTAATTATCCCCAACAAGTTACATGGAATCAATGGGAATGATGCTGAGTAGGGCCTCCAATTGTAATTCCTAGATGCCATGGGTAATGGGTCCCTCCTTGTATTTTTCTTGTATATTCAGAAGAAGAGGCTATGAAAGCACTCCAGCTCTTCTGTTTCTTTCTGTAACTTCCTAGGATTCTCAGCTGTAATTAGGACTCCCAAGGGATAATTTGTATTCACTTAATGCTAACTTGACTCAGCAAAATATGGTGAGGCATCAGCCAAAATCCTTCTTCCGTTCATCTCAAAGAGCCCTGATTTCCAGGGAACAGCCTCTTCTGTCTCTTCTCCAAGTGCCTTCTGTAGATTCCCACTCTGGGAACAGTTGGATTAGGAGTGCTGTCAGGTGAGGAGGGAACACACTTCTAGTGACAGATGTACCACCAGCAAGCAGAGCAGCTCACAACTGGTCAGATAAGCTCTGCTTGGGAAACACATGGTTAGAGCTTGACAGAGCAGCATGGAAAATTTTATAATGGAAAATGATAACAAGGTGATTACCTTTAGCCTTGTGGAATGTGATCTAATACCTAATGGGAAAGGTATGGAGACAAATCTGACACTCTCTTCCATGTATATCTTAATCCTTAAGATGTCTTAGCATATATCATAATAAACATATCTTAATCTTTCTGTGTTTTATTATTATATTTAACTGTGTCATTATTAAACCACTGCTCCTTATTATTTTCTGCATAACAATAAGCAGGTAATTTCTTAAACTTTTTGACTCTCTTTATACAGGAAGGTTATACTCGGCATCTAACAGAGGAATTTAGCTTTCATCTGATACTGATTTACATCTTGCTTCAATATATTTCAATTAAATATGGCAAGCTGAATTACTCTTTATAATACTGGAATTATATTTTCCTTATAAAAGGATTCTGGCTAGTCACGTAACAGAAGACAAGTCTGTTCACTGAAATTAATAGTAACTTAAAAATTGGAGATTACTAGTCCCTAAAATCAAATAGCATCTTCTAAAGGGAAAGATAGAAAAATGATTGCTACATCCTCATCCTGAAACTTACAGTCTCAGGCTCCAGATTAGTGTCCTGATATTAATTGATCCTTTTTCTTTTTGAGATCATATCTTTAACTAGGAGGTAGGAACGGCTCTAGAAAGCCTGCTGATGGATTGAAGTCCAAGGAGCACTGTGTCTTCCTGAGAAAGCATGAGCCTTCCCATGACTTCAGGAAATGATGGATCTCTGCAATGAAACAGCATGCTCACCTTTCATACACGATCTAGAGAATACAGGGAAAGCCATATGGCATGTCCTAAAATTAGATATCACTTAACATAGTACCTAATTGCAAGGCCACAGAGCCTACATCTGTTGGAACTGGGTGTAGCATGAAATGTCAAATGCAGATTTAGATCCAAGTAGGACCGCAAAAGGGAAATTAAATGTTTTTGACATTCTTTTAATTGAGGAAGAAAGAGCATCCTGATAAATTTGTTGAGATTCTGACAGAGAAGAGCAAAAGGTTGGAGAAACCTGAATCTTTTCCCATTAGATAAGTGGAATAAAAAGTATTTGGAACTTCTCTGCTACCTACTCCCTGATGTTACTCTCCCCTAGAGATGCAGAAATGTGTACCCATAGCTGGTAGTTATCATTATAGTAGAAGCTGTTGGAACAAGAAAGTCCAAATGAATTTTCAAACACCCTTCTTGGTTATGGAATTTCCTATTTTGGCTAGTTTCACAAAGCATTTCGGAAGCCAACTCTGATGAATGAAGTGTGCCTGACATGATGTATGACCTTCCATATATTGCATGTCATATAAGTCAAAATCAAATGTAAGCATCTGCCCAGGACTGTCTTCCATGGAAATTCGAAGATTATCTTCAGAGTGGGGTTTGGATAACCTGTGTGATTAGTATTTGGAAACTATTTTGAACAAGGAGGAAAGATACATTAACACATTGCTGAGTGACACACCTTCTCGAGCTGTAGGAAGAGATGGGGCAATGTAGCTAACATAATATGGCATAAAACTAAAGCTCTGTGACTGAAAAGAGAAACATTCATAATTCCCATTTGTAATGTTGCCATCCATGCTGGATATAGCTGGAGCAGCTGAAAAGAACACTGATCTTACAACTGGAATCTGTAGCCTCTTCAGCCACTTCAAGTAAATGGGAGAAAGACTGGGTCTGCAGCTGCTGGTCCAATGTAGCATTTTTAATTTGAACTACTGTTGTTTTCAGTTTGCTAATACATGGGGATTTGAACAGCAGCCTCAGCTGTGGTGGGAGTAATCTCTTGCAGAGGGACGGGGCAGCCAGATGTGGGTATAACCAAGGGATCATGAATCTAGGCCAAGCCAATGACTTTGTGACCTTCCTAATCTTTAAAAATAGCTTTCTGTATGTGTGTGTGTGTGTATACAAACAGATACAATGTAGTAACAGGTATACACCATAAATGTTATCTAAAATTGTTTTGCATATTTTTTAGTATTCTGAAAGGTAAGAAAAGCTAATGAAGAAAGGCACCCTGAGCTCTTGTGTAGGAGGACATGAGAGACAGCATTGAGTAGCAAGCAAGCAAAAGAACAAATAGATGAATTTACATAAAATATTTCCATTCAGTTTAGCCATGGATTTCGCTCTGGTATATTTGGTGATTCCTGGCTGGCTGGATACTGTGTCTGTATTTTCTTTTATGTATGAAGAACAGCCTGTTAGCTGAGTTTGGCATTTCACACTAGGTAGTCACAGTCATAGACAGGTCTGTCTGTTTGCTTTTTTTTTCTTCAATCTTGCCCAAGTCAACAGAAAGGGTTATCCATCACTATTCCACAGGAAAAACAGGATGGGAAAACAGCACCAAAAAGTTTGCTTAGGATTCATACCAGTATGCATCAGGAGATGCATTAAGGAGAATGGAGACCCAAGCAATGCATATATCCTTAAAATGCAGTTACAGAGGCTGTAAAACTAATGTAGTGCATTGCTGTTCAGTAGAAAATGTGACTGTGATTTGACTCAGTTTAAGCCTAGGCTGTAGTTAAAATGTCTTGAAAAAGAGCCTGAAAAATAGTTGTGCATAAGGTACCTTTCAAAGGGGAAATTAACAGTAGTTGCAAAAATTTTTCAGACCTTCTGGAATAAACATTTAAGCAAGCAACAATGTTAAGATAAAAACATTACAGAACCTATAAACACTGTTTAGGAACAGAGTGGTCTTTATGAAGAAACCAGCTACTAAAGATAAAGCACTCTAAGGTGAAGCATGCAAGTTAGGTGTAGTCCTGGATTCATGGTGAAGAATGCTATTGAAGTGAGGAGCTTTTCCATATTACAAATTAATCTCACAACAAAAATTAGCAATGAATCCTATTATGTTGTTGACATTATTTAGAATAAATGACATGGCACCAAAGTACTATTATTAATAACAATTAAGCAAATTTCTTCTGCCCTTCTCTGCAAGATGCTGCAATGATAAATGCAAATACAAGTACATCTGGCTGCAGGAACAAACTTTGAGCTTTAGAATTATACATCTCTGCAGAATAGTTATCCTCTCTATGTTAAGACTGCCCAGATGTTTTATAAACATTTGTCTGGATTTCAAATATTTAGGGGGTAAAAAAAGCATTTTTTTTAATGCCATAACAAATTCTTTTGTTGTCTTTGGTGTTGTATGATATATGATAAATTATGTGAAAATCCACAGAGCTGGTATGGCCTTGTCATTAAACAATGTCTAAATATATTTGGCAAAAAAGACATCAGTTGCAGGTGAGGCAACAAATTCTAGGCCTTTTCACCCTACAAAACTGGGAGTAAAAGTCAGAGCAGAGGGATGAAGTCATCTCCATAAACCCCAACTACCTCATGACAGGAAAACGTACCTCACTGATTGGACTGCTGTCACGAGTAAGAGATGGGTTGGAATTCATCTCATTTTACTTATGTGCCTGTAAGGTGTCCCAGGTTCCACTGACCAGATCCTCACTAACTGCAAAAGCAGTTTGGAGGGACTAGCCCAGAAGCAAAACCACATGAGGCAGGTAAGTCCCACATATGATCACCTACCACAGTCACTAAACAGGAATGAGTCATTGCCTGCAAGAACTCAACTGCTTCACTGAATATCTACCAACAGCTACTGAAATAGGTCATGAATCCTTTAAATAAAATTACCTGAAATACATCAAATTTTAATTGTATTACTCAAGACAGCTTTTTGCATTCGCAAAACAGTGGTCAATCAAGATCCTGCAAACATCTAAATTCAAACAAAGCTCTCATTTACTGTTTTCACCTTCTACCTAATTCCAGTCACTCAAGATTTTTCAGTTAAATTCTCTGGGCATGTGAAGATCTGCTTCTGGTCCTCCCTAATCTGCCTAACTCTTCATTCTACCTGACCACCTGCAGGTCTTGAGGCTTGGCTTTTCTCTACCTGACTACTCTTCAGCAACCAATTTGGACTATTCAGAACGTGCCCTGTATGCATGAAATGCTGGGTGTAATCCATCTTTAATATGAAATCCCAGTAGTCACCAAGATGCCCCAGGATAATAAAAAACAAGGTTTGATTATATCCCCTCCTAATAAAAGTCTGAACCATCATCCGTCAGCAATGATCTAAAGTCACCTTCCTAAAGACAATTCAGGTGGTCTTCATCTGTGCTAATGAATGTTTTTGGTTTCTATAAAATACTTAAAATAATCGTGGAACTAAAGAAAGACTATAACCTAATGGCCAGAACATTTATTTAAATGGTGTAGAGAGTATTTTAAAGTCCTTAAGATGACACAGGAGCTCTCGTCCCTCTTACAGTACCTAGTCAGCATCAATAAGAGAAAATGAAGGTTCTTCACAAAAGCTAAAGTCCAGGGATTCAAGCTACTGCCCACCACAGACACCTCTGCTCAAAGCTCCCCAGTAAGAACAAGGAACCTAATAAAGGAAATTTTCAAATAATTTAGTTCATAGAAACCCCTGGGCCACCTGCCCTGATTGTAACAATTGCTCTAATCCAGACTTTTAATACTCGGGTAAAAAAAGACATTTTTATTTGATCTCACACAAAATCTTTTTAGGCTTTTGCTTCCACAAGGGAAAACAGAAAATTTTATTGTTTGGATGGATCCAAACTAGGCTTTCCTTTTTGATATTGTAACCAAAAATTCTTGATATGCATAGTCCCACATGAAAATCATAATCCCTTTCCAATTCTGTATCAACACATGATCATTCTTGCACTGAACTGCTGTTCCCTGCTCCAGTAAACTAAACTCTGATATACTAGAATTTTACACTGCTCTTTAGTTTCAACAAGTTTGGTCTATGCATCTGAGTTTCAAACATACTATTGTGCATTTTAACACCATATGTTTCTAACTACCAGACAGACCTCGCCAAACCTGAAAATCAGACCAACTATGCTGAGTGCACCAAAGCTTCTCTTCACATCCCAGAAATAACCATTACAATATCCGTGTTTCTCCTTATGGCACTGACTGACGTTCTGTTGAGGTCCCTTAAGCAAAATGAGACTCTTAATTCTATTTAGTTGTTTGTTTTGATAGACTCTCATACTTTTTTCTTGTTTTCTTTATGTTAATTCTGTATATTCAGAAGACACACTGCAAGCTCCAACACAACAGCTTTCCTTTCATGTATTAACAAACATTCCCTAGAGAAGCGTTATGCACTTTACAGTGAGAAAAAAAAAGACAAATGAGAGATAACAAATGAATAATGCCTAACATTAGAATGTGTTTCAGCAACTAAACCCCCCCAAATATAAATGAGAAGAATATACAATTACATAATTAAGAAATCAATTTTAAGTTGGGATTTAAAAAGCTGAATGAGCCAGCTGTACAGATATCATAACAAAGGGAATAACCCCAAATGAGAGCCAAATGAGCAATTGCACAAAACTGTGAGACAGCAAACAGCAAGGGGGCTGGTGAGCAGAACCAAATCAGAAATAGAGTGGAAATTACAGAAGGAAACAAACATGAACCCTATGGGAAAGTATTCACAATCCATTAGTGTTTAATTAGATAATATAAAGGATAAGAACACTTATGCAGAGTCATCATAAACACAGATAAATGGAAAACGTGCTACTAATAAAGCTGGTAATCTAACTGCACTACAAGGGTAATTTGATCAGTCACAAATTCAGATGAAATTTAAAACAAAAAGTAGTATTTTGATACAGCATTTTGCTACTGCATCTAGTGGCAGAAAATAAAATATTACAGTAGACATTCTCAGCTAAAGTTTTGGGTATTTTAAAAACAAACAAACAAAAAAATCACAACTGCTCGCTATCCCCCACTTATACCCAAATCTGCATTCCAATTCCATTTTGAATACGCAAGATTCGTCTTTTGGATGAAGAATGTGAAATGACCTTTTCAAGTTTTTTCCTTTTCTCAAATAATTTTTTGCATGTGTGAAGGCTCTGAAACAGAGATCACACTGAAAGTTAAAATTAGCATAAAAATGGAACTGTAGGTCCTTGTTATGTTTTAGTACGTTTATTTTATACAGCACACCAACCTGACACAGGTATCAGCACAGGTTAATTGCTTTCAAGAGAAAAGCAGTATGCAACAAGTAGGGCAAAAAGAGAGCAAGAGAAACAAAATGGATTTGAAGGCCTTTGTGACCTTCACAAACACTTTTTCTTAACAAGGAAGATGTTAGAAAAGTCAATTGCATATATGCAAGTCATTGTAGCCATCTATAGCTATGTACATATTGATGCCTTATGGCAGTTTACATCCTTACACTTACATCTTTCAAGCAGGTACAGTCTTCTCAAATTGTGTGAGACATGACAATTTATTAGACATCATAGCCTCAAGCTTTAAATTAACAAATAAATTCATGGTAAAGTACAGAAACAGAAACCAAGATTATAAGATGAGGAAAGTGAAAAAAGATAATTTCTCTTGATAAATATTTACAAACTGTGCTCTAAGTGAATGTGCAAATTTCAAGCAGATTTACTATTTTTTGAGACTGTACAGCATGCCAGGGTACACCTTCAATATGGATTAGATTCATTTGGAAGCTTAAACAGAAACTGGAAAACTATCTGAAAGGGCACTAAACCTGTATGTTGATATCTCTAAAATCAACATTTTATTCAAGATTAGTTCCTCAGCTAGCTGCAGTCAAGCTGCGTATTTCTGTATCATTGTTCTCCCGGTAAATCTTCCAACTACAGTTTCTATAGAGGAGTGAAAATGTATTTTAAAAAAACCTAAAAGAAAAAAATAATCAATTGAAAAATAAATTTTAGGAACTGACATTCCAAGAAATACATAGAATTGAAAACAGATTTTCGCTAATGGAAATCAGAAAAAAAAAAAAAAAGAAAAAAGAATCTCCACAAACTAGAAATGAAACAAGAAACAATATACTGAGTCATTTGCCACTGTAATTCTAAATTCATTAAACTAAATGAACACCATTAAATCTACAATACTCAAGATAGGATGTGAAAGTGCATTTCATGAACATGAACGAGGAGTAGGCATACAAAGAGGACTGATTGCTTTTATTTAATGATACATACTTAAGAGATCATAAATCATAACACAACATACATGAGCATTTTTAAAACAGGAAAAGCTGTCTATAAGAGTCATTAGTTAGTTTTTGAACATCCTTACAACAGTGTGACTATGGAAGTATTTTAATTCCTATCTTCAGACAATGGAAATAAATTTCAAAAAGGGTGAAGTACAGCAGCTATGCAATCTCAGGTTTCAACTACAATATAGCTATTTAGGTTGCCTAAATTCCCATACAAATTACTAGAAATCATCTAATTGTCATGGATAACCACTGTATCAGAACTCCTCTTTTAAAGAGACATCTTCTCAAGATTACCACATTTAGGAGGATGAAGAAACATACTGCTTTGCTAAGATTTTCCAAAGAATACATTAATTAATGTCTGCATCCTTGACTGAAAAGTCAGATTGAAACATGTGCACCATAAAGAAAAATAGGATTTTCCACTCTTGCAGCACAAACCAGTTTAAACTACATATACAATGTGTTCATATACTGCAGAACATAACAGAAATAGCAAAAATTTTAACTAGTGTGTTTGCATCCGGGATTAGAAGAAAGCATTAGGTCAAAATTGTTTGTCAGTGGCTGCATCCTTAATTCAGCACATTAAACAATGAGAACTTCATATACTAAGATGTGAAGCGCCCAGTTGCTTGGATTAAACATATCAAAGTTTAAAAACCAAAAAAGCAACCCATCCACACATCTATTTACAAGTTGTGAATGAGACACCTTTCACAATGAATAGTGATTAGGGTCATCAATAACTTGATGCAAAACACTATCCTCTGTTTTTTGGTTTCTAGACCTCCTTGGTATGAAAGATAACATATACAAAGATTGCTTTGGTTTTCTCTTCTCATTTATCAAAACTATAGCAGTGTAGAGCTACCAAGGCTCCTGCCAGTTTCAGTTCTGCTCTTCAGAAACTAATGGCCAGCAGGAGTTGTCACCAGTTTCTCCCAGCTGCTTGGAAATCTCAAGAGACTAGTGCTCAAACAGACACTATGGCTATTGGAAAAAGAGCAAAACAAACACCAGGAGATGATTTCTTTCTTCATTCTGCTCAGAAATTGCTCAGAAATGAAGACATAAGAATCCTTATCCAGAAGTGGAAAGTGACAAAACTTAAAGCAAATAAGATCTTCAAAGTTGCTTAAAGAGGGCCTGGAACTTTGTGTGGGCATGCAGGGGAATATTCTTAAAAATCTACAAATATATTTGTAGATTATTTTTTATTTGCAACTACCTTCTAAAACCATGACTAATTTTAAGGAACCAAAAACTTGGTATGAAAACCTGTACGTGATATTTTGCTTAAATTCATCCACTGAATGATAAAAAGCATCCAAGAATTCTAAAGCACCTTAAGCCCTCATTTGCAAACAGTTTCACAGTGACAGGTATCTTCTGCAAAAAAACTTGACAAGCAAGGAGGTTGAAGTACCAACAAAATTCTGCCCTAAACCTTGCAATCCGTTCACTCCAAATCTTGCTGACAAGTTTCACTTTTATCTTGCAGTTGGTTTCATGTCACAGTTTTTAGCTATCCTTGTATTTGGGGTTCCTAATGCTTTTAAATGACTTCTATTAGTCCATCGAACATGTGGTATTGTTTGATTTGTTAACCTTTTTTAATGACTCTCAGGTAGATCCTTATTAAAATGTTGAGGTCAGCAGCCAACCAACACTGAGTAAAGATAAATATGCAAAAACAATACACCTAAATTTACCAATTTTTTTTTGAGATACCCGACAAATGATTTTTACCTGCAAAAATGTTTTCATGTGAAAACTTGTACACTTGTACACTCACGTGTACTCTTGTACACTTTTGCTGGTACAATTAATTTGGAAAATATCCCTTTGGATCTTTACCTAATTCTGCCTCCATTTTAGAGCAATACTTCTTTTCTAAGCACTTCTGATTGTACTGGCTTTTAGGGGGATGCAAGGTATGCCCACAAACTGGCAGTGTTCAATAGTTCCTTTTCTAGAGACACGCTATGCCACTTCCATGAAATGAGGTGATATGTTACAGAATGTGAACATACAGCATGTGGAAATGATGTAGAATTGCTAAAGACCTCAAGTTCTGCAGTGTATCAATTTCTTATTGAAAGTATCCCATTAACAGAAACACTTGCACTGAAATTTCATCTGTTTAGATAAAAGAATTCCCAAGAAGCACAGAATTTCTGTTTCTACAGAATCATTCTAGGATAAGGAGGGGAAAAAAAAAAAAGAGAGAAATAAGGAAGCCTAGAAACAAACTCACTAAATTATTTTATTGCCTGAAGCGAAAAGCAAGAGTTAATAAATAGCACAAGCGTTTGGCGGTAATGCTTTAATTTTTAATACATTTAATAAGTTTATTAAGCCCAAAGGAGGTCTTCCATTAATTATTCGTGAAAATTTTCTCCTTTCCCTTTATTATTTTTTTTTAGAGGCATAGAATTTTATACCTCTTCTCCTCTTCGCGAAAGCGGGAAGTATGACTCAGGAAAGCGCAAGAACGGCAGGTTCAGCAAGAACAGCGTCACTCTCGTCCAGCTGTTTGTCTCTCCATTGGAGCTGTAACGCAGGACGCCCGTCACCGCCGAACCAGCCCCTCCAGGTGACGGGCACAGCCCCGCCCGGCCCGGCCCCGCCGCACCTGGGGGCGCTGCGGGGGTCGCACCTGGAGGCGCTCCCGGGGCGGGCCGGTCTCTCAGCGCGGCGATGCTCCCCCGCGGGAACCCCCCTCCGTGGGCTGGCGCCCACCGCCACCCGGCGGGGATTCCCCGGTTCCCCGGCCGGGGGTCGGTGTGCCTGGGCCCGCCCGGGCGGTGCCGCCGCCCCCGGTACCTGCGGGCGCAACTTTTTCCCCCGCCGCCGTTCAAACGCGCTGCCGTAAAGCGCCCGGTCACCCCTGGCAACAAGGTTCCGGGCGAGCACTAGGTGTAGGAAGGTGATGTAAAAGTAAAACCACCCAGTGTCGTAAACCAGGTCCGGGGGGGAGGGGAGGGAGGGAGGGAGGGGGGCGGGCGGGGGAGGAGGTGACTGGAGCATTTAGACACCAGCGAGCGGATCATGGCGGATGGCCCCAGGTGTAAGCGCAGGAAGCAGCCGAACCCGCGCCGCAACAACGGTCAGTCACCCGCGGGGCAGCGCCGGGGCGGTGGCGGGGCCGGGGCGGGGGCCGGGCACGGCCGTCCCGAGCGCGCAGGGGGGAGGTCGGGCGGGCGGGCGAGCGCCAAAGTAATTCCCCCCGCCGCGGCTCCGCCGGGAGCGCGGCTCCCTCCGCACCGTTATATCCGCTACCTGGAGCCTCCCTCGCCGCCGCCTCCCTCCTCCGCCTAGCGGTGCCTCCGCACTCCGCCGCTGTCCGGGACCGTTACACGCCGCTTCCCCCGCACGCCCCGCGCCCGCCCCGCCGCCGGCAGCGGGATCGGGGCCCCCCGGCCGCGCCGCCGCCCTCCGGCCCGGGTGGGGACGGGGAGCCCCGCGGGGAGCGCCGGGGGAGCGCCCTCCGCCCGCCCGGCCGCGCCAGCCCCAACTCCGAAACTTGTTACCTGCGCGCTGCCCCGGCGGAGCGGGGCCTCCCCCGCGCCTCCCCCCGGCCCCGCGGGCGGGGATCGCCCCGCCGCCCGCCCGGCAGCGCCCGTGCCGCCCGCCGGAGTGCCCCCCTCGCCGGGGCAGCGGGCCGGCTCCTCGCTGCGGGGCGGCGGTGGGGGCACGCCGGGGGCAGCCCCGGCAGGGAGCACACACACGGGGGAGGCTCCGCCGCCGCCCCGGGCAGCGATTCGCGCGGGGGCAGCGCGGCCGCCCTGGGCCGGCGCCCCCCCGCCCGCTCCCGCCTCTCCGCCCCGCCGAGAGTTGGTCCCCGCGGCCGCCCCGCCGGGGCCGTGGGCAAGGCAGGCAGGGAGGGAGGGCTGCGCCCGGGCGGCGAAGTTTCTTCCCCTCTTGTCTTCGGAGGTACCTGTTTGTATAATAATGGGTGGTAACGGTTTGGCCGGGGGCCCCCGCTCTCTGCTCTCCGTGCGTGTGTGACCAGCTGCTGCAGTCTATATAAGGAATTACATTTACATTTCAGACTTAAGGGCTGCTGTGGGGTGGTGGTTCCCCCCCCCCCCTTTTTGGTACGTGTGTTACTTTAAGATGCATTGGGAAGGTACACGGCGGGGGGAATAAACGCTCGTAACATCCACTCTACTTATTTTCTGGAAAATGGAGAAGTAGTTCGGTCCTCGTAGCACGACTCTTCGCAGTAGGATGTAAAGCAGGAGATTTTGTAACCCTCCTTGGCAATTTTAGGTTTCATGTGGCATTTCCTGTGCAGGGTCACAAATAGGAAGGCTTTGCCTGCGATCTGAGATGTTTTCATACGCAGTGAATGGTCTCTGAAATAGATCAGAGTCACGATCGGTGCTTCACCTCTCTAATCCTGACTGTTCGGGGCGTAACGGTGATAAATGACGGCCTTTCCAGGGGCTAACGGGTTGGTTTGATTGCGTTGAACTTAAAAGGGTTTTCTTATTTTTTTCTGTGTGCGTTTTCTAGCAAGTATTTTTGTTTGCACGCTCATGTTATTAATTCCTTGTCCTTGTGTAAATATTTATATTTAGCTCATGATTTGGCTGTGCTAAAGGTAAGTTTGGAAAGTGCTTTTCTCTTTACCTTATTAAAAATGTGGATGATCAGAGAAAGGGGCTTTTCTTGTTGCTGACGACATGTGTGTGACATGTGAGTCTGAACCACCCAGTGTCTGTGCAGGAGCTGTAAACATGTTTACCTGAACAGGAAAGAAAATGGATTTTTCTCTTAAAGATCCAGTGATACGAATATAATACTCTTAGAGCCTATCAACAGATGACTTGCGAGAGAAATTTTCTGAAAACCTAGCTTTTGAAATCAACGGGGAAAAGGGATTCTTGATTGCTGCAGCAAATGGCAACTTGTGCAGGTAGAAAAAAAAAGATGGTGTTTAGTTTTCTCCTGCATGCGTGTCAGCCCCCTCCTGTCTGCTGCTTTCGTTCTCAAGGGAGGGATTTATTTACCACGCTTGCTGTCAGTGTTTTTCCTTTGTGCTTAATATTAGAAAACCAGATTTAAGGCTGTTTAGCACAAAATGTTTTGTCTGCAGCGTGTATCGCTCAGAAAACAAAAGGTGTATAAGATGCGATATCATTCCAGGTATCTTTCATCTTCATCACTTTTGGACCTCGTTTCTGCACTCATTTTATTTAAAAAAAACCTCTGAGTCTTTATCAACTAGTTCTGCAATGTAGAATGTAGTGTGTCTTGCTTTAGGCTGGTTTTGGTTCCTCTTTTTTTAGGAATTAAAACCAACTTAAGTCACTGTGCATTGAAGCATCAGGATCAGTTAGCTAATAGCTTCTGGTTAATAGAGATTTCTCAGCAGCGGGTTTATTTTTGACTTGCAAATATTTATTAAAGAAAAAGGCTAGAAAAATGTTAACCCTTTAACCTTTAAAATAAATAGGTATGAGACTTTTTTTCCCCTAGGAGTCTAAATGCACTTGGTTCTTACAGGTGAGTATCATATGTTAGTGAGAAGTGAGCATAGAGGAGATGCATCAGTAATGGGCTTGTCTGTAGTATAAAAAGTAAAAGCGCAAAATTATGCTGTGCTTTCCCACAGAATATGTGATTATTAAAGAGAGATTGCACTTCCAGTATGCTAGTTAATAATACTGGGCTATGGCATCGAGTTATTATACTGTAAACTTTTCTTCTGTTTATCTAGTGTTAAACTTAACACGACTGTTCTTGTACTGTAAACTTTTGTTGTGGAGGCTTGGTTGTTGTTTTGGGGTTTGTGTTTTTTTCTTTCCCCTCCCCCCGGCTTTTTCTCTCTGTTTGGGAGCCATCCTGGTGCATTAACTCTGGCTGGAAAGACAGTCTTATCTTCTTACCTCTAGAGCTGGTTCCTTTTCTACCTTGTTTATTGGTCCCTACAGAAGATCAGCAAAAGAGGCGATTGGCCCTGCCATTAAAACCTCCACTTACCAGGAAATCTGGCACTTCCTACCTGAAGAAAACTATCCTGTGTCATTGTCCTTAGTTCTGGCCAATACACAAAAACATCTGCTACGGCCAAGGAGTTAACAAAGTGTTGAGACCATATGATAAAGCAGAAAGGTAGTGCTGGTCGGGATTCCCTATTTCTGTCCGCTTCTTCCCGTTCTCTCCTTCTTTTGATAGAGAAACAAAAAGGAGAAAAGAGGGTTTATTTTATTTATTTTATTTTTTTTTGGCTAGTCATCTGCATAACCGTGCCATGTGACTTCTTTGTAGGTTTCAAATAGATTCAGCAAAAGTTTTCTCATTCCGAGTTGGTTTGCAGGGTGAGGATTAGTTCCTTTCTTAGATTCTCTCATACATTATAGGATTGTCTTAGCTCTTATTAAACAGCAAAACATCCCGTTCTTCAGCAATGCTGTGAGACAAATAAAAAAAGCACAATATTTAAAACTTCCCTTACTAGAGGGTTAAAAAGATGTTCACCTTCTATGTAGGTGTTCTGAAAATAACATGAGTTTGCATTCAGGTTTTCAGATACATATTTAATGGCAAAAGAAGACTGTATGAATCTGAGTAAGTTCTGCATGCTGTCAGGTATATGAGAGGAGAGAGTATGAGCCAGCTTTTTTAATTTCTGGGTTTTTTTACCCCCGGTAACAGTGAGATCATTGTTAAAAGGTTATGTAGATTGACTTGTTAGAGTGCTGTTTCAGTTGCTTTACAGTTGGATCTCCCTTCTTTTTGTTTCTATTAGATAACAATTTCATATAAAGTTTTGTTACAAAGCTAAGGACTGTAAGGAGATCTTAAGTGCCTTTGAACAAGGCAAAAGCATGGTGTATTTCTGTTAGCTCCAAGGTGTTAACTACTGGCAGGATGTCAGGTGTTAGTGACGCTAGGGATACATTCCTTTTTGTCTTCTCTTGCCCCCTTGCCTTTCTTTTTGACTAGGTATCATGTTTTCACTGTAGCATTAATTTAAATTTGCAATTTGGGATTTGTGGAATGTAGCCCGAGTTAAAATTCCAGGCACAGTGAACAGGTCTACATGGACAACTGAATTAACTGTTTGAGTCCAGGGAAATCTTCTCTCATATAAACAAATAATACTTCTGTTTTAATGTTAACTACTGAAATATGATGGAAAGACTCTTTAAAAGGTCATTATGTCTTCATTTTTCTCTTAGTAGTCAGTGCTTGTTATTTTAACAGTTGTGAAGTAGAGTATTTTAAGGCAATTAACTACCTGAGGCAGGTTTTTTTAAGATGACTAGTTGACTGAAACAGTTTTCCCTGCTTGTAGGACTCTGTAAGTGTGCTGCTGAAGAGGTTGATGAAAAGTAGCAAGGAGATGAAACTGTCCTTCTGACATGGTCTTCCCTATCATACAAGTCATTGAAATTAAATATTTGAGTTAAAAGTCTGAGGATTTGACTTCTTTGAACACAGTCCAAATTTTCCGTTGAATATTTTCTGTTATACCAGATACCCCTTCTCACCGAGTCTTTTTGTGGACTTTGGGCTTCATTACAGGCCCTGTTAACAGGCGTTACTGACTTTGGTTAGCTCCTTGCTGTATGTGAGCTCATCTGTTGGTGGTGCAGGGGGAAGGGGTTCTACACTTGTCCCCTGCCTCCTTCCCCACTGGGACTCAGGTTGTGGTATTAACCTGTCATTTCTTCTTATAGAAGTTTTCTGGTGGTGAGGGGAGAGGCTGGCGTATTCTGAAGTCAAAATATGACTGTAATGCCTTTCTTCATGTGGAAACAAATGTTTTAATAGGATTTAAGATGCCAGCAAAGGATGTCAGACACTTTTAATATTTGTGGCACTCTATATTATTATGTTATAGACATAAAACTAACTTCCATGAAACTTGGATTGCAGTTTTTTGCTTGTTTGGTTTTTTAACTGATTTTTGAGCAGCTGCTCTGTATTGCAGAGAAAGTGCTGCAACTACAGTATCTGGCTGAATGGCTCTTAAGAATCCCTACTTCTAAATGCAGTCATTATTATGTACCAAAAATATAAGCTTATTGCTTTCAACTTATTATCTGTTTGTAGTCATTTCAAAAACTCTAATTCATTGGCATTGCAAACTGATTGAAATATGATGTCCTTTGTTGACTGTAAAACCAATGTTTAACAGTACATACTGCATCTCTGGAGATAGATTCTATTTGTTATAGGTTTCACACAAAAACACAAAACAAAGAGATTGAAAAATTAAAATAATTCTGGTTTTATGTAGGCTTTCATACTATATTTCGAAGTACAGTTCCAGATAAACTTTCAGCTGCTAAGTATCAATATTTCTGAAGTTTTGGTGTTGTTACGCACATCTTTCCAAAGGACTCACACCAGGTAGGATCTTCTTTTTTTTGGGCAAGTAAGCAGGACCCTGACTTTAATCTGTGGTCTCAGAAACATTGGTCCTTCATTCTGGCAGCTATAATAGGCCTGTTATTTTTGAGAACTGAATTCTCAAGTGACTTACCCAAGGTCGCACAGGAAGTCCATAGCAAGACTGAGTCTCAGTCCATTTTTAATTCTCAGGACTACCCTTGCATTTAGCTTGATCTAGAGCCTTAAAGGGAAAGAGCAATTTTATCATTTAGCAGTTACTATTCCTTTCAGCTTAAGTATTTAAGTTCTTTCATATTTGTTGTATTGAAGTATTTGTACTTTCAGCAAACAAGTGGCAAGATACAAAATTCAATTCTGTGTTTAGTCATTTTTAGATGATATTAAGATAGTGTCTTCTCTGGTGATGTTTCCTGTTTTCATAGTCAGTGTTGATGTAATGATGTGCCAGAGAAGTAGAATTTTGTCTTCTGGTGTCTTTCTGTATTCCCAAATCTTAAATTCAATTATGTGAGGATAGATAAAAGTGAAACACATTAGGAGGGAATTAGCTTAAGACCTGCAGTTAACATCAACATATATACTGCTATGTGGAGGATGTTAAGGGGACTGTTTTCTTGGGGTTTAACATCTGGGCAGAGATGATTTAATCAGATGTTGGCTTTGTTGTGACAGTAGTGACTAAAGAAGAGTCTCAGCATGTGACTGGTATTTCTAATACTTGAAAATGCTAGGTAAATAAAAAAGCATAAGTCCTCCTTAAAAAAAAAAAAAAAAAAAAAAAAAAAAGAGAGAAAAAGAAAAATTCCCAGAAACTTGTAAGTAAGTGTCTGGCCTGGTAAGTCTACTTGACTAGGACAAACACATGCAAGTCTAACTTTTTTAGCATGACAGCTGCTTGTCACAGGTGGAGTCGTGTGGGAAGTGGCTGTGGGTGCAGGTGGGTGATGCTCCTGCCTGGAGGGCCTGGGCAGCATGAGGCAAGGTGGGTGTGAAGAGTATTCTGGTATCTTCATTTAGTGAAGATGTGTGGTTAGCTCCAGTCATGAGGTGCTGCAACAGATCAGTTTTGATAGGGATTCATTCTTGTGGAGGGAAATGCTGTTTTAAGTATTTAGTAATTAAAAGTAAAAAATAAAAAATGAACAAACCTCCAAGCACAGCATGAAGAGCAGAGGGCTGTGTGTATGAGCAGTGCATGGGCAAGGCAAAGAACATGTGTGGGGAAGGAGGGAGGATGGAATGGACAAGGGAGTAGTTTGCTTCTTGCTTAAGGGCTGATACCTGCTTTCTGGTCCACCTTGGTGGCCTTCCAGGGAGTGGCATTTGGTTGCTGGCTGAGAAGATCACAGTGGTAAATAGCTTTGACCTCAGCTGGTTGAGTGATGCCTCTAAGTACTGGAATTGTTACTGAATTGTATAGGGGGGTTCATGTGTGTAGGTTTTTGTAATGCTTTCTGCTTCCATGTTATGTTGGGAAGGTTTTTAAACCTCTTATAAGCCACTGCCTCTAATATTCTGTTTGAGTTGATTTCTTGAGCTAATTATCATGTACTTGTGTGTTTCTCAGTCTTGGTTTGCTTTTCTAGTTGTCCAGTTCCTAGCATCTTATTTTTAAGTTGTTGGAAAGAGTAACAGAAGTTTGGTATTTTAAAAAACCATTCACAGTTGTAGCTTTTTAATCTTTGCATGACCTCCTCCTTTAAAGAAAGATTAGAGTTATTTTCAGTTTTCCTATTGTATTGAGCCACAGTTTGTTTATTTAATAACCCATTTTTTCCTTTCTTGTGTAGATAAGTAATATTTCTGTAGGACAGTCAAGGAAAATGGGAAGCCCAGTCAAGAGGAGTGAGACTTGATGGTTAAAATACTGACTACAGTTAAATGCAGCATAGCTTTATAAACCCCAGTACTCCTGAGAAAAATACTACCCCCATCACCACAGTATGTAAGCACCTTTCAGGCAGTAAAAATATATGTCCTGAGTCTTCCTTTATCTTGGCCTATACATCCAATTCCTCCTGTGAGTACCTGGCAGCTTACATTCACGTGTTAGGAGGATAGGTGATGGTAGAGTGGAAAGAAGAAACTTGCTAAGTTTGTATCTTTATGTGTGGAGCAGCTAGGCAGTGATTCAGATGTTTCAGTTGGTTAATGCTGAACATATTAGCCAGGTTTCTTTAGACTTGTAATATTTGTTCCCAGAAGGGATAATAGGGAAAAAAGAAGGCTTTTTTTACTGTGCCTCACTCTGTGATTTTCTCAGATGCCATTACTATAAGGTAACTGTATCTTTTATTTTAACATTCTTTTTCAGAGCAACAGAAGTTAACTAAAAATATGCTTTCTCATATTTGAGAAGTTTAAAAAGCAACCTGTTTCAGTTCTCTCCTTTTCAGCTGTCATTCCCAGCTGTCACAATCTCCTTGATGTGAGGACTTTACCCCTGTTGTTTCAAAGCAGTTTGGTTAACAGCTGCTGTCACCCAAAGGTTAAAGCCTGAAAACTGGCATCCTTTATTGCTTCCTTTACAAATGTTTGCTTTCTGTTTGGTAGCATCTTCCTCGTTGCTGTCTTCAATGTGTTCCACTGATCCTATTTTTGGAGAACTATGTAAAGCAAACGAACATGTCTAATGGTGAATGTATCCTTCCGGATGTGTTGGGGTGCTCAATTATGGCTGAGAAGAGAGAGTAAAAAAAAAAAGGAGAAATTCTGGGCTGTGCTGAGATGACATTCCATCCTGTTCAGTTAGCATCTGTGAGTATGAGTAGCAGTCCTTGTTCAATGAAAGGACATATAAAATCACTTGTGTATCAGAAGGAAAAGAAACAACTGTTCCTTAACTAACTGCATAGTATTCTGTACTTCTTCTAAGTATATTTGATTTATTTCATGCAGATGTCCTTCTTTCTGCAACCTTCTCTGTTCTTTAGCTTCTCATAGGTCAAGCATTAGATCAGGAACACTGAAGGGGCTGGCAAGAGCATTGGAGGTAAATGGATTATAAACCTGGCCTTTCACCGTGAACCTGAGAGTAACTTTCATGGACAACACTTGAAGTAAAGGGGTTAAGAGAGTCTGATGTGATAGAGTATTTTTACCTATGAGCTAGTGTGCCTGTCCTTGTTAGGATCAAATGCTGGTTGGGCCAGTGATGCTGGGAATACCTTCAGTTATTGTGATATGTAATGTTTTCGTTATTTCAGCAAACATCCCTTTTCAAATTCTCTTTGATAGACAACTGACAGACACTGAGGGCAGTTTTCTGTTCCATTTTTCAGACATCTGTCCACAACATGTATATGGGAGAAAGCAAAATGAAATTACAAAACACCACAAATGTGATATGATTTTAAAAAAGGCCTGGGGAAATCTATTCCATCTGAAAAGGGGCAAACCAAGGAACAGAAAAATCAGACCTTAATTACAGGGATTAAGTTGCTTTTTGCTAAACTGGCAGATTTGACATAAAGAAGCAGGTTGTATTTTTTGTTTGTTTGTTTTCCTAACACCTTTCCCCTTCCCTGATCTAATGTAATTTTTCTTCATGTCCAAAAGATGAGTTGTCCTATTGCTGAAATACACTTATCTTTAAACAGTCTTTCTTAATGTCTTGAGGAATTTCTGCCTTGTGTAGCTTTCAGGTATACATCAGATTTTCCTTTTTCATGCCTTTTAGTCCATTTTATTATTTCTCCTAAGTTCCTGTAAACTATCTACTGTAAGTCATGTGAAGTCCTGAACTGGATTTAGTCTTCCATCCCGTTTTCTTTGTCTTTCCGTAGCTTTTTTTTTCTTCCTAGTATTCCCGGTAAAGCTATTTGATAAAGTGAGGCAAAATAGAAGTAGTTACATACTACTGGATTCATTCTTGTGTTATTGTTCACAGGAAGGACCTAGGTACAGTTGGCCCCACAAAGAGCATGAGGTGGTGAATAAGGACTTTGAAGCAGATTTGGAGCTGTAATGACTGGCTTCCTTCCCTGCTGCTGTCCCTTCCCCTTCCTTGCAAAGCATTTTCATTTGAAAAACTAAGGTGTGGTCATTGGGCATATCTGTTCTCAACTTCCAGTAATTTTTTGCTCACTGCTGAGCTACACCATAATTACATATGCAAATGTAGGGGTTTTTTTCCTGCTTACCTTGTACATGTGGGAGAAGAAGATAAGGTTGCAGAATACTTGGGGATGGTGCTGTTTTTGAGGAGGTGCTGCAGACTGCCACAGGAGAAGTAACTTGTCCTGCCGGACAAGACTCAGTGGGGGATTTCAGAACTTCCAGGTCTCAAAGGCAACAAAAAAGCAATATTCTTGCCAACTTTAAACTTTAGATAGTAGCAGATTTTGGCAATTTGTTATAACAACCTATTTTAATACATTCTAGCTGCTGAAAGTGTATTTGCAATTGCAATAGATATTTGTGTTGCAGACATTATATATATCTCTATATGTGTAGTTAGATTAAATTATTGGATATATTACGCTTGCTTGAATGCTCCTTCTAATAACACAAGGTAAACTATTGTTCATAACAGTGTTGTAAGGATACTAAAACCACCAAGACTAATTCTATGGAACAGACTGTTGTGACAACTCCTGCCCTTCATGGTAAGGCTTACTTTGTACTTTTTCCATATTTGAAATGCACAGACCTGCTGTGTTCTTGGAACCCTAAGTATGACTTAGAGCAATAGTGGATAGAATTGGTTCTACATTGCAATCAAAATGCTGGGAAGCTCTTTCTGGACAAAAGTGGAATAACTTAGAAATGAGAAACAAAATTGAATTGGTAGTTGTGGCATAGAAAAGGGAAATAGTTCCAGTGACACATAAAACAGTATGATGTGCCATAGTTCTGTGGTTTTCACCATCTGATTAATCACACCTTTAGGGATCAGCCTGCATAGCTGATGTGGTAGTTACATGATGGAGGTAGGCACCTTAAAAAGATGAGCCGGGTTTTTACCTCAGCATGTGAATGACTAAAACTAGTGGCAGACTTTGCTTCTGTGAGCTAAGCCAGTTCACACAAGGGGAATTTTGTCTTTCCAGCTCTAAAGGTCACAAATAGACTTGAACAAAAACCATGACACGCAACAGAGGTTTATAATCCTGACAGAAAATTTTTACAAGGTATTTGATGAAAACTGTTGTGCGTAGATCTGATGCTTAAAAAATATTTTTGCCAGTACTGCCTGTGACAGTGCTAAGGTGCTTTCCTTCAGAAACAAAATAAGTAAGGTAGTTAAGAACTCCAGGAAACATGGGTGTCTTCTTTATTTTGGTATGAAGTTGCAAGCCTTCTCAATTTGTTTATGTCAAGCACTTGAGAAAAGTAATTAAAAAGCTCCTTGTTGCAGTATGGTATGCAAATCATTTCACTGTATTTTCTTTTTGCATATGTATGTGTCACAACAGTTTGGCATATAGGCAAAATACAAGTTTTCTAAAAGGTCTGAGTTGTTTTCTGAGCAGGTAAGAAAACAGAAGTGCTGAAATTGATTACTTGCCAAATGTCTTGTTCTAATAGTTTACAGTTGCCTATTTAACCTTTTTTTCATTTTTTTAACTTTTGACAATATTTTTAAGCATTTTGAAGGTCTTGTGTAGCAAATTCTCAGAACAAAAATATGTTTGACTTTTCAAGTTCCAAGTTGCTTGCTTACTGAGTAAAGTCTTCCAGGTTGTGCCTTAGTGTACCTTAAATGGGCATCCTAATTAAGCTTTTTTTCCTTTAAATATTTCCCCAGCCTGTCTACCTTGAAAGATCTTGTGCGTCTTCCTTCAGCCACAGAAGTGTTAAGTAGGACTGTCAATCAAATGTGTGTCTTGTTCATTCTTGGGTCTACTGTCAAAACAGTTTGTAGCTGAAGAGGGTGTGCGCATGTGCAACTGCATGTGCTGTTTTCCTGCCTTTTCCTTTTGTCTGTCAAGCTTCTGGCTGATAGCAGATTAGCCATCTGAATGTGGGCAGCAAAGAGTAATGGGCTGTACAAAGTGCCTGGGGCTTTTTGCATACAATAAAATGACTCAGTTATAAAGCAAAAAATGACAAGCCTGCCATGAGGATATCTGTATTGGGGAGATGGAGAGTAGCCTTTGGTTTATGATCATGTTAATTGATGTAAAATAAACTTTTTTTTTTTGCAACTGTCAAAAGTATTCCTATTTGCTTTACAAAGTAATAAAGATTCTTCTAGCAGGAAAATACTGATGAGCTAAATGGGTGATGTACTACTTGCTATTCCTGATTGCTGCATATGTGTGGGGAAGGAAGGGAGTAACAGCATGATGGCTCAGTTTCATTTTCATCGTGCAGGTGTGTGTGGTTTTTTTCTTTCTTTTCAATTTTTTTATTTCAAGTGTTTTGCTTAGTTATAGGATTACATAATCTCCCCTGCAGGAGTGTTAGGTTTATTAAGTCTTTTGGAAGATGTACTAATACAGATTTGAAGGAAATTGGGCCAGAAACATGGTTGACTGAAACAGAGGGAATCCAGATGTTGGAGGAAGATATAAAATATAAAGCTGTAGAGAGTTGGATCAAACAAACACACGAGTCTGTGTGCAGAAGCACAGTAGCAGGAAAAATAACTATGAATCCTTTTAAGTTTTTCTGACAGCTGTTCTTACCCACTGCAAGAATCTGGTGTTTAAAAAACCCTCTCAATTGTCTACAGTTTGTGTCCATAAGTAGTAGTGGCTACTTGTGCACTTCCAACTTCTAGTTATAGCTTTCAAAAAGCCTTTTTTGTTAGCTTGTTTTTGTGGCATTCAAGTTCTAAAAGGTGCTCTCCCCACTAAAAAAGAGAGGTACACCACGTTAATTTGTGCTAAGTGGAAGATCTTCCTGGATTTCATCTGCTCAGGAAATGAAGGCAGCTTCAGATACATGTTAGCTTCCAAACTTAACTGGCAATTTAACATAAAAACAATTTGTTATATAGAGTATAAATGAATTTAACATTTCCATGTTAAAACATACAAAGTTTGTCCTAAAATGCTTAATTGTAAAGAAAAGCCTTAAATGTCTGTCTCACTGTTGAAATCTGTTAAATACGTCACTGTGGATACAACCTAAGTGGACTCTGCAAAACTATGCTTTAGTAGCAAAATGTACAAATTGAAACTTTTAATAAATAAAATGGGAATACTGTTTGAACAAGCTTTGTGTTATTTATTTTTTTTTTTTCATTCTGTTACCAGATCTCATTGTGACTGTTCTGGACATGTAGGGTATTTGCTGTAAGGTTGTCATCCCTTGAAGATCTCCTTTTAGCCATACTTTACAAACCAACTTTTCCCCATGCTGTTGCATTGATTTGCCTTAAGCAAAAACCATTCCTAAAAAGTTGTGCTCCCTTTCTCTCCTCCAATAAAATCTGCCAGCTCTGCATGTCCCCCCAAGAAAAAGGAAACAACTGAGAATGATTTTGAGACTGATTATATCACAGAGCTCCCCAGATACTGCTCCCTTATGGCAGTATCAATTCACTTTACATGCATTTTTATTATGTAGTTCAGAATTGTTTCTATGATCATATGAGCTTTTTATGGTGCTGAAGACTGTGGCTGCTTAGGAAGGAAGCTGGTGATAAAACTAAAGCTTAGTTAACTATCTCCAACAGTGGGTAGTCTGTAGCTGGTGACAAATAAAATATGTTCCAGACTAGTTTAAGAGAGATTTGTGGGGTTTTTCTTATCTCCTCTTTCCTTGTCCCATGTGATTGCTGTGGTTTACAGTAGGAAGCCACTAGTTTCTGCAGTCATAGATGGAAAGGGAGGTGTATGCATGGGTAGGTCATGCAAAGACATCTGAGTAAAAATAAGAAAGTGAACTGTGTTACGGAGGAAGGAGGTAGCTACATTATTTCACAAATCTTTCAACATCTGTAACATTATTGGCACTACTGAAACCAGTATGCTGCATATACATGCAACTTTCCTAAGCTGCATTAATGAATATGAATTAAAAAAATCTAAAACTGTTTCCATCTTCTATGTGATTTTCATAATTGCACATCAACCAGAGAAGGGTATTAACTGCCTTGGACTGACCCAAGCCAATATCGCTACAGTGATGTGCCATAGCTGGTTTTCAGGACAGATCTGGAAAATTGCAAAATATTCCAAAGACAAAGTGGTAAAACAGTTGAAAGCTCCACTTAACCAAAAAGAACTGTAGGAAATATGGCTTTCATTATCTTAAAAGTATTTAGGTAACACAGAAAAAATATTCTTCTGGCAGATAGTTTTACTTGCTGTTTTCTGTGTTGTATAGGCTGCAAGAATGGCATAACTGGTTCAAACACCATGCATGAGGAAAGTCTGCTGATATGAAAAGATCTGTGCTAAAATATTCCAAACATTCATAAAAGAAGTCTTGTGATGGGGTATATACCATTGTGGGTGGGGAGAGAGGGGTGTGGAACTTAGTGTTCTTGTTTCCTAGAGTTGTATGATTGCTCTTCATCAGTGACCAGTGATATGACACATCAGTCTGTCTGACTAAGCTGTAGACCATTTCCAAATGTCCCTTTCAGACAAATTCAATGCAACCAGGAATTTCTGAGAACTTTAGCTGGGCCCCGCTAGTATGGAAATAGGCTTTTAGTTAACTAGTCTGATTGAAGTTCTTTATTGAAAAATACACTAGTAGAATGTAGTCCTAGTAATAATAAACAAGGTTAGCTTTCAATTTTATCAGCCTTTGTGTTGATGCTTAAGATCTCTTTGTAATTTTTTATTAGCAAATACTAGTGCAGTAGACTTGGAATCCTGAGTTTAGGATGATAATTAAGGCCACCAGCTGCAGAGCTGTGGAGTGCCTGAGGTGGCATGGGAGAGAAACCTGGAAATCTATATTTTCAGGCTTAAAAGGTAGCCAGTTCAGAATATTTACTACTAGATTTAACTCAAGCTACAATATATTTTAAAACTTTCTGTGAACAGATTGTCTTTTGTTTGCTGATTGGAGTGAGGAGGAGGTGGCAAAAGCTTAGTGTCTCCTCTGTAAAGTATCCAGTGTATGAATTTACAGAAGGCCTTGTATAAACAAAAGTGCAATGCTTGTCACAAAATGAGATGCCTGCAAGGTGCGTTCTTGTACCCTCCCCTCGATTTTCCTTTTGTGAATCCTGATGGCCAACCCTTGTATTAAGCTTTGACAAACACAGTGCTATGAAGATGTGGAAACTCATAGTTTTTACAGTGAATTGCTTTTGCTCCCTAGTTCAGCCTAGAACCATGCAGTTTATCTCAGTTTTATTTGTGTGATGTTTTCCATAGGTAGAACAGAACTGTGTTTCTGCAGTAGACAAGTTAGAGTATGCGTTTATATGACTGAGATATCGCTTGTTGCTAGCTTTCTGTGTGTTGTAGGCCCTATGTGAATCCTGGTGATTCCAGTTTTGTGGGATTTCTTTTCTGAAAATAGTCTTTTAGATGCACTTCAGAAACAGATGTTAAAAAGCCTTATGTTTTTTTCTTATCCTGGAGTTGAGTTGTTCTTAAGACAAGTTAAATGTGTCAGTGCTCTTGCATTCTCTCCATTCTTCCCCCTCCTCCTCTTCCAAGCAAGACTGTTTTAGAGAATGGAAAAAAATGCTACTAAAAAAACCAAATTGATGTTTTTGAGCTTAAATAAGGCTTATGATTATTGCTGTACTAATAGGTGGTTGAGGTTTCTTGGAGCAAATCATGTAAAACCCATGTGACTGTTGCAAAGTACTTCAGTGGACATTGTCTGTTACAGTTGGGAACTCTTTAATTTAGATAACTTGCAAAGACTGAAATGTAATCCTCAGCTCATCAGCCTGTAGCATATGAGAACAAGGACTGTCAAGTTCTGTTTTGGAGGAAGCATGTGTTCAAAGTCTTTCAGGTTCATTCATATGTGCTTGCCCTTAGATTTCCTTTTGATTCGTAAGCGTGTTCTGGAAAACCATACAGCCAAAAGCATGTTCATATTACTGCCTTGGGTGTTATTGATGATACCTAATAAATACCTCTGATTCTTTTTTTTTTTTAATTTTGCTAATTGAATCTTATTTCTCTGTACCTTGCAAATTCCCAAACTATCTGGTAGCCATCACAGCCATCTACAAAACTCAGAATATTCTAAAACTAGTAAGCAAATGCATCAACATGACAAATCTGTTTGCTTACGCAGCATGATAGAATAGGAGGGATTTCTGTACCATCCTGAACACAACCTGCCAGGCATTAGGGAAGCAACGTGCTTTGTTCCCAGAGGACAGAAGGGATTTGGAGAGAAGTGAGGCCTGCATTGCTTTGTGATGTTTGTGTTGTCATCCTTATAGTCTCACAGAGGAAGAACAAGGGTTTTTTAGTCATCTCTCCTGTCTCAAACCCTTTAGAAGTGTGTCCCTATTTTTTTGTTTTTCTCCGTTTCTGCAGGCGTGACACTCACGGAAAGCCTATTACATGTGGGTTTCCATTTAGGCATGAGGACTCTGACATAACCTCAAAGACTGAATATTTTGTTCCAATCTTTTACTTAAACTGGATTCTTAGTTATTAATAGGGAAGGGTGCAAATGAATGTCATACTGAGCATGCAGAGGTTTAGAGGGCATATTTCCTTAGCCAAAAAGAACAAGCGTATTTTGTGCTTCCTTGAGTGTTTTTTTCCCATTTGTCAAAAGGATAAAGACTGTCTTCTGCCCAAAGGTTATTTAAATCGATGCCCTAGTGGATGAGATGAGAGCATGTAATGCAACTAATTCCCGTCATGTAATGGCGAGCATCCCACTAATAATGACTGTCTTGCTGCTTCCTTGAGACGTAGTTGGTGGGGGGATCCTATGTCTGCTGTTACCAAATTTTATGGCTTTGGTGAAAACCATAAGGAATAGAGGCTGCTTTTTGGCACATGCTCTCACAGTGCTTCAGCATAGGAGCTAGGAGCGGTAGTAGTAGGAGATGTTGGTGCCCTACTCATCAGCTTTGGAGAAGTCTGGGTTGCTGACAAAGTGACAGAAACATCTCTGCCAGCTATGGCAAACCAGCATCCTTATGTGGAACCACCTCCTGTAATAAAGTGAGGATTGAGATTTTCTTGAGTAAAGATGTCTACTGGTGGCAAAATGCTGTAGTTTATGTAATACATAAAGGCATATAGTTATTCCTAGGAAAACATTGCCTCGGAAATGCCCCTTTTTAAAGAGTAGACCTCTTCATCAGCAGTAAAAACAAATAACAACTTGCTTGCTGAACTGTGACCTGTATTGGAGTGACAGTCTTGCAGCTTGCTGAATCGACAGCTGGGCTTACCACTGTGCTGCCCGTAGCTGAGAGCGAGCTTCACAAAGGCTTTGGAAGAATACATTTGTTTTCCTGCACTGTTGTTATTTCTCAGCAGGTTTTTGGTTGCTGCTCCCCCACTTTTTGTAGCCCTGAAGCTGCCTGGCCTGCTACTGTTTCAACATAGTTTCTAATGCACCTTCTTTAAACATCCTTAATGGCAGCTGGAAGACTTGAATAATATTTGATAAACTGAGAAAATCAATGGCAAGTTATTTGATAAAGCTTTTTGAGCTCTCTGGTTTAGCTAAGTGATTGAAATGTGATGTTTTTCTGCTTGAATCAACTGATTAACCTTTAGTTAGGTAGAAAAAAATGTGGGTTTTTTATTTAAAGAGGGAAGGTGTATAAATGCTTTGTTCCGACCTTCTTTCTAATAATAATTCAATATTCTGCAGATGAGTTATGTGAGTTGACGTGAGGAATCTGGCTGAAAAGGAAAATTATCCATCTTTTCTAGATGAGACAGTGCCAGTTGCGAGGATCAAGTGTTTGTGCAAAAATTATATTATCACTGAGCTAAATTTTGCTAAACATGCTGTGACATATATTTGGCTGGCATAAACTCTATGTCGATGTTTGTGGCAGTGGGGGTTTAAACTAGTTCACTTCAAATCCTAGCAAGCAGCAGCTGAAACACTGCTGAATGACCTTTGACATAGGGACCCATGAATGCCCCAAGTATGATTTCACTTTCACCACGTTCTTTGTGAGTCTGAATGCTTGTCAAATCAGATGTGTGTTTAGACCTTTTCACTGGATGTGCTTGGAGGGAAAGAACAAAGCCTGGGGTCAACTTGGCATAATCCCTGCGTTTATCTTTATTCTATTATAGCGGCTTGTGGGGGATGGAGTAACTATTCTCTGTGAGGTGAAAGTGCAAGTAGAGTGTAGGTAGGCTATCCGTCTTTTCTTCCAGACTTTCCCAACAGCCTAACTGGTCTCTCATGATTTACTTGCATTAATGTGCAGCTGACTAGGCAGATTGCTGGCTGATCCATGTGATTTGCTAGTTTTTCTACCCATCACTGTTTAGTAGCTGCTGTGCTTATCCACTGGTGTAAACAAACACATATAGCTTGTCTTGGGTATCACATGCAGAAATGGATCTGTGCTACACAGTGCTTTGTTCTCCCCAGTGGACATGGGGGGCAGGGAGGGGGGGGCAATGACATGGGTTTTTACACTATGGCTACTTTTGCTTCAGTGCAAATCATCTTTTTATTTTAAGAGATAAACAGCTTCATAGGGTTCATATGTATTCTTTGCTTTTGCAGGCTATTAGTCACAAAAGTAAGGAGTGATTAAGTCTGTTATTACCCATTCAAATTGGGAAAGCCTTTGTCTCTAAGGGAAGAACCGTAGAGTTCTACTAAATGATTGTTATAGACTTTTTGCAGTATTTTTAGATTTTTACTCCTGTGGTAGATTCACTTCACAATACAGGATTGTTTCTGTGTGGAGCTGGAGTGGTCTGAATCTGTAAACGAGCTATTGTGCAGTAAAGTACAAGTGGGTGGAGGAACTATATGACAAAAGGCCTAGTTACCTTTACAGTTTGTTCGCTGTACCTCATACACTTTGTTTCAGAAGAAAAGCACTATTCAAAGACTTGAGGATAAGGAGGCAGTCTTTCACACGAGGCTTGTGGGAAATTTCTCTCCAACTTGTGGGGTTTCAGCTTGTGTAGGTTTGCCTGTGCCTTCTGAGGCTTTCCGTGGAACGACTTAATGTGTCTCTGAACCCCTCACACCTCATGGGGTGAGCACTTCCCAGTCTGATACTTTGATCAGTATTTTCCATCTTACATGCACGCTTGTTTGGGGTTTTTTTGTATACTTTTTAATTAAATTTTGAGAAATTTATTTTTAAATAAAGAGGCGTTTTTTTTTAGGTAAGGGCTTCCAGACTCGGAAATAATTCACCCTCATTAACTTCAGATATTAAAAGCACATTAAGCAGCAAGGAGAGATCTCTTTTCTTTTTTTTTTTTATAACTAAACTTAGTAAAAGTCATTCTGAAAACGTATGCTTTTTTTTAGTTTTAAAACTAAACTTAAAAATTTGATGTCCTCTGTGTTAAATCTCCAGTTCCCTTCAGCTTCTTCCATGTGTTTCATTGTTTACTTTCTCTTTTCATAGCTTAGAGGATAAGTACTTAAAAACCTGTTCATTCTGCTTGAAAACAGATACACTTCCCTCAGCACCGAATTTTCAGATTTAAAACACTTTCACATGAAGAATTGCTGATGAACTGGATGTTTTTGGGGTCTGTTGTTTGTTTTCTTTAAAGGGGAATTGAGTTATTTCAGTCCACCTGGAGAAGAGAACAAGTGCTCTGGGGAGAGCAGGGCTCTGCTTCTCTTGCCCGACCCAGGTGAGCAGGGGTGGCTGAAGACAGGCAGCTGCTCAAAGCTCTTGCAGGACATGAATACCCAGAGCTGGGTCCTGCTTCCACAGAAGAAATGGAAAGAGTACTCAGCCCCACAGGTCACAGCCCTGCACATGAGCTGGAACAAACAGGCTCCAGCCCAGCAGAGTAATTTAAAAATAAAGTAGTGGAGGCCGGGACCTATGCCTATGTTAGCTGTCTGGGCTATGGAAGCACTAGTCACTGGCAGGAGGGCAGAAAAGGTATTTAGAGTTAGGAAGAGGTCTGATAGGGTTTGAGTAATGGCTTTCATTCCTTGTTAGGTGCATCCTTTCAAGGTTTGTGTGTGTTGGAGAGGGATGTTTTCAGCCTCCAGTCTGCTTGGTGCTGCTCTAACTGCTCTAGTAGAGTAATTCTGGGGAACCTACTTCATCATCGTCTTTTACTGCTTAAGGAATAGGTTTAGTGGCTCTGTTTGGCTCCATTAACATATTTTTGCTGAGAATCTCAGGCTGAGCAGCATGGTGTGCTTTTTTTCTGTGGTTCTTGCCCTGATGGTTTACCCTTCCCATCGCAGCCTGCCATCCTCTACTTCTCTGGATGTTGCACTTTATATACCTGTCAATAGCCTGCATAGAGGAGCCTACAAATCTGCACGTAGGCATGTTGCATGCTTAGTTTAATTGTATAACATTAATGCCAGCAAGAACTTGCACCTTAAAACTCCCTTGAGTGAGGCTATAAATTAGCAACTTATGTCTAGAGTATCCACCTACAAATATGTGCCACAATGTTTGCCATTTCACAGTATAGCAAAACTCTGAACAATTCCACCATAGTTGAGTGAAACTGATACATGTTTTTCAGAGCTGTTTATGAGCTCTCATCTACTTATCTTGGGTACTTGGAAATAATACCAGAAAATCCTTTGCTTGTACTAATCAGAATGAAAAGGCAACAATTGAATGTTCACTTTTGCAGTTTCAGGTTTTTTAATTGGTAAATCAAACCTTGCATTCTTCAAATGCTACTTATACTGTTATGTAATGGCATTTCATTTATTTCTGCTTCCCTCCTCTTCTGTCAGGCTATGAAACTACATGCTGTGTAAGAATTTCTCTTTTCTTTATGTTCTCTGTTTCAAGACTGTTTCAAACTTGAAATGTTGAGGGAGGTTTTCTGGTAGCTGATGCTCCCGCGGCTTCTCTGTTGGCTGCCAAAAGTGTGTTCTCTCATTTTTTGTGGAGTGAGGGTGGGATTTGGAGAAGCATCTCTATCAGCTGGGAAGTGAAAAGGCTGAACTGGAGAGGAAATGACAGAGGAAACAAACCTGCTGGTTTGTACCTAGTTGTGAAATAGTACATCCCTAGTTGCTCTTAGGGTCTTCCAAGAAGGTCAGCATAACTGTTCTCCTTCTGCCAGCTTGAGGTGGGAAGACATGCAATAGAGAGGTGAAACAAGGGAATAAATTAGTGGCAGGGCAAGGAAGAGCCGGTCAAACCTGCTATTAAGGAGTATTTCTTTTAAGTTGTATGAATATTAAGGAGGTAACAGCTCTCTTTCTTTAGAACTTATACAATGCTGAAAATCCATCATAGAAGCAGCAAAACAATCTAGCTGGGTGCTGCTGATCTAATTTCACAGTTGATCTCAAATGCAGTTTAGTTCAAAGAGGCAGCTATATACTTTAGTCATACCAACAGCTGACAATTCAGGAATGTAGACTTGTTGGATTTTAAGTTTCTCTTACTGTCCCAAGCAAGTGCCTGGGGGATTAAATGAACTCTAATATGCCTTAAAGGCTGTCTAATTTGAAATAGTTTAGACCATAAAGGCACAGATAGAAGCATTCAAAGCCGCAGTTCCTGGCGGAATAGCTGACCAGAAGCCTGCCATGTGGGAGTCCTTCAGCTCATCTGCCCCTTCAACTTGCCACGCTGCAGAATCTTCTTGCTGATTTGGAAAGCCTGCCTTCCAAGGCCTGCAGCCCACTGGCATGAAGCATTCCTTCAAACTAGACTGAAATCCATGATTTCAGTAAGCTACCTGCTTTAGTTTTGAGCTCTTAAACAATGTGTGTTGAGCATGTGAACAGCCTCATCTCAAAATTGAAACAAGTGGGTTTCTCCCCAATTTTCTTTCTACCTGGGAACATTGGAATCCCTGTAGCATGTCTGGCTGCTGACAGCCCCAAGGCTTTTGTTCTTACTTTGAGCTTTAGTTAACTACTTTAATTTGGTTATGTTGCAGAGTACTTCATTCCAAAAGTTACCTCAGCTGCTCATTTAAAACTGACTCTGATCCTATTTAAGTAGCAACTACTAGTGACTGAAACAAGCTGACAGCTCTGCGCTACTAGTACTGTGGAATTGTTTTCCTGGGTCTTTATTTGTTGGGTGGTTTGGTTTATTTCTTGAAGCCAGTCCTGTCCTAGTTGCTAAGAGAGGATACAAGGCAATCAAAATTGGGCAAAAATAACAGAGAGCTTGCTTCTGGGGATTACTTGACAAAGTATTAGATGAAGGAAATAACATTCAGCTAAACAAAGGTTTAGGGAAAGTATTAGCTCTGGTGGTCATGTTGAAAAAGTGAAAGTGTGGAATGAACAATTCTTGTGAGACTTCAAGATGACAGAATAATGCAGGATCACTGTCATGTTACTTATGGCAATATTTAGTTCAAATATCCCTGTAACTGCTGCTTGAATCTATGCTTTTACATTCTGATTCTTTGCTGAAAATCATTCCTGGTCAAGGTGACAGGCAACCCAAAGGAGAAGGAACTCATGAATTGGAGATAGAGGTGTCAGTCCCACTCTGCCATGGAGAATCCTGGTCACCAAGAAAGCTGGGGGTAGATGAACGCCTTGGTAAGCCAACTGTTGGCATCTCAAGGGTTAAGAATGTAGCCTGTGCTTTCCTGCTTCTGTACTTTCCTGTGGCTCTGTGATACTGAGGAACTGAGAGAGAAAAGGATGTTAGCCTGCATAATTGTCAAACAAGTGGTCCCAGTGTTATTCTATGGGCAACCAATTGATGCAATCTGTGGCTCTGTCAACAAGTGGATCCGTTATCTCACAATTGGGACAGATTAAGAACAAGTGGTCAATTTACAGCAATTCAGGGAAGTGGTGCTTTGTTGTCTTATTGTAGTGTCTGAGCATGCCCTAATTCAAATTCTGACTTTTGTGGTTTTAAGGTTTTCTTTTTTGCTTTTGTTTAGAATACATTATTTTCTTTCACTCGACCTTTCTTTGTTTATTTAATATTCTAGATTGTAAGTCCATCACTAGATACTTACACATCGCAGCTGGGGAAAATGTTGCACAACTATAATGCATACTTATTAAAAAGATAAATCCATGTCAGCCCTTCCCTATTCATGAATGAGGGATATTTTCCCTCAGCAGTTGTGTGTTGGAAGTCATTCAGATGTGTTGCTATTTTTGAAGACAACTTTTGTAGGGCAGAATCTCTCCTCCTTATGTATATCTAGAAACTATTTGCTTTTCATGCAGACTGAAACTTGAATGGAACATAATTCAGGAATTTAAACTCTTGTTCTGTTAGCAGGCTTTCTTATTGACTTGTATTTTCTCACCAGTCCTTTTTCACAGAAGGTTTTTTGTAAAGGACTGTTCTCCCAGCAGTTGCTTTACAGCATGTGTATGTTTGGCCTATCAGCATGCCTATGTACTTTGGCTGTATAAATTGTAGGGTTGGCTCACAGACTTGAGCACCTAAATTTAGATGCCAGGGTGTGAGCTCATTGCCTGCACTCCCGTTATAGTCTGCAGAGACCTAGTCAGTGGACCTGAAGAGCTGTTCAGCTGACTGAACACAGGTATCTGCTTTTAGGGTGAGCAGAATAGTTCTTTAGAAGTAATTCATTATAGTTGGGAACTTAAACAGCTATTTGGCTTAGAAATGCCTAAATCTAGGTTTTGCTATCGTGAGCTGTATCTCACCCTCATGATTTTTTTTTTTTAATCTCTAACAATTGAAAAACTGGCTTATGGTACTTCGCTATTAAAACTCCTTAGTGAGTTCTCTCCTATGTTACTTCCTTTTGAAAATAATAATAGTGGTTGAGTCTTAAGTGCTAAAAGTTACATCTTGAAGATGATACCTGTCTCAGAGCTTTCTCTAATGATCTGATCTTAGGTTTATCTTTCAGTTCTCTGGGGCTCATAGACTGGTATCTTAGTTCAGCCGGGAAATGGACTTCCTGCCTCCCCTGCCCCATGTACCCCCCTTCAGAACATCATAGTGTTAAGTTGTAGCTGGACCCACCTGACTCAAGCAAGGTTTCCTGTCTCATAATGGGAAACGAGTGAGCAATCAGTGTACTATCTCGAACTGTTATGAGGAAATTGCAATGAAATTGTACTGTTGTCTCTTGCTCAGTTGCATGTGCTATGAGAGTTGGTCACAACTAACTTTTAACTTAAAATATTAAGTTCTGTTGATTACCTAACTAGTGCTTTTGTACTGACACGATGATGATAAGTGAAACTGTGAGCATGTGAGCAGGGAGGTTTGATAATGGGAAAAGCTGCTTTGAAGCTTTGAATTGTGAGAGCTGTATGAAGAACTATTTTTTTATTTCAATAACAGTGAAATTTTCAGTGCAATGGCCTTGAGTTCAATGTGGTTAGAGTAATTGCTAGTTGTTTCAAATCAAGGAAGAGTCAATTCTGTAGCTGAGCAACTTAGACAGAAAAATGTCTTTTTTTTACTCCGTTTTTCTTCCTATTATATTAATAGTTGCTTTCTAAAGGTTTCTTCATAGCCAGAGTGCATCTCTCTGGACATGCAGACAGCTTGGACCTTGCTGATTCCCACTTAACCACAAGATACAATCTGTACTTAGTGAGTGAAGTGACTTGTGGGGGGCAACATAGACAAGAACCTGAAGAATGATGCTTAAACAAATGGATAGTTTTAGTTAAATCTCCCACGTTGTGCAAAGTTCTAGCTGAAATTGCTCCATCTTCTAATCTTCATGCTGTACAGTGATGTTTTACAGCCTTTTTTACTTCATTTATGGAAATGGAGAGAATTATGTTAGAACAGGAGTATGTTTGCACTATGGCATTAGACCAGTGGACTGGTGGAACACAGATTAAGTAATCTAGGAATTCAGCCTGTAACCATCTTGTTTTTAAATCTCGGATTCTGAGGTTAAGTGATGGGATTGTTTGAACCATCCCTTCAGGTACAGATTTTTCAAGAGGAGGCTAGGAGGGAACTGTACCACTCTTCTCTCAAACTTCATATTGATTTTTTTCTTCAGTGTCTTATTCTGCAGATACAAATTCATGAAGCCTGACAATTATCTTTACTTCCTTTTCTTCTCTCCATAAGTGTATCAGAGTAGTATCTGTCTGCTTTGAAACATCAGTATGTAACTGATCTTTTTTTGTGTCATGGCTTTTACTTAAATTGTCTGGTGATTAAAAATTACAGAGGAGATAAGTCTATATGCATAACTGCATTAGAAGTTTTACATTAATTTTTCCAAATTTCCATTGAAAAGAACTAGTTTAATTTCAAGAACCAAACAATATATTAATCTATTTCTGTAGAAATCAAAACCTCTTGAAGCTATACACAAAAATCTATTTAGTCACCACATTCTGAAAATAGTCTGAAAATGTGATATTTGAGTGAAAATGGTCTATACAGTGTTCTCTTCTGATCCTTTTACATTAGCGTAAATTTTAGGAAATCTTTAGGAAATGCCTTTTAAAAAAAAAAACAAAAACAAACAAAACCCCCCCCACACCCCTACATATTTTTTGTTTTTGCAAATATCCTTTTGAAGAATTCAAATCCACATTTGATAATTAAACTTATGAAATGTAATATGAAAGAAACTGGTGATCTGAAAATAATTTGTCCAATATATAGCAGTAAGTGAGATTATCTACTCAGAAGGAATCTTCACTCATTAATTTTCAAATTGACCTTTTGGGGATTTTGGTCTCGAATAGCTTCAGCTAGAGTATAATTACAGAAAACACTAGAAAGTTCTTAAACTGTAGTTGCTTGCTGCTGTTAATGTGTGCATACCTTAGAAATGGCGGTCCTGAAAGACCTTGAGGTTCATGGTGACCAGCTGATTGTAAGCTTCCAGGACTCTGAAGTGGCTCCTTGTTTGCAGGAAAATGATAAGAAGGTGGTGCTGCAGTTGTATATGTCACTACTGAAGACCAGAGCTAGAATATCAAGCCTACTTCTTGTGCCAGCTCTTCAGAATGGTTGCCAGCATAGCATGATGTGCAGCAAAGATTCTGTGTTTGTATTAAAAATCAAACCAAACTGACAAGCAAATTAAAAAAAAAAAACAAAAACCAAAAAACAAACCGAAACGAAACAAACACCACCACCGCCAAACCAAACAAAACCACCTCATCAGAACGAAACACCGAACTTACAAAAAAATTGTAGGAAAACTATTATTGCTGAGAATAAAGAGGCAGTTTACCTGGAGGAAGGGTAGGAAGTGTTTGGGTAAGCATCATAGCCCAAAGGAAGATGTGAAAGCTGAAGTTGGGTAGTTCTAGCAGGCAAAGGGAGATGTGCATTGTTTCTCAGTAGTTACTTTTAGCAGAGTTTCTACTTCTACATGCCAGATCTTGAAGACAGTTAAAATTGGGGAATTTACCAAAAGTTGCCTTGTGATGTTCGTAAATTAATTTTTTAAATGGGCTTAATAAGCCCATTTTTAAATAATAAGCCCTTTTTAAATAGTAGGTTCCAGATTAACCAGAAATCATGGGCTTCTTGAGCTGATGGGTGAAACTTCTCTGTTCTGTGCTACTTGAGATGTCAGACCAGATCATTATGCTGGTATCTGTTTTTAAACCAGGGCTGGGGGCAACACAAATCTTTGCACATTTGTAAATGAATTACAGTCTAGGTACAAGATTTCAGTTTTTATGTTCTGAGAAATGTTTCCAAATACTGGTTGCTTAAGAAAAGTTAAGGAAAACTTATATGCAGTTTAGTTAAGCTGACGTGCATGCAGCGCATCTCTAAGTGCGGAGAATATATGCAGCCTTTTTTATAAGTATTCTTTTATGTGATAATTTGTCTTATGTCTTATACAATTTGTTTAAAATGATGGAGCCTGCATCCCTCTCCCATAGCAAAAGTATATTGCAGTGAAAGAGTTGGTAGGTAGCATTGGTGTCTGTGATGGCTTTCCACAGATAGTGGAGATGTTGGGAGTTATTATTTGCCCCAATAGGTAAATTGGGAAGTTAATCAATAGCTGATTCTTACACCAACTCCACTATTGAGTTTTGTATGTTGTCTAAACATATGTAGGAGGATGTCTGGATTCTTGGGGTTGTGTCAGGAGAACAGCAAGTAAATATACTCAGGTAGAACTGTAAATTATTTGATACTTATCTGTTCAAGTATCAGACCTCTGAGTTTTTGAATAATGCACCTGGCCATACTTTCTCTGGGGTCTGGATGGTGCTAGGTTCTTTCTTGGTCACATGTGCAGCAGACTGCCCACAGTAAGCTGGAGATGCTCTTGGTCTACACCTGGTATCCCAGATTTCTGTCAACTACATTGTTTTATTGGGAAAAAACACAGAGAATTCCACTGTACAATGTATTAGTTGCTGTTGGCTTCCAAAACTCAGCAAAGAGTAAGTATACTGTTAACATCTTCTGTTACAAGATTTATTTTATTGTTTTCCCTGAAGAGGTTTGAGGGTTTTTTTTTAAAGACAGCTTTAAACAAGACATGCTGTTGAGTGGAGTGGAAGGGGAAAAGATGCCTTGCTAATACTGTCAGTGATCTTTTCTGCTGTTTATTGAGTGGAATAAATGATGAAGGTGAGTGTTTTGATCCTTGCTCATGTGCTGATGCACCTTAAACCTCTGCCATTACCAAGAAAGGCTACGATTGCACTTTAGAGCACTGAACATACCTAGTATTTTTGATTTATCCTCCAAAAGGGAAGAAAAGTAGTTGTGGTGTTTCAAACGGATCAGAAAGGAAAAAGGAACTACGCTGGTCATCAGCATCCCTGCAACTCTAATTGCCAGCTATTTTGCAAAGTGATGATGTGAAGTAGTCATCTTTTTCCCATTCCTCTCTTGAATGCACTCTTCTGTAGGCTCTTACTAGTGCAGTTGGAAGCCAGTATATAATGGTTGTAACCTGCAGTGCTGCCAATCCAATGTTTGCTTTTTCTCTGAGCTGGTTTTCTGCTGAATGTGTGTCCTCTTTGGTTACGTTCCCTGTGCTTCAGCATATCTAAGGTGCCTGGCCCTCTGGAAGCACAGCCCAATGTGACCCTTTACTGCACAGCTGGCAAATGGCACCAGTGTTGGCCAAGATCAGCTTTGAAATGCTGCCAGCCCCAGGAGACTGTCTGCTCTCTGTACTGTGCAGGAGCTGTCTGGGGGACTCTACTTGGTAACAGCAATACTGAATGAATTTGCACCCCATGGATCAACCAGCATCTGCTTTACTGGATATGAACAAGTAATATTTCATAACTCTACTTAATAGCATCCTCCTGTAAATGAAGCAACAGAGGTTTTTGGGAGGAAGAGTTATCCAATGAAGAATATCCACCTGCAGTGCAATTCTGTTAGGTGTAGAACTTTTTGCAGAAGTTAGTGAAGAGTTACAATCTCATAATTGGTTGCACCTCCACAAATTACTTTGTTGCAAGCAACAGTGTTATAGTTACAATGGTTCAGGAATTCCGGTTCTTAAATTCTCGAAAAGAGCAGGTTTACTTAAGGTCTAATCCAGTGCACGTAACATACATCACAGGCTTTCCACAACTGCATCTTGTTTAAGATAGAATCTCTCTAGGAAGTGTATGCTACTTTAATTTTCTTTTTAGTTTTGGGAAAGTGGTGTTCTCAGCTAAAAAATTGTGCTTTTAATAGTATAAACCAAAAATGTCTTCAAATTCTGGATGTTGTAGGGATTTTAATGTAATTGTTCTGTTCCAAGTGTAGGGACATACATGACAGGAGAGCTCTGTTTTTTGTAAATTGGTTAGACTTATTTCTTCTTTTGAAGGATGTGATTGTTCTGGTGTATTCTTGTTGTAGTAGTGCGTAACAGTAGTTGGACTGAATCAATGCCATCAGTCCCTGTTGGTATAACTGCAGCACTGAGGTGTTGATCATGTGCAGGGGAAAAATCCCATGATCTGTGCTAGAAGAACTCAACTCACGTTTCAACCAGGCTGTATCCATTTCATCCAAACATTCTCCAGAGTCAACTTACTACTTCTTTGTGTCTTTTTTTCTTTTCTCTCAGTTTTTGCATTCTTGCTATGCTCTTTTACAATTTTCTGTTTATATTCCAAAGGTAATGAAAGATGGATGGTTTTTGGATTTGGGGTCCAAGTGGACCTTACTGCTTCTAGACCTGTGTGAGGTTTTTTTCCCCCTTTCTTTCCTCTTCTCCCTGCCCCTTTCCCCTACTCCTACCTAACTAGTGTAGGTTTAGCTCTAGCAGTGCTTTGAACATAATTTCTGGTGAAGTAGGAAAAAGGCTTCTGCTAACCATGCAAGTGTAGAAGATCTGTATAAATTTAGGATGGTGCACTGAAGTTAAACTTGTAATGTTTTTGGTAAGGTCAGTAATGACCTAGAACAGTCCTGTAACAATCTTGTAGAATTGTGTAATATTTGTGTGTGAAAGGCTAGGGACAGGGACATCTGTATTAAATAACTATTTTTTTTGTAGTAGGAGTTTCTTTGAACTAGTTGAGTACCTTCTTGTTACTTTGAACAGGTAAATGTTCATGCATTCGGAAAAATGCATGATTTCTTTTAATGTAAAAAGGAAACCTCTTGTTTACAACTTCAGCAATTTAATAGTTTCCTTGCTGCCAATTTACAGCAGCAAGTTCCTGCTGCCCTGGCATCAAGATAAAAAATTAAATAATAACAATCTTGGTAACTCATAGGCTCTCTTGACCTGTGAGTGAATTAATTGTTAACAACATTATTGTATCTGTCAGTGATTTCCTTTGAGGTATATCAACCGATTTTGTAAGGAAAGATGCCTGCTGTGATGTCTACTGGAATCTGGACAGCTGGTCACTATTTTCCAGTGGCTATTCTGAACCACCAAAGCAGCAGTTACATGATAAGGGACCATTTCAAACCTGTATGGTCTGCACTTACTTTAGCAGAGCTGTTTAGTCAAGTGAAGCAGCTACAAATGAGTCCCGACAGTTTTTTTTAGGTAGGTTCAAAGTGTTCCCTGAGGAGTAACTTCTAAAAAGGACACATAAGGAATTTCTTTTAAATGCTTAGCAATAGTTTTGATACCCTGAGCTGTACCAGATTTTCAGTGTAGAAAACAAGCAACTGTGAGGCAAGGTTTGGGAACTTAAAGATTGTTGAGGGACAAGAAGGAGGCAAAAGCTTCATTTGGATGAGACTTTTCTTATCCTAAAACTGTTAGTACTACCATAGATCCAGCCCCCTGTGTAACCAGCATAAGAAGCTGGAACAAATGCAGTTTTTACCTCAAGCTTACAATATGTAGGAGTTTGGAAAACGTCCCACAAAGAGTGTTTCTACAGCTTTGAGCTCCAAAAACAAACAAATAAACAAACAAAACCTAAATGATCAAAAAAAAAAAAAGCCCCAATTTAAATGTGAAGCAAACTAATGCAGAAATGTCTGGCAGTTTGTTTTGCAGCACATTTCAAGGTGAGATGTGTGGCATTTAGCTGGTGGTAAGAAGCTGTTCAGGCTCCAATTCAGTAAATCAGGGTTTCAGAATCCAGGTATTCACATTTAGAAATAAATGTTACTGATGTTAGTTCTGTGGTTTCTTATTCCTAGTTCCACCTGCTATTGTTATATTGATAAATAGCACAGCCAATAAAATATATGGGTATAGATATGGCAAAGGCACTGTTTGAAGCTTCCGCTGTTATCCATGTAGGTGAGATGTGAATGAAGAGCTCGATTTATGTTTTGAACATGAGAACACAACTTTGCTGCTGTATTTCCACTGATCCAAACCTGAAAGTTGTTACATTGTTGAGTTAGCGGCTCTCTGGGGGTTGTAATGCAGCTTGCTAATAAGTTCTGTTTAAAATGACCAGACTTATTGAACTGTTGCAATTCTCCCATGTTATTTAACTATATAAATATGTTGTTCTGCCTTCATCCCTTCCTTCCAGTCTACCCCTGGAGTGAGACAGGCAAAATCAGTAATTGTCTTCTGTGATGCTGTGCCATCAGTAGTCTCAGTAGAGGGGTCTATTGCAGTTCTAATTGCAAGCCCAAGAAGTTGATCTGGTTATGTTTTGGCACTTCTGTAGCATTTGTATGGATGCCTCTTTGTCATACACAGGAGGCACCAAAGAACTGTTTTTCAGACAGTACAAATCTGGACATAGGTGGCCTCCTAGATGTTTTCTGCTCTTCCCCCAGCTTGCTCCACTTTAATGAATGTTAGTGGATGGAGGAGAGAGAGGATCACAAGTACGTGCAGGTACGTGTACTTTAGCTGGTGAACTCTTAACTTCTTGAGGTGTAAGGAATGATACTTAGGCTTGAGTGGGCATTCCTGTGGTTGGTTCTTCTGTTGTGCTATAAATACTTTTAATGGTATACTTAATAATTTGGACAAACTTTCTGCGCAGAAGTATCTTCAGAAGCCAAGTTTTGTAATTTGTAACTTTTATTTAAGCTCATAGCTTTCCATTAGAAAAAGGGTAAGCAATTCCAAGAATAGCATGTCCCAAGGCAAGAGTATTTTCTACAGATAACTGCTTGATCCTGTGCCATGAGAGGAAACTTTTCTTTTGAGGCATCTCAGAACTAACTGTCAGTAAGATCAGGAAAGTAGATGCATTGTCCAAGTAGTGCTATGTAGCGACTTGAAATAACAAATCAGGACCAAGCTGGTAGAAAAGGATGAAACCCCTGAATCTATTGCTGCATGTTGATATGTCTCATTGTTCAGCATGTGTATTGCCATATGTTCTGTGGACTCAAAAAGGAGTGTTCTGAAGGTTTAGAAAACAAGGCTTTTTGCTGTTTCTCAAGCATGAGGCTGCCACTGTATTCGGACAAAAAGCTTTGAAACACAGCCACCTGTTCACAAATTGCTTTATGAAACCAATTATTTCGTATTTCCCCGTGTAGATAGCGAAGCAGATTTATACAGCATATTCTTGCACTGTGTAGTACTTAATTGTTATGACTTCAGTCAGTGGTCATGTAAGTCATCTAGGAGTGATCAAATTTAGAGGTGTTAAGTAAACAAAATGGTTTTCCTCTTTCTCGTAGTGTAATTCCTGTACATTTCAAGTTCTGAAACTTAAAAGCCTTTTCCCCAATATGGAAGCATCCACAGAATTTTCTCAACAATAATTAAATGCATTAAGAAGTAATTTTTTGTTTTGCTCCAAAGGTGTCTGGCCAAGATGTGGACAAAGTTCTTATCATGATACTGAAGCACTTCTTGTAAATTACATGTTCACTGACCTATGTGAAACAGAAGAATTCTCTTTGAAAGGCTTTTGGTGTGATTTTTCACAATTGTCATACCTGCTCTGTTAATATAAAGATTTATTTTGCTTGTTTTGAATAAGAAAAGAGATGTCTGCTGTTATATGCAATTTAGTTACTTTAAATGCACTGTTTAGAAGGGAAAAAGTTTGGCTTGATAAAAGGATTTAACTGTGAAGTACAGAAAATTGTCTGTGAAGCTGTGGATGGGAGAAATGAAGTTGATGTTCCAGCCATCCGTTGATACCTTGTCCCAGAGCACTACTGTACTTCCAAGAAAGTAGGACACCAAAGGCAAGATTGTAGTGTACTGGAAATTCATCCCAATTGCATTGGTTCCAAAGGTGTTGGCAAGAGGTATGGCAGTTTGACTTGTGACTGATATAGTTATGGCAGTAAAAGTTCCCTGAATCACTTAGGAGTTTATATGGACAAAACTCTGATTTTCCCGTAACGCATTTGGAGATACTGAGATAAGCCAGTAAATGTTATTAGATCTGTCCTTTTCTTAGGCAGACAGTGCAGGTCATTACTTGACTAGTTGTATTGTAATGGCAAAGCCCTTTGGTTACAAATCTTGTGCTGCAGAGTGGAACGGGATTCTTGAGCACGTGGAGTGTGGGGTTCCTTACCCATGAATCTGAAGAATGGTGCAGCATGACCCCACTTTTGTGCTGGTGCGTGGTGGCTCCAGCATTTGTCGAACACAAGAACTGAAGGCTGAACCCCCTGTGAGTTTGGAGAACCAGGCTTTTCTCCTCAAGCCTGATTAAATGTTAATTCCTTATCAATTTAACTTCTGCTGTGTCATGCCCTTGCCTTTAATAGCCGTGACTCACTATATGTGCACCAGCATATTACGCCGAGTTCAAGTAATAGCCTTCACTCGGTCATGGCCGTGCTTCGGCGTCTGGGTCGGGCTGTGAGCGGCGTTGGGTTACTCACGAGAGGAAGGGCGTGGAGGAAATGTGATACAGCTTGACAAATGGCCTGTAACCCTTTTAGCCTGAACCTGCCAGAACATACACACATAGTCAAGGCCATATGCTGCCTAAAGATTATTTTATATATGAAAAGAGAAGAGCAGCTGGCAGACATAGCTAATATGGGGGAGTTTATGGAGTTGAGATGTCCAAGGCCTGAAGCTTCAGGCTTCTGGGAACCAGCCTAGTTGCAGGAGAGATGACATGACTTAAGGCTGTGCTTTAATTCAAGGGAAAAAAATTATTTATACGTTGTTTTTTATAAAAGGAGCATAAGAAAATGAGGAAGAATTATCAGAAATGGTACTTTAAATACAGGTGGTTGGTGTGGTGCTTTTTCTGAGGGAATAGTAGCTGGCAAAAACAGAATGAAAAGACTTCCATACAAATGCAGGGACTTACAAAGTGTTTCAACATACACTATAAAGCCTGAGTGTGAAAGAGCAACCCTGAGCAAGAATTAATAGTGTTGGAATAAGACATTTTTGGCCCAACTTGGTTTTGTGTTTTTCCCTAATAAACCTCACAGTTTAATATTTGAATGCTGTCATTTGTTTTCAGCTAATAGTAGGCTGATCTCCAGCCAAGCATTTTCATATTCTTAAGTCTCTTAAGAGAGTTACACGCTGTTGCAACAAGAATACATCAGAACAATCATATCCTTCAAAAGAAGAAATAAGTTTAACTAATTTACAAAAACCAAAATGTTTTCCTGTCATGTAAGGACCCCCTGTCTCCCTGATGCATTGAAGAAATGATGCTAGGCATTATGACTACATCAAAACTCTAAAGGAAAGTATTCATGTAACTGTCAATAAACACTGTCTTGAGAGGCTCTAGGCTTTATTGAAGTCTCAGTGTTCCTCTGACAGCCTTGTTTGACATTATGCTAGTCAAAGAGCAACAGAAGAGGTGATTTAATTGGGGGTGACCAGAAAAGCAGTGGAAGAGCTATGTTCCCAAAAACATTTATTGTGTGCTTTTTAACAATTTTACCTTGCACTTACCTGGGCTGAAGATGTTTCTGTGTAACTATTAGTTTGTTGTAAGTTCATCTTCTCCTCAGCTGCTTATGTCCTGTCTCATACAGTGAGTGAAGATGAAAAGTAGGAAAATTTTCCTTGGAGATTTTTTTTTTCAGAGTAGATTCAGCCAGAAATGGCCTTGAATTGTCTTTTAGAGCACAGAGATGGGCTTAAGTGAAAAGAGTGCACAGGGAAGCAGGCATGAAAGGAGACACAGACTCTGTCCTGTAGGATGAGTACATTAGTTTCATCTTAATTCAATGTGAAATGTGGGGGAAGGTTGAGGATGGGGATTGTAAGCTCTGTATTACATAAAGGTATGAGATTTTGGAACTTTGCTTTGTGTGAAGGAAGCATTACGTAACAGAATAAAATATTAATATGAGATTTTTAGCAAGGAGACAAATTTAAGATTTAACACTTGTCATAGTCAACAGTATTAAAGTAACTGGATTTGTATGATTCAAAAATCTAAGAACTGTTTGTTATGTTCAAAGGAGTCTCTCCCTGTGTGTCTTGTCTACTCCCATCCCTTCCTCTTCAATTTGTTTGCTTCCCCTCTTTTGGGGGAGAGAGATGTTAGATGACTTTTATGGACTCGAGACTGGCTTAATGCATTTAGATTGGCAGTAATTCTTTGTAATTGTTAACTGTTAATGATGGTTTCCTTCTCCTCCTGAAAATACATTTTATGGTTGGACAAGTTGTGGAGAAGTTCACTTAAGTTTTCTGACAGTGATTTTTAATGCTCCATTTGCTGGGGGGCAGCTAAAGTGGGGAAATCAGTTTGGCGAGTTGCATGTTGGACGAATTTTGTTAACAAAGGTCAATGCATACATTTTCACTTCAGGAGTGTTTGGAACTTGTCTTTGCTAGACCTCTGGAAGAAGCAGTTTGTTAGGCTTCATTGCCTGTTGAATAGGATTTTAGTGAATGGTTAAATTACTTTGTATGTGAACTATGACTCTTTTATGACCTGCTTAAAACTAATTAACACACCGTGCTTACTTGAAGCAACTTCTGAGTTTTGACTTTGAGCAAAAAAACACCCACTGAAAACTTAAGCAAGTGCTAAACTCTTTCAGCTAGACTTTAGTCCACTTCAGAAATATTTCCTCTGCATCGGAAATATGAGACATACATGCTCTCTTTTCTCTTATTTTTCTCTTTTCTCTCTTATTATATATACATACTTTTCTCTCTTATTACAGTCATGCTTTTTTTTTTTTAAATCTGCAGCCAGACACAATAAAATACTTTGTTCTACCATGGGAGGGATGGCAATAGCAGCACATGTGGAAGTTTGACCTTTAAAGGCCCCTTCCAACCCAATCTGTTCTATGATTCTAAGTTTCAGGGCAGAAGCATATTCAGGGCCTGACACCTACCCCCAAAACCAAACAAACAAAAAACCCAAACAAAAGAAAAGCCAAAACACCCACCAAAAAACCTGAAACCCCAAACCCTGCCATGAAGCAGAGAACTTAGAAAAGGAAAAAAGTATCAAGTACTTCTAATTGTGCTGCTAATTGAGACAGGCTGTTCTTGAATTGAGAGAAGGTTTTTGTCACATTTGGTGGTATAAAGAAACATCATTTGTAGCAAAAAGTAAATGAAGTATTACTACCAAACTTGAAATCACAGTTGATAGGATTCAGTTTTGTTTGCTTTGGTGGTTTGTTGTGGTTTTTTAACTTGTATGTTATCTTTTAATTTCTTACCCAGTTTTTGCAAGTCATGTATAACATTTCAGGAGCAGTATCACAATAGGTACCTTCAGTTTCTTTGTCTAAAACATGTCATTCTTTCGGGTGATCCTTTGCCTAAAGAATGCCTGAAAATTACTTTTAATATCAATGGCAAGGGTGTCTTATGTCTTATTTCTTCTGTCTCAATATGTGTTTAGAACATATAATTTAAAATAAAGCTCCTTCTGAGGCTTTCCCAAGCTCTCTGCATTCAATATCGGAGAGTCAGTTCTAATCACTAGTAGAGTGAGCAAGCCTCTGTGTTGGAACATGTAATTGTGGCACATCCTGCCAAGAAGAAATTTGATTTCCAGTAACTGGGTGGCAAAGAATCTGAAGCCACTACAGCTAAAAAATAAGGAACCTGAGGGGATGAAGAAAACTGACTGGGTTATATCTTGGTGTTCCCTTTTAAGTATTTTTCTACAGGAACTGAGTGTAAGTTTAATAAAAATACATGTTGGGTTTTTTCCTTTCAAGTCTTGAGACATAATTCCAGTTTCATTAACATTAAGCACCTGGGATCACTCTTCTACTACTGTATTACAAAAAAGCCCCACCTATCATGATACCGGGACACACAACTCTGAATTTTTGGGGAGATTAGGGTATTTAAAAGCAAAGCATGTATACAGGTTAGAGATCAAAGTGTGATAGCAGTGTTAAATGTTGAAGGGTCACAGTTTGTTCTTCTCAGTTCTGAGAAAGTAAGGAAAAAATACTTGGAGTGGAACAGCAATATGTACATCTTCAGATTTAAGAGCCCTCCAGTGGCTAAGTATATCTCTCACTTATGCAGATGAAAACAGAGTAGACTAATATGGTTTTATAGAGGTGGTACTAAATACATTTGTAAGATTTCCTTTTCATTTATGTCTGTTTAGGCTTTATCCTGTTTAATGCACTGCTGTATTGCGAAATGAAAAGGTGACAGTAGCGTTTCTGTTGTGGGCATCTCCCCCTCTCCCCACACCCTGTATATTGGTTTTTGTTTGGTTTAGAGTTCGCTGATAAAGTGGCAGCATTTACCAAAAGCCCATGAGATAATTGCTTCTTAAAACAGTGATTTGCATGTGTTGTTTTCTTAATGTGGTGATGTAGGCACACTGAATCTCTTTGATTGTAAGAGTACTGCCGCTGCAAGTCAAACACTGAGTTGCTGCTGGGACCATAACTTGCTACTGTAGCAGGATATAAGGCTCCGTCTCATCCTTGCTAAACGATAAGGAAAAAAATTTGCTTGATTTTCTTACAATCTTCCTGTTGATTTCTCTGTCTTCCACTCTCTTCTGGAGAACAGCATTACATTATCTTTGCTGTGGTTTTGCATGTGGGTATGGGTTTGGGGACTTTTGTGAGTCTTTCAGGAACTTCAGTATATTAGAGATCAACAGCAGAGACAGCTGGCTGATTGCTCCTGTGGTTTTTAGCAGGCAGATGGAGCAAAAAGCATGTCAGTCTTTTTGGCACTATTTCAGCTACACTTGCCCTCTGCACAAAGGACTTTTGTATTTTCTGTTACACTGAGAATCCTTGTATAGCAAAACAAATCATGATGGGAAAATTAAGTATATGGGATATTTGTACCCCTTGTGACTCTTCACTATTGTAATCCTTCTGTTCAGCTTGTGATAGACTTCATATTGAAGCCTTTATTCTCTTTTAGGGAATAGTGCAAGACCTTCTCTTGAATCTAAAAGTAAAACACACAAGATCTAGAAGCCTAGAAGGCTGTGGAAGGTGTAAAACATTTTAAGTGATCAGGCAAGCTGCTCATGCAGTATGGTTTAAGTGAGTCTTTGGATTAAAGAGATGTTTTCAGTAAATACTTGTAATACACATTCTATTTATCGCTTGCATTTTACAAGATGTGAGATCTGTAGCACATAAAACGCTTTAATACCTGTTAAAGCAGCTTTGAGCCTTTCTAGAAAAGCTGGTTCCAGGTGCACTGGCAGAATAAAATGAGATTTAATATTTTTTCCCTGCAGTTTTTGGTTGTGTTCCTCACATACTACTGTGTCAATCAGATGCTTCTGGGACTGAATAACTGTAGCCTGAGGGGGTTTTATGTTACCTGTCTCAATGTATGGGCCTGCAAGTTGTAAAGCACTATGTGAATATTTGTGTGTGTCTGTTTAAGAAGGGATGGTGTTGCTTTAATATGTCTGCTTCTCAGAGCTACCTGTAGTCATTCAGCTTGGTGAGTTGGTTGCTGCACCCGAGCAGCTCCTGAGGAGGGAGGATAACACTTTTTTTGCTTGTTGGCTTCTGCTGTGATAGAAGCCTATCTCAGTTCAGCTAGGTGCTGTACACACCTGAGTGTACAGCAGCTTAAACCTGAGTTTAAGTTTACAGTGGCTCTTTTAAATGCATTAAGCAGAGCAGCCTTTGCATCTTGAGTGAGTAGGTATGAAAGTCGTGGCCATGTCTCAGAAAATCCTCAATCAAGTTACCTTTGTTCTCATGTTGAATAAAGTAAAAGTTATATTTTTGATGTTGAAAAAGGTTAATTCATGATGTATATAATGTTGAACAATTGAAACTGAGAAGTTGAAGGATGAAGCATACCACAGCCAGTTCTGTGAAAGCATGGTCAAACCATGAGCAGGACTTAGGGGTTTTCCTTCTCTTGTATAATCCTGTCTCAGAGGATTGAAGGATATGTGGTATCAAAGAATAAGCATTCTTTTTAAATAAGCATAACCAACTTATCTTTAGTCACTTTGATCTGCCTGGTTGAAGAAATGAATGCCTGTCTCATATTACAGTCTTCAAGAAATTTCACAAGGTGCAGAAGTTGAGCTCAACTTACCTAGCTGTGAGGAAGCCTGGCTTTTTCTATCTAACCACTTCAATATTTCCACACTGAATCTCACTACTGCTTTTGTTAGTCATTTTTCCACCTGTCTTTTTGTTCTTTCTCCACTAATGTGCAAATGTGGAAAAAGAACTTGCTGAGAAAGTGAAACAGGTGACTGCTTTTAACCTTGCTGGAACTGTCTACTTTGAAGGATTTGGTATATGTCCTCCTCATAGTAAACACTTGTCGTTTCCTCACAAATTACACTCTTGTTCTTCCTTGCTACTCTGAAAGGACGATAGTAAGTAAAAATCTGTCCAGGAAAAATAAATCTCATCTTCATTTTTCTCCTGGTGTCTGACTCCTGTGCTGCACTGGCTTTAAGGTTGTTTCTTGGTGAATGAAGAGCATGTGTTTGGTTTTGGGTTTTTTGGGGGTTTCATTTTTGTGAGGTTTTATTTGGTTTTTTGTTTTGTTTTGTTTTTTGTGGTTTTTTTTTAATTTTACTGATACTTTATGTAGAGCATCTCCCTCTTACTCTGCCTTCTAATATAACTCAATAACTTAGAGCTAATTAGGTAATTTGTAGCCCCTGAATATTGTCAGCAGCATTCAGCCCCTTACAGCAAATTGCTGTTAGGCATCAGGTTACTTTGGAAAATTCTATACAATAATGATAATCTGCCTTCTGTAGTTATCAAGAACATACTCATCTAATGTTTAGGTTATTACTTGCTGCTTTTGATTGACATTTTTATATAATTTTTAGAGGTACTTCATAGGCTAATGTGGAATTACTTGTTTGTTTTTTTGGTGAAGATACTAGCTTCTTGCAGTGGAATAGATAATTGAGGAAGTTCCACGTATCTATTTAAGGCCAAATTGAAAGACTTTCTTTAAAATGAGATGGAGAGTTCTTCAAAGGCTTGATCCAAAGGGGCTTCACCTGGTTTTAGTCTCTTCACGTTGACTTGCATTTTGGTTATTATCTGCATAAATAAATAAATTGTTTTGTCTATACTGCTTATTCCATGGCTTAACAAAAGTTATGATGGCCATTTTAAGCAGTGGAAAGAAATGATGTTCTTTCAAGAGTCTTTTTGAAATTGTTAGAAACTTCTTCGCAGTATTTAGCTCCTGATGTCTTTTAGTTTCTGACTTCAGGTTCCTTTTAGGTAAATAAAATGGTCAGAAGTTAAAACTTGGGTTTGCTTAACTGTGTTTCATAGGCTACCCTGATTCTTTCTCAGTGTATGGATATGATATCTTTGTTGTAAGTTTAAAGAAAAGTTGTAGGATGTGTTAGAACTTAAATCTACTTGAGGAAGCATATGCAAAAAATGTTAAATCTTCCCAGACTGTAGAGAAAATGCCAATTCCTTACAGTAATTGTGTGGTTAAGTTCAACTCAAGATGCCATAAAGTGATGGGGAAATCAGACTTTGCTGGTTTTTTAAAGATTGTGATGGACTGGAGCTGTTGAGAGCAATCCCTCCGGCAGAGCCACTTTGAAAATTGATTATAATTATTTTAGGGTTTTGCCAAGGCTGTTCTTTATTTTGTTTACTTTAAAAAATTAAAGTATTTGAGCCAGGTTATTTACCAAATTAAGCAGAAAATTATAATTTGAATTATAGTTTTACTAGTATTAAATCCAACTGTGATACAAGAGATGCCTAATATAACAAAACCACAAATTATCAGAACACATCAACTAACTCCATGAATGCAGCTTCAGAAGGTAAGTCAAAACTACTCATGGTTTGAGTAAATCCTGAGCTGGAGTGAGTTCCTCTAAGTGTTTTACAGACATTTTGTGAAGTATTGTGTAACTCAGAGTAATGCTCTTGATGGAGAACAACTGTACACGGGAGGCATAACTAGAAGTGGTGTTATTAATAATTTAATTCAGCTTATATTAGGAAAATAATAATTTACAGAGGTACATGTTACAGCATTTCTTGAACGAAGTAAATTTGAAAGGCAGCTTTTGTTAGTATAATAAGGGCTGTTACGGTATTAATAGATCTAAATAATACCTGTCATGATTTCAAAACTGGACCTTCATGGCGAGACCACATTCGGAAATACTTTGGCTTGAGTAATATGAAAATAGGCACGTGCAGAAATGTGAACCTTTTTTGGTGTCTGTTTGTATTAATAACCATTTCTCACACTGTTCAGGATGACAAATAGTGACAGCATACCCAAACAGACAAAGTATTGGAATAATAATGATGAATACCCTTAGATACTTGTGCTTTGAAGTCTGTCAGCTGTAAAGCTTTTGGAACGTGTAAAGGTCATGGAAAGCTAGGCAATGTAGTTGTTCAGAAAGCTAAAAGAAATACTCAGATTATCCAGGTTCTTCAAGCTGTAATAGTTTGTGTTTGTCAAGCTTTCAAGTACCATCTTAAGGCACTTCAGTACATGGAAGAAAAATGCTTCTGCAGGAGCCTGTAGTCTCACAGCAGAACTGTGCTCTCTTGATGAACTGCTACCAACTGTGCCTGCGGAGATTCCACGGGCCCTTGTGTCCCCCAGTTTCTGCTTGTACTTAAGGCTTCAGCTCATGAATGAAGTTAATGCTAGCAGTCTTCAAAGATGGTTTGAAGCTGTTATTCGTATTTTTCCCCTTCCAGCTGGTTGTCTGTTCACTGAGCTCACAGTTGTGCTTGGGAGCCTGCTTCTGGTGTGAAAAGCAGCCAAAGCAGTAGTTTCTACAATGTAAGGGATTGTCTTATTGACTCAAGAAGCAGAAAGAGTATGTGAGTGATTATCCACCTAGGATGGGAGTGCATCTGGGAAGCAGGACAAATTAGACATGTCCCTTATTCTGAAAGGGTAAGGAGGTTGCTGAACTAATTACAGTAGTCTGTTAATTACATTAGTCTGTGTCCTAATGTATTAGAGGATCTGTGTGTTCTGGGAAGATAGGTCCCCTACTAAGTTAAAATAGCATTCCCCTTGTGGATCTCCTGTGGGGTCACAAGTCCTGCCAGCAGACCTGTTCCAGCATGGGCTCCTTTCTGCAAGAGTCCACAGCTCCAGCATGGGCTTCTTACTGGGTCACAGCCTCTTTTGGGCATCCACCTGCTCTGGCATGGGGTTCTCCACAGGCTGCAGGTGAATATTTGCTCCAGTGTGGAGCTGCAGTGGCACAGCCTGCCTCACCATGGTCTTCACTGCAGGCTGCAGGGAATCTCTGCTCTGGTACCTGAAGCACTTCCTCCCCCTTCACTGCCATTGATGTCTGCAGAGTAGTTTCTCTCACATACTCTCACTCCTCTCTTCACTGCTGTTATTCCAAGCAGCTTCCTCCTTTCTTAAATACTTTGTTCCAGAGGTGCTACTGCTGTCACTGATGGGCTTGGCCTTGGCCAGAGGTGGATCTGTCTTGGAGCTGACTGGCATTGGCTCTGTCAGACACAGGGGAAGCTTCTGGCATCCTCTCACAGGAGCCACCCCTGTAGCCCCTCCACTATGAACACCTTGCAATGCAAAGCTGATACCCCCTTCTATCTTGTGATGTTCCTTGAGGAAAGTTTGAAGAGAGGAGGAGCCTGACTTTAAGCAACATTGACAAGACTGTCATTCTGTTGCAGGGATTCTGCTGAGGCAAAAACCTCCCAGCAAAACTAATGTGGCCTCCTGTTAGCTTGGCTCATCCTTCCAGTTGTCCAAGAGCATTAATAACAGCCCCTTTTGCTGAAATTGTTTTGTTTATGGTCACCCTACATGCTTGTTGACAGGGTGATGTGTATTTACACCACGCTGAAAGTGAGAGAAATTTCAGATGTGAGGTTTAGAAGTGTAATTGTGTTGAGCCACTGTTGGGATTATGTGTGGAGATGGCCTTGGTCTGTAATTGCATTGTCTTGGGTTTTCAACTGAGAGGTGCAGTAACTAATAGGGTTGTGTGTAAATGCCAATAAAAGAGCCCTTACAGTATTTAATTAGTATAGTAGATCATGTGTTTTGCAATCTGAAATAATTAACTGATTTTGGACTTGGGAGCTCCATTTTATATAGTGATGATCTGTGTCTCCTAATTTAGATGAGATGCAGGAATGAGAGGGCAGAATGAAGGTTAATACTTAAATTTAGAAAATTTATACTTAAATTGAAATTCAGACTGATATTTGACCTTTTCTTTTTCTTTTTTTAAACTGCAGCATTCTATTTCTCTCTTCTAAACAGGAAAAAAATGGAGATCAATATATTTCATAGTTTTGTGGTGGTTTGGGGGTTTTTGGAGATTGGTAGACTTTAGGTTGAAAAGGAGAACCTTTCCATAAAACTGATGCTGGAATCTCTGTAAAAATCTCGTATCAATTATTATCTGTCAAACACTGTCTGTGATACTTCTGTTAGTATGCATGAGCATTAGCGTTTAACCTGCTGTGCACGCCTCTGTATTTAGCTAAGCTGCATTGTTCATAGGGAAGTTGAAGATTAACAGGATAAAATATGAGTCTTCCAGCATCTAATCAATTCAGGATGGGATTTTGATCTTCAAATGATGGTATTTATTGGCAGCTGGTGACTAAATTTGTTGAATTGCTAAATATACATTTTATAGGAGTTAGTTTCAGTGATCTTTATGGGTACCTTTCAAATCAGGATACCCTGTGATTGTTTGGGGGGATGTTCATATTTGGGAGGCAGAGGGAAGTGTTTTAGTACAGATTTGTACTAATGCTTGTTGTCTTTCATAATCTACTTGGGCATCATCTTGGTTTAGGTAACCTACTCTTGCATCTCTAACTATTTAGGTTTTTCCATTTATCCTCGTCGAAAGTGTCTTCTTGCAGTCATTTGATATTAAGAGCATCATGATGAGGACAGTGTGTCTCCTGTAGCCTGCTGCAGGAATTTTATCTCTTAAAAAGGCAGTTGTCCTTGCAGAAAAAAGTGTAGAGCTACATATTAATCTC